>NC_047108.1:29806631-30141631 GCF_902500255.1 Thalassophryne amazonica | reverse complement strand
TCACAAAGGAGTCCTATACAGGATAGACACAGATCACAACACAGTTTTGCTGATGTTAAAATGTAAACTTGAATTTGTTAAACAATTTGAGATACTTCCATCTGTGGCTTGCTTGCTATTTTATTTATTTATTTTTGTTTATATATGTTTTTGCAAGTAAATGATCATGTCATCAGCATACAATTGATAAGTCACAGTATTTGCACACATTTTTGATAGATCATTAGTATACAGGCTAAATAGCAAAGGGCCCAATGTAGATCTGTGAGGTACACCAACATAATTATTCACTATTTGAAAAATATTCTGACCTGTATATACACATTTTATTATTTTTTAAATCTATAAGAGATTTTATCCATTTAATAAGAGTTGAAAAGATGGACACGTTGATAATGTTGTAATTAAACTGTCTTGAATAACTGGATCAGTGGGTGTCCTCAGTATTTTCCAGAAGAAAACTTTGTAGAAAAGTTTGTAGTTTCAGTCGAGTGATCTTTTCGGAATCCACATTCCATAAAATGCAATATGAATGAAGTAGAATTCAAGTGTGATACTATCTGTTCTGAGATCCATTTTTCAGCAACTTTTGTTTCTTTCTGCATAATACTATAGTTACTAATTGCCATGTTTTTTGTTTTTTACCTGAGTTGAACACTGGTATAATTATTGTAATCTTCAAAGCACTTGGAAACAGTCCTTCATCCATAAACCAATTAACAATTTTTGAAATGGGGGAAATAAGTGCCTTCTGGTGAGTTTTAATAAATACATAGTTTGTCCAAATACATAATTTACCCTTAAACCATAAAATGAAGAAATATTTCTCTGTATTGTGAAATTGGTCACATCTCTAAAAAACAGAATAGGATCATGAGTATTCAAAGGAGTGAATCTGTTATCTGCTCTAGAATAATTCTAATAATAAGTAATTTATTCATTCATGCATTTTATCCATGTCTGGGTCAGAGTGGGAGCAGACTAAGCTGCTCACCCCACACACACTTCCCTATCCACAGTCAAGTCCTCTAACACTTTCTGGGGGATCCCAAAGTGTTCCAAAACCAGATGAGAAACATCATTCCTCCAGCATGTCCTGGGTTTTCCATGGGGTAAAGTCCCAGTTGGATGTGCTTGCAAGACCTCTCTGGGGAGACAATCAGGGGCCATCCTCACCAGATACCCGAACCACCTCAGCTAGCAACTTTTATTATGAAAAACCAGTGGCTTTACTCAGAATGCCTTCTGAATATTCAGGTTTTTCACCCTGAGTGTAAGCCCAGGGTACAGGGTCAGGTATCTGGGCTTACCCGGTGGAGAAATCTAATTTCCACCAGTTGTTTCCATGACCCTGTTCTTTTGCTCATTTCCGTACAGTTCGTTCAAGACCATATGAGAGGATAGGAGCATAAATCGACTAAGCATAAGTGTAGCCTTCTGCCACAGCACTTTCTTCACCATGAAGGTCTGGTACAGCAACCCTAACCCTAACCCCAATCTCTCTATCAATCTCCCTCTCTAACTTAGCCCCAGTTGTGAACAAGACCAAAACATACTTAAACTCCTTCACTTGGAGCTGTACATCTGACCCAGAGGGGACAATCTACTCTTTTTCGACAGAGGACCACAGTCTCAGATTTGAAGGTGTTAATCTTCATCCCATTCGCTTCACACTCAGCCTCAAGTCATGTTCCACTTATTCCTGATAGTCATTTTTAGAGCATGATTCCTTTGTTATAAGAGTAACCAATTTTTTCATTTAACCACAGCATATCTCTTTTTGCTCTGTATGCACCACTCTGCATTTAATCATTAGTGATTGATCTCTGCTCCCCTCCACAGCACGTCTTTTTCCTGGTTCTCTCCCTCAGCCCCAACCAGTCCCAGCAGAAGACTGCCCCTCCCTGAGCCTGGTTCTGCTGGAGGTTTCTTCCTGTTAAAAGGGAGTTTTTCCTTCCCACTGTTGCCAAGTGCTTGCTCACAGGGGGTCGTTTTGACCGTTGGGGTTTTTATGGAATTATTGTATGGCCTTGCCTTACAATATAAAGCGCCTTGGGGCAACTGTTTGTTGTGATTTGGCGCTATATAAATAAAATTGATAAAGAAATTGATTGTGATTTGGCGCTATATAAATAAAATTGATAAAGAAATTGATATAGTTTCTTTGACCAGGTTAAGATTACACTTTTCTCATAAAACCAGTAGAAGTTGTTTGGGCTTTAGCTAGAAATTAATTGAAAATATCATCCAAAGCTTGGTTGGTTGATTGAAGCATTGATGGATTAATCCATTAGTCAATCAATAAAATGCACATTATTTATAAACCTAACTAAAATGTAGTTGCATAAGTAAGATTGTTTTCTATCCAATAATGGCATACTTAATTTTATGTAGTATTTATGCTGTAATTATGTTATTGTCTACCATGATGAGAAACTCAGTTCCAAACACCAGTGCATAGTGTGGGTTGACATCGCTGGGTACCTAGTAGTAAGGAATTTACAGAATCAGAACTGATACCATAGTCCACTGCCAACATAAAGAGAAAGAGAACATGAACCATGGTGTGTTTGTCTCTCAAAAGAACCTTTGTATCCACCACACCAAGTGGCCGTATTCACAGAACGTCCTCGTACAAAGAATTTCTCATACAGATAAAAGTAGAAAAAAATTCTTAGAATTATGACTTTTTTATGATCTTTTCCTTGAATAGATATCCAAAGGTGAAAAACTGTTTGGAGGACAGAGGTACACTTTTAAGAGGCTTAACAGTGTCTTAAGCAGATAAGAAAACAGTGGAAAGACAAAGAGGCAAGAGAAATATTCTCCAAATACTGAATGACAGTGAGCTAATGAAATGCTACGGATTAGATTGTGCACAGATAATGTTTGCTGTTGATGTCATTACAGATGTGCTCACATCTTCCACTTAACGCAATAATATCTTAACCCCTGAAATCAAAGTGATCACAACACCAAGACTGGAAGACCTGCAACCTTTCATCAGAGGAGTGATTACACAAACAGTTACTACACTTTCACAACCTTGTATTGTGATGCAGTTCATTTGATGTAAATTAATAGTTTAACCCACTACAGACGCTGAAGACTATCTGGCCAGTGTGTATCCCTTGATACCAAAGTAGGCATAGGATGAGAGTCTCCGACTCCCCCTGGATGGGACGCTCGTCCATCACAGGTTACTTCCCCAGCTAAGACCATTAGTCATTGACAGTTGGGTGAACTGGATAATGCACAGAAGCTGCCTTGTCACAGGCAGCTTGAGCCTGGAACCTGTAAGGTCGGGTCTAGGAACATGGACTGGTGCTGTTTTTGGGCAGCTTATTGGCCAAGAGCTTAGTGGGCCTGCTTCCAAAGCAAAAGGTTCCTGGTTCAAGCCCACCCCTGTCCATTCTCGATGTAATGTGGAGTTGCAGTAAGAAGGACACCTGCCGTGAAATTTGTGCCAAAATATCCATATCTGATCTGCTGTGCCGACCAAAGGGAGAACCTGAAAGAAATTAGTATGTTTTCTTTTGGAGACTGGCCCCTAATATCTTTGACCTCGTCCGCCAGTCACTGCGCGTCCCTTGATCCCAGGGAAGGTGGAAACAAAGTCACGACACAAAAGAATCTGTTCAGATTGCACCCTGCCTGATTTACCATTCAGAACAGAGTTTTATTTAAAACAACACTGAGTAGTAAAATCAGTTTTACGCTGAGCTCTGCGGATCCTGTTCTCAGCCCTAACATAGCCTTAGCTCTCAGCAGGAGATAAGAAGAAGAGTGACCCATGCTTTCTATCATTCACTTAAATAACCTCCTCTAACAGTGATACACCTATTCTTGAGGCATTGTTTTGTCCTTTCCTCTCATTGGTGAGAACCATCTGCTTCTGGGAATTCTCCTCTCCTCACGTTGTGTGGCAAAGCTAGCTCGGAAGGAGAGGTTTCCAGCACGTGACTTCCCTCAAGTGTCCTTACCACATCCGTCCCTGACTGGCCTGTACAGGACATGTCATGGCCACATACTCCAGGCTTCCTCCCTTGTTCCCGTGAGACTCTGGAAAACACATTTCACAAGATTATCGTTAGCCATAACATATGTCTTAAATGTCAGCAGGCTAGCGTGCACAGATGTGCCTGCAGTCTATCACTTAGTTTCACAGCAACATGACGGGGTACATCTTGTCTAGACATTCCACTGATACTAAACAGGCCGCATAAGCAGTTTAAATACTCCCACGATTAGTAAACAGTAGAATGATGGGTACAGTATCTTCAGCACATAATGTGCTCTTACGAAGAAGCCCTAAGTCTAAGGCAGTGGATATTATACTAATATGAGTCTAAGCATGTTCAACTGGACAGTGCAAGCATACATGAACACAATATGATCATAAAACAGCATTTTTAGGATTATGGCAGAAACTTCACGCCGTTACTCAAACATCAGCATATCAGGTCAAAAACATATACATTTTAATCAAACAGACCGGATGATTTATTCTGGTTGTTTCTGAAAGATAAGCACAAGAATTAGTAGCAAAAAATGCAATTATATTCTTCATTTCCCACATTATAATAAGGATGCAGCAAAGGTGATATTTTGAAGGTACCATCTGACTCTGGTCTTTAGATCTTATTTTCTTTTGTCTTACTTAAACTTTTTTACTCCTTTTTTTTTTGACACACACACACATACATGCGTGCATGTCTCCTTCAGCACAGTAGTGAAGACAGATTAGAACGTTCTCCAGACCTCACAGTCCTCCTCATCTGCAGCAGGCTGATAAGGCCTGTGGAGACTGGTGGTTACAGCGTGAGAAAGTGAAGTGAAATCCTGCCTCAAGCTGCCTGAAGTGGAATAAAATATCAGTGAAATTTACCTAGCAATTAGTTTAGCTTGGTGTCTTCGCTGAAGGGCACACATACAGTATGTCTCACTGATTATGGGTTCTTGCTGGTGGTGCATTAGATCAGACTTTATCAATGTTCTTCTAGCCCTGAGGTGAGAGTAAATTTGCTTATTCTGAACGGCTGTTGCCCTGCAACGCAGAGTCTGAAGGAATTGAATATTGCAGACTTCTTTGAAACTCCCTTGGTGCTTGCTCCCATTTGTTCAGGAGGCGTTAAATCAGTGGTTTGTTGTGGCCTTAACCTCATGAATCGTTGAGAGAGAAAAGAGGGCATGCAGGTGGGACGGTGCCAACTAAGCTTATTGTCATGCAAGCGTGAGAGGTAGTCAATAACTTTGATAGAGTTCAGCCACAGGATCTTTGTTCACAGCCACGCTCCTCCTCAGAGACCGTAGTAGTCCGAGGTTTACTGTGTGCAGCGCAAACTCAGATCATGGCCTGGCTTATATTTCACACAGGGGAGGTCATCAGTTTCGTTTGAACAGTCAGCTGGGGTGTTTACACCCCTGGGGATGTATAATGTGACATTCACGTCAACCAGCATTAACTCTAACTTAGATCTTCTCTGATGACCTGGATGATGGAGCCACTGATAGCAGATTAATTAATATGAGTGGCTGATTAAATTATCATCGGGCTCATCAACAGTCCATTTGTTTTTATTGTGAGCAAGTAGCTCGGGGTGTTCCTGCGTGTTCACAGACTTACTGTATGAGCTCATCCATCATCGAAAATATTTCCCAAAACTAAAGGTGGAGAAAAGCTTGTGATGGGGTGCTGGAGATGAAATGTCTCTGTGGCTTTGTTATTGATTGTAAATGTTGATGTGACAGCAGAAGTAATGTCTTGTAAGTAATATTTGGGAAATATAACTCAAACAGATGCATTCAGGTGAGCTGTGCGGCCGGACCGGCGTGATGGATGACGAAGGGAATACGGCAGGATGGCAGACACCTTGCCCATTAATCTGCAGAACGGCGCTGTCTGTGTGCATGGCAACACCCGCTCCGCATTACTCATTTAGCTGCTGGCCATTACCGGTTTGGTGATGAAGGAATTTGTCTCCAAAAGATGTGGAGGGTGCTTTTAGCTCCCCTTCTGAAACTCCTACAAGCTCATAGAGCTGTCACATCTGCATGATAAAGCCACTTAATTGCTGCACTCGCCATATTTCACATGAAAGCGCCGTGCACCATGTGCAGCCTCTCAGAAACTCTTCGCACGCTGCATTTAACCATTCCAGTGTGGAACACCTAAAACGGGTTTAATTAATGGGAGCATAACCAAAATGAATGATTTTAAAGACCTTAAAGTCCAACTGAAGTGAAAAAAACAAAAAAGACAAAAAAAAAAATAATGTGTTTTAATACTACAATATATGTGATGATAAAGATGTGAATGACAGAAATGGGTTCGATCAGTTGTAAAATGAAGGCTGTTTTTGTCAGACCTCATCATGTGGCTGACATAAGACAAATGAAGTCAATGACTCCATAAAATTTCTATAACCAACGATGTATTGTACAGTTCTGAAAGTTGGTTTCTGATAGACACAGATAAAGACAAGTGAGAATTCTAGTTTGGGTCATGTTGACATGCACAATAACATAAAGTAAAGTCAGATAGATCGACCACATTGCTTGTGAAGTCTGGAAGGTCCTGTGGCAGTCCTGGTGCAATCATTATAAAACGTCTCTTCAGCTGCTCCCTTCTTTGTACTCTGGGTTGCCACACCAAATCCGAAGTGGATTTACATGTTGAATTGGTACAAGTTTTACGTCAAATGTCCTTCCTGACACAATTCCACATTACATGGAGAAATGTGGCAGGAGTGGGTTTTATACATACTACAAAAACAGGCCGTTAGGATTGTGCATAATATGAGGTACAGGGAGCACACGAACACTTTTTGTGGGCACATGCACAAATACAAATTTGTACAATCTATGTTTTGTACAAATACAAAACATAGATTATGTATGAAGTAAAAAACAATGTACCTCCGGGTTATACTCAAAAGATGTTTTGTGACGGGGATTGGGGGGTGTTATAATTTAAGGTTAGGTTAAGTAAGGTTAGACCTTACTTGTGTGAAGCGCCTTGAGGCAACTTTGTTGTGATTTGGCGCTATATACGAGGTCTATTAGAAAAGTATCCGACCTTATTATTTTTTTCAAAAACCATATGGATTTGAATCACGTGTGATTACATCAGACATGCTTGAACCCTCGTGGGCATGCAAGAGTTTTTTCACACCTGTCGGTTACGTCATTCGCCTGTGGGCAGTCTTTGCGTGAGGAGTCGTCCACCCTCTCGTCGATTTTTTCATTGTTTAGGAATGGCTCAGAGACTGCTGCTTTGTTTGATCAAAATTTTTTCAAAACTGTAAGGCACAACTGAGTGGACACCATTCGATAAATTCAGCTGGTTTTAGGTAAAAATTTTAACGGCTGATGAGAGATTTTGGTCTGGTAGTGTAAGGACAGCCCACGGCGCCTGACAGCGATCTGCGCTTCGAGGCGGCAGCGTCTCGCCGTTTCAAGTTGAAAACTTCCACATTTCAGGCTCTGTTGACCCAGTAAGTCATCAGAGAACAGAGAACTTTCAGAAGAAGTCGGCATGAGGAGTTTATTCGGACATTCCATTGTTAACGGACATTTTATAATGAAAGAACGTGCGGGCAGAGTCGCATGTCGGGCCGGATCGAACCGCGGGGGGTCGCGACAGGAAAAACACCTCCGTTGGAAACCTTAATGGACAAGTTGGAACATACCCAAGCTGTTAAACAATTTCTCAGTTACTCACTTGTTGAAAGCCATCAAAAGCCGCCTGAATTTTACAAATGGTTTTCAACACGGAGGTGTTTTTCCTGTCGCGGCACACACAGATTCACCGAGTCGTCACGGAAACGACTCGGCGAATTTGCGCACACGTCTTTCATTACAAAATGTCCTTAAACAGTGGAATGTCCGCATAAAGTCCTCATGCCGGCCTCTTCTGAATCTTCTCTGTTCTCTCACGACGTCCTGGGTCAACAGAGCCTTAAATTAGGATGATTTCAGCTTGAAACAGGCCGACGATGGCGCCTGGAAGTGCTGCAGGACATCCTGCTCCGTGGGAAGTCCTTACAGCGACAGAAACACCCCATAATCTCTCATCAGCCGTTAAACTTTTCACCGAAAACCAGCTGAATTTCTCGAAGTGTCCACTTGTATATTCCTCACAGGTCCAGAAAAAAGTTTGATAAAGCAACGCGCGCCATCTCGAGCAGCATGTGAAACAAAGGAATTCAGCCGAGAGGGCGGGACCACATCTCACTCAAGGTCTGCCCACAGGGAAATGACGTCACCGACACGCGTGAAAAAACTTACGCATGCGCACGAGGGTACAAGCATGATTGGTGTAATCGCATGTCAATCAAATCCATATAGTTTTTTTTGTTTTTTTTTAATAAAACTGCCGGTTAGTTTTATAAGATACCTCGTAAATGAAAATAAATTGAAATTTAAGAAGAATGTTAAGCACTTTGTTCACACAACTATGAAGAGTGTGTGTATTTCAGTTTGTGGGGTGGATTTGTGGAAAGGGTTGAATGAAGAATTGAACAGAAGCACTAATGTAGAGTACTTTAAAAAAGGAAGAACAACTTTAAGAACGTATGCAGGCGAGCAGGTTCATAATGACAGATGGGTTATGTCTAGACAAAAATGTTTATATATTTGATTTCTTTAATTATTTATGGGGTTTTTTTCTTTTTTGAAGCACTGGATGGGTGTTGGACTGTAAATACCTTGGAATTACATAGTGATGTAATTAAGCTGTTGTGTATTTTAATATACAAATTGTGTGAAGGGGGTAGGAGTTTATAAGTGTTTACTTCTTCCTCCTTTTTGAGCATTTTTCTTAGTTGACATATTTTTCTTGTGGATGTTTTTTTTTTCTTTTATGTGTGTTTGTGTGTGTTTTCTATGTTCAAAATAAATTCATTCATTCATTTTAAATTCTTCACTGTCAAACATGTAAAGTGCAGGTGTTGCAGTCACCAAGTGCTGTGGAAACTAGTCCAGATGTTTTACTGTTAGTGAACTTGACTGTGTAACATTTTCTCTCCATGCCTTAAAGTTTGCTGAGTGAGTAGCTCAGGAGTTGGGCTCCTGATATGTCAAGCTGTCTGTGTCCTTGGACAAGATACTTCATCTGCTTGGTCCCAGTCCACCCAGCTGTGAATGGGTAACAGCCTTGGCTGAGGTAGTAACTTTGATGGACTGGCGTCCTGTCCAAGGCTGTTGTAAACTCTAATCCTCTTCAAGATATCTCATTTGGGTATCAGCACCGGCACCAGTGGGCTTGGATGGTTGCTGTGTCATTGTGCTCGCCGTAAAAGCTGCAGCTGATTACCATTTGCACATACTTTTTATTGTGCTTCATTGATGTATGGTGATTGGCACTGCTACTATTAACGCCCATTGTCGCATATATGCTACAATCTCTGACTCAAATATGCAATTTACCAAATTGACCTGTATGCCCGTTGTCGCAAATTTGCAACATACCATCACTATTATTATAACATTATAACATAAAGTCATTACCAGAATACCCAATATTACTATCTAGTTTTTGTGCATAAGTAAAATTAATAATCTCAACATTATTTACCATCTACTTAAAGGCAAAAACACACACATAACATTTTTTTATATACAGCTATATAAATTCAGGCGTTAAGGGGTTAAAGTTTTTCGCATGTGTCGCATAATGTCACTGTGTTGCTGGATTTATTCATCATTATGGCAGAGAATCTTGTGGATCACTGAATTAGGTGTAACATCGGCAGCACTAACAGCAACCTGCACTCATAGCTGAAGCTTATTAGCTAAGTAAATACAGCATTTCTTTATCAGAGGTATTAAAGATAAATGCCCCACTATTTAGCACCTAAACTGAGTCATCTTTATATGTCGAGATGTTTTAAGGCGGGCTTACACTGTGCGAGTTTTGGCCCTTTTTCAGACGATTTTTCACTCGTGTGAGAATTTTTTGGATCGCGCTGAGTTTCAGGTTAATTGTGCGTCCTGCATCGTGCAGTCTACATGGAGTAACGAGCTGTGTTTAACATCTCATGACCACCTCCCGATCGGGGAAAACGTGGTCTAAAAACAGCTTTTTGTTGTTGTTTTTTTTCTCAACCACCACTCCTAGTTGGATGATCTATGCATGCATTGTTTGGTTAAATATTTATGATTGATTGGTAGTCACACAGAAGTCATGCAGTGAAGTCAAACATAGTCAAAAAACACCATTATAGACATATATATGTATATTTACTTGTACATTTATATTGTGGTGTGTAGAATGCATGTCAGCCCACTCATACCTTTCATTTTGTTAATTTTTTTGCAACACACGGCGCGCCATCCTCATTTATACAGCCACTTTACAGTGTTTTGAATCATGCTCACAGAATGTTTTTGCTGTATTTTAAACATTAATGGTTGTTAAAACAGAATCACTGTCAACACGTCATCTGCTGTCAGCTGGAATGAATGCATTCCACTTTCACTTTAAATTTCTGCTTCATCTGTTTAAAGTGCTTCGAGCCAGCGTACTGTTAAATTGAAACAAGGCTTTTGACCTGTGGTATTTGAAAATGCTTTTGAGACTGAGCAATTATTTGTCACCCTTCCATTTCCTGCTGTTTTATGTTTTTTGCTGAGAACTGTGAGTAAATGTTTCCAACAGCTCGCAGCTGTGTGGAGGATGAATTCATATTACTTTGGCAACACAGAGGAAAAACTTGATATTGATCATTATTCACTGTCTTCATGCGAGCACACAGCCTGCAGTGTTCACTTAGCCGCTGTTCTTTAATGAAGGCAGTAAAGTGATGATTTTGCCGTTTTGGAACAAGAACAGGAGACAAATGAGTTTGAAAACTGAGAACACTTTGGTTTTGAGGCACAATTTTGCAGCATAATTTACTGTTATCTTAACTAAAAAAAAAAGGACACAGTGAAATTGATATAATTGTAGTACTACTGTAACAATGACTGTGTTATATTCACTGAAGCATCTCTGCTTGTCCCCAAACACTGAGATTTGGTGCCTGATTTTATGCCAATGAGAACTACTGTATTACAGGAGAAGAGGATTCATGTCCTTAACTGCAGACTGTATGTCCTTAATTTAATTTGGACTGCTTTTGGCACATCCACAGTGACAATTTGTTGCTTCTCATGTGGCTTCAAAGAGAACTTTGCGCTAAAACAGATGATTTTTTTCAGCAGAAATTGTTATTAGTTGTTACTTTAACAAATGGAAGTCACTCATGACTGGAGCTGCTGCTTCAATTGCACAGATTGGTTTTCTGTCGACTGTGAAACACGTCAGGTGTTACAGGGATCTGAGACATAGTTGTCCTATTAGACCAGTATTCATCATTAGTTAGCAGTTGCTGTTGAGGAGACAGCTCGGTGGCTTATTTAATTTACTGAAATCTGTTCAGAAAATCCCCTTTCACGACCCACACGTTTTCTTTATTATTGCACGATGAGCATGTGTTACATCTGCCAAGAATCAACTCTGCTCTGTCACACATTTAATTAAAAATCCATTCAGAGATAAAGTTTCAGAACAAAACCATGACTCAGCAATCTGAATAATGTACCTCAGTATCATCGTCAACTTTATTCATTCAGAATTTATTGGATTCACCCAAACGTCTCAGTATGTTTTGCAATATTTCATTCATAATCTAGTGAACAGTCTGACCAATAGGTGAAAGCGTTAAGCAATAGTGACCTCGCGTCACTGAACTGAGAGAGCTGAAACTATGGTGACAAGTTTAAAGCTGCAGGGACGACTGACTGAGCTGAGAATATGCGTTTTGAAAACCATTTATGCCTTTGTACAAATTATGGCTTTCTACCAAATATAGAATGATTGTTTTTAATTCATCTATGGTGTTTTATCCATAGGAATGTATCTTTTATTTATTAGGGACACACAGAACACATCCAGATTACCTCATCCACACCTCCACGATGACATACAAAATGGTAAATGACACAGACTGCTGTCAGACGGCCATAAAAGGCGCTGAAGACTGCCGGATGTGCAAATGTCTGGATGACAAACACGGGACCGGAGTGGGAGGGAGCGCTGTGTTCCTCCCTTTGCACAGTCCCTGTTGGTACTGAACATCGCAGTACAACCAGCATATAAATGGACTGCATTTATGTAGCGCTTTTCCATCTGTATCAGACGCTCAGAGCGCTTTACAAAAAATGCCTCACATTCACCCCGATGTGAGGGTGCTGCCATACAAGGTGCTCACTACACACCGGGAGAAACTAGGGGATTAAAGACCTTGCCCAAAGACCCTTAGTGATTTTCCAGTCAGGCTGGGATTTGAACCGAGGCTCTTCTGGTCTCAAGCCCAACGCCTTAACCACGAGACCATCACCTCCCCTATGGACGTATGGACTGAACTCACGCCATTTGTGTCAAAGCCGGCATGGTGTGGTCACTCATTCAGTCATGCAGTCACATCTGCACTCGTCCTCCACCTCCCAGCGCTACTGACCTCATGTGCACGTGTGTGTGTGTGTGTTTTCATAACAACTGAATGAGCAGCTATGTGAGCATGTGTGCGTGGGGGGTGCACGTGCACGCCGTTGCCAGCTTCTAGACACTGCTGGCAGTGGGCCATGCTGTCCCATGCATTAGACGCAGCCTTTCCAGGGAACTTAATGTTAGTTTGTTGTGTGTTTTGGCTCACTTCAGCAACACAACGCTCCTGGGCCATTGTTGGAAGTGAGATTCGCAACAGTTCCATGTCATATCTCCTAAAGAGTTAGAAGGTAATCATATACTACAGCTGTGAGAGCCATTCAGCTCCGAGCCTGATGCATGCAATGACGCGTTACTGCACATGAGACCATGGAGAGGCGCAGCTGCCCGTGTTATATACAGGTATGATGGAGACAATAGTTAACATTATTTACGCCGCCCATGGGAAGGCATGGACAAATATCTGTACTGTAAGGTCTATTGTAGATATAACAGATTGTTCTGATTTTCGGCTGTGTGCATGCAGTAGCGCATGGTGCTTTCGGGTTGATAGCCACTGTTCACATTAACTGTAAATGATGAAGTGTGCCACATACATTTTTATTTTTTGCAAAAACTATATGGATTTGAATCATGTGCGCTTGCATCAGCCAAGCTTGAACCTTCGTGCGCATGCGTGAGTTTTTTCACGCCTGTCGGTTGCGTCATTCGCCTGTGAGCAGGCTTTGAGTGAGCACTGGTCCTCCCCCCTTGTCAGATTTTCATTGTCAGGAAAATGTCTGAACGATTGGAGCAGCGCTGCATCAATTTTTTTCAGAAACTGTGAGAGACAGCCAAGTGGAAACCATTCGGAAAATTCAGATGGCTTTCGGTGAAGATTCTATGGGCGTCACAAGGATTAAGGAGCATTACAACCGGATTAAAGATGGCCCACAGCAGCTGAGAGCGCGCCGCACTCCAAGCAGCCATCGACAGGCTGAAATGACCAGATCATTTCCAAAGTGAAGGCTGTGTTGATCCAGGACATCGTGTGACCCAGAGAAATTGTGGAAGAGGTGGGCATAGCCATTTTTAGGCACATTCCACTGTTAAAGGAGATTTTGTAATGAAAGACGTGCGGCGGAATTTGCGCGTCGGGATGAAGCCGCAATGGCAGAGAACAAAAGCAAGTCCGTGTTGGAAGTCTCACGGGACATGTTGACATGCCCAGCTCTCCACAATTTCTCAGATACTCACTTGACTAAAAAGCCACCGAAAGCTGTCTGAATCTTCTGAATGGTGGAAGACACGGAAGCCCACCTCTTCCGCAATTTCTCTGGGTCACATGACGTCCCGGATCAACACAGCCTTCACTTTGGAAATGATCTGGTCATTTCAGCCAGTCGATGGCCGCTCGGACCGCGGCGCGCCCTCAGCCGCTGTGGGCCGTCTTTAATCCGGTTGTAATACTCCTTAATCGTTGTGACGCCCATAGAATCTTCACCGAAAGCCATCTGAATTTTCCGAATGGTTTCCACCTGGCTGTCTCTCACAGTTTCTGAAAAAATTTGATGCAGCGCTGCTCCAATCGTTCAGACATTTTCCTGACAATGAAAATCTGACGAGGGGGCTGGACCAGTGCTCACTCCAAACCTGCCCACAGGCGAATGACGCAACCGACAGGCGTGAAAAAACTCACGCATGCGCACGAAGGTTCAAGCTTGGCTGATGCAAGCGCACATGATTCAAATCCATATAGTTTTTTGCAAAAATAAAAAGGTCTGTTACTTTTCTAACAGACCTCGTACAAATCAACAGTTCCTTTGTGTTCCGGGATGGTGGGGGGTGGTGGGGAGGCATTAGAGGTGGACATTATTATATGTGGCACGTGCAGGTCATACCGACAGGCTTTGCCATGCCAGATCCATCTCGAGGTTCTCTCGTACGCGCTCAAATTGTTTTGAAACTTTGTCGCCGTCACAAATTGTAAATTGTGGTCAGATGGTGCTCAGATTGCACATGGACCACCATAGATGTCCCATCACGATGGTGCCCAGAGGGTTTTGAACATGTGCGACACAATCGGGGGCAGATGGCTGTCAGAACGTTTTGAACTGCAACTGGACACTTTTCGGATGTGGGCCGAATCGTCATTCTGCGCCATTCAGCCTCATTCTGGCTATGTGTAACAGGGGTACAACAGGAACTGGTTTTCGATACTCATCCCTAGTAATAACTAGAAACCCGAACAAACAAGCTACCAAAAAAGGCTTTGGGATTTTGTCACTGCCATTTCATAAGTGTCATATACAAGGACTCATGATACCTTTGCAGAAAGCAACCATACTCTAGTGCTGGTAAAGACTTGTCCAGTATCAGTAGTTATTTAACCTGGCAAAAGGTTCATGCACAGCAGAAAATCAGGTTTCCTCACCAGGACTTGAGAACAATATTTGGCAGGCATGCTCAGTAGTCAGAGGCCACCGCGGAAAGTCAAACACCGAAAATCAAAAGTTTTCACAGAAAAAACAGGCTTGGAATAAGACTGGGAAAGCCAAAGTGGCAAGTAGAATGACTTAACCATCCGGCAGCCATCGTCTGATTAAAAACAGCCCCTTTTAAACTTGACAGAGCACTACTTAATAAAACTGAATTAGCTTCGAGGGGTCAATGCCTGGTGTGCACAGCACAATGAAAAGTGAAAGTGAAACCAACTGTAGGCACGGGGGGAATAAAAATGTGCAGTAGGGTGATAAGGTTTCTGTACTCAACACCGTCCTGTAGTTACACTGTGAATCCTATGGGGGGAAACCAGCATCTCATTTCCAGAATGACAGCTACGTAGGGCACGTGGGATGGCATATGTGAGATTATACCAACCTGGTCTCATGGCAAGTCGTGATTCAGCAGCACCAAATATACATTAATCTATTGGTTCGCGATATTATGACGTAAAGCGCCTCATTGTCCTCACGGCAGCACAAATTCATTCTAATGCATTCTGTGATGGCTGCACGAAATGAAAAGTGAAGCGGGGGGTCGGGGTGGTTATGGTTAGGGTTGGGGGTAGGAGCAGGGTTAGTAATAGTGAGTTAAAACCCCATCACGAAAATTTGACTAATTTCATGATGGGAGCACAAAAAAAAAACAAAAAACGTGAGACTGGGCTGAATTATACACATATCCACAGAGAAATCACAGAAAACAATTCAAAATCATAACTCAGGTTCATGAGGGCACACACACATGGATCATGGCAATAACAGCAAAGTGACACGAGACAGAAATGTTGTGAAAGAATGTGTATCTTTCTCAATGACATAATGCAGTCAACTTTGGGATGAAAGCTTTTTGCCAGAATTATCCAGCGGTTCTGTCGCAGTTACCACAGACTAGGAATCAACAAAAACCATGGTTAGAAGATAGATTCCATTTCTAGTACTGCAGCTGGTCACGAAGGGGTGGTATGGACTGTGTGTCTTCACCTTTGTCCAGCCATCAGCTTTTCCTTATCTGCATCTTGTCTCTAGATCCGAATCAAGATGAAACCTGCTTGAAGACAGTAGGATGTCTGCTTGACAAAGAGCTCATCAAACCTATAAATTGTAGTAGCTACTCTGATCTTGTTGGTGGCAGCATGTATAAATCAAATCAAATCAATTTTATTTATGTAGCACCAAATCACAACAACAGTTGCCCCAAGGCGCTTTATATTGCAAGGCAAAAGCCATACAATAATTACAGAAAAACCCCAACGGTCAAAACGACCCCCTATGAGCAAGCACTTGGCGACAGTGGGAAGGAAAAACTCCCTTTTAACAGGAAGAAACCTCCAGCAGAACCACGCTCAGGGAGGGGCAGTCTTCTGCTGGGACTGGTTGGGGCTGAGGGGAGAGAATCAGGAAAAGACATGCTGTGGAAGACAGCAGAGATCAATCACTAATGATTAAATGCAGAGTGGTGCATACAGAGCAAAAACAGAAAGAAACACTCAGTGCATCATGGGAACCCCCCAGCAGTCTAAGTCTATAGCAGCATAACTAAGGGATGGTTCAGGGTCACCTGATCCAGCCCTAACTATAAGCTTTAGCAAAAAGGAAAATTTTAAGCCTAATCTTAAAAGTACAGAGGGTGTCTGTCTCCCTGATCCAAATTGGGAGCTGGTTCCAGAGGAGAGGAGCCTGAAAGCTGAAGGCTCTGCCTCCCATTCTACTCTTAAAAACCCTAGGAACTACAAGTAAGCCTGCAGTCTGAGAGCGAAGCGCTCTATTGGGGTGATATGGTACTACGAGGTCCCTAAGATAAGATGGGACCTGATTATTCAAAACCTTATAAGTAAGAAGAAGAATTTTAAATTCTATTCTAGAATTAACAGGAAGCCACTGAAGAGAGGCCAATATGGGTGAAATATGCTCTCTCCTTCTAGTCCCCGTCAGTACTCTAGCTGCAGCATTTTGAATTAACTGAAGGCTTTTCAGGGAACTTTTAGGACAACCTGATAATAATGAATTACAGTAGTCCAGCCTAGAGGAAATAAATGCATGAATTAGTTTTTCAGCATAACTCTGAGACAAGACCTTTCTAATTTTAGAGATATTGCGCAAATGTAAAAACGCAGTCCTACATATTTGCTTAATATGCGCATTGAAGGACATATCCTGATCAAAAATGACTCCAAGATTTCTCACAGTATTACTAGAGGTCAGGGTAATGCCATCCAGAGTAAAGATCTGGTTAGACACCATTTTTCTAAGATTTGTGGGGCCAAATACAATAAGTTCAGTTTTATCTGAATTTAAAAGCAGGAAATTAGAGGTCATCCATGTCTTTATGTCTGTAAGACATTCCTGCAGTTTAACTAATTGGTGTGTGTCCTCTGGCTTCATGGATAGATAAAGCTGGGTATCATCTACGTAACAATGAAAATTTAAGCAATGCTTTCTAATAATACTGCCTAAGGGAAGCATGTATAAAGTGAATAAAATTGGTCCTAGCACAGAACCTTGTGGAACTCCATAATTAACCTTAGTCTGTGAAGAATCCCCATTTACATGAACAAATTGTAATCTATTAGATAAATATGATTCAAACCGCCGCAGCGCAGTGCCTTTAATACCTGTGGCATGCTCTAATCTCTGTAATAAAATTTTATGGTCAGCAGTATCAAAAGCAGCACTGAGGTCTAACAGGACAAGCACAGAGATGAGTCCACTGTCTGAGGCCATACGAAGATCATTTGTAACCTTCACTAATGCTGTTTCTGTACTATGATGAATTCTGAAACCTGACTGAAACTATTCAAATAGACCATTCCTCTGCAGATGATCAGTTAGCTGTTTTACAACTACCCTTTCAAGAATTTTTGATAGAAAAGGAAGGTTGGAGATGGCCTATAATTAGCTGGGTCAAGTGATGGCTTTTTAAGTAATGGTTTAATTACTGCCACCTTAAAAGCCTGTGGTACATAGCCAACTAATAAAGATAGATTGATCATATTTAAGATCGAAGCATTAATTAATGGTAGGGCTTCCTTGAGCAGCCTGGTAGGAATGGGGTCTAATAGACATGTTGATGGTTTGGAGGAAGTGACTAATGAAAATAATGCAGACAGAACAATCGGAGAGAAAGAGTCTAACCAAATACCAGCATTACTGAAAGCAGCCAAAGATAACGATATGTCTTTGGGATGGTTATGAGTAATTTTTTCTCTAATAGTTAAAATTTTATTAGCAAAGAAAGTCATGAAGTCATTACCAGTTAAAGTTAAAGGAATACTCAGCTCAATAGATCTCTGACTCTTTGTCAGCCTGGCTACAGTGCTGAAAAGAAACCTGGGGTTGTTCTTATTTTCTTCAATTAGTGATGAGTAGTAAGATGTCCTAGCTTTATGGAGGGCTTTTTTATAAAGCAACAGACTCTTTTTCCAGGCTAAGTGAAGATCTTCTAAATTAGTGAGATGCCATTTCCTCTCCAACTTACGGGTTATCTGCTTTAAGCTGCGAGTTTGTGAGTTATACAATGGAGTCAGGCACTTCTGATTTAAGGCTGTCTTTTTCAGAGGAGCTGCAGCATCCAAAGTTGTCCTCAATGAGGATGTAAACTACTGACGAGATAATCTATCTCACTCACAGAGTTTAGGTAGCTACTCTGCACTGTGTTGGTATATGGCATTGGAGAACATAATAAAAAGGAATCATATCCTTAAACCTAGTTACAGCGCTTTCCGAAAGACTTCTACTGTAATGAAACTTATTCCCCACTGCTGGGTAGTCCATTAAAGTAAATATAAATGTTATTAAGAAATGATCAGACAGAAGGGGGTTTTCAGGGAATACTGTTAAGTCATCAATTTCCATACCATAAGTCAAAACAAGATCTAAAGTATGATTAAAGTGGTGGGTGAACTCATTTACATTTTGAGCAAAGCCAGTTGAGTCTAATAATAGATTAAATGTAGTGTTGAGGCTGTCATTCTCAGCATCTATATATGTGGATGTTAAAATCACCCACTATAATTATCTTATCTGAGCTAAGCACTAAGTCAGACAAAAGGTCTGAAAATTCACAGAGAAACTCACAGTAACGACCAGGTGGACGATAGATAACAACAAATAAAACTGTTTTTTGGGACTTTCAATTTGGATGGACAAGACTAAGAGTCAAGCTTTCAAATGAATTAAAGCTCTGTCTGGGTTTTTGATTAATTAATAAGCTGGAGTGGAAGATTGCTGCTAATCCTCCCCCTCGGCCCGTGCTACGAGCATTCTGACAGTTAGTGTGACTCGGGGGTGTTGACTCATTTAAACTAACATATTCATCCTGCTGTAACCAGGTTTCTGTAAGGCAGAATAAATCAATATGTTGATCAATTATTATATCATTTACTAACAGGGACTTAGAAGAGAGAGACCTAATGTTTAATAGACCACATTTAACTGTTTTAGTCTGTGGTGTAGTTGAAGGTGCTATATTATTTTTTCTTTTTGAATTTTTATGCTTAAATAGATTTTTACTGGTTGTTGGTGGTCTGGGAGCAGGCACCGTCTCTACGGGGATGGGTTATTGGGGGGATGGCAGGGGGAGAGAAGCTGCAGAGAGGTGTGTAAGACTACAACTCTGCTTCCTGGTCCCAACCCTGGGTAGTCACGGTTTGGAGGGTTTAATAAAATTAGCCAGATTTCTAGAAATGAGAGCTGCTCCATCCAAAGTGGGATGGATGCCGTCTCTCCTAACAAGACCAGGTTTTCCCCAGTAGCTTTGCCAATTATCTGTGAAGCCCACCTCATTTTTTGGACACCACTCAGACAGTCAGCAATTCAAGGAGAACATGCGGCTAAACATGTCCCTCCCGGTCCGATTGGGGAGGGGCCCTGAGAAAAGTACAGAGTCCGACATTGTTTTTGCAAAGTTACACACCGATTCAATGTTAATTTTAGTGACCTCCGATTGGTGTAACCGGGTGTCATTACTGCCGACGTGAATTACAATCTTACCGAATTTACGCTTAGCCGTAGCCAGCAGTGTCAAATTTCCTTCAATGTCGCCTGCTCTGGCCCCCGGAAGACAACTGACTATGGTTGCTGGTGTCGCTAACTTCACATTTCTCAAAACATAGTCGCCAATAACCAGAGTTTGTTCCTCGGTGGGTGTGTCGCCGAGTGGGGAAAAACGGTTAGAGATGTGAACGGGTTGGTGGTGTACAGGGGGCTTGTGTTTAAGACTATGCTTCCTCCTCACAGTCACCCAGCCAGCCTGCTTTCCTGGCTGCTCGGGATCTGCTGGGGGACAGCTAACGGCGGCTAAGCTACCTTGGTTCGCACCGACTACAGGGGCCTGGCTAGCTGTAGGATTTTCCAAGGTGCTGAGCCGAGTCTCCAATTTGCCCACCCTGGCCTCCAAAGCTATGAATAAGCTACACTTATTACAAGTACCATTACTGCTAAAGGAGGCCAAGGAATAACTAAACATTTCACACCCAGAGCAGAGAAGTGCAGGAGAGACAGGAGAAGCCGCCATGCTAAACCAGCTAAGAGCTAGTAGCTGCGCTAAGCTAGCGGATTCCTAAAAACACACAAAGTGAATAATGTGTGAATAATTTAGAGGTGATTCAGCAGAGAGAGTGCTTTAGTTAAGGCACGTGAAGATTACACTGTGAAACAAATCATTATCTAGTCATCTAGATCAATGTAACTACGCAGATTAAACAGCTAACAGATACAGCAAAACTCCGCTGTGCTCCGGAACAGGAAGTGATACAATACTGCAGTGAGAGCCAACCACCAGTCAGGTATAGGTCAGAGTAATTTGGATTTTATTTCGATGTGAATGTGCGAGCTCACAGGTTGTGGATGTGTCTCCTTCCTGCAGGATTCACAGCAGATCCCAGCCAGAAGACAGCAGGTGACGTGACGGTGTCCCATTCTTACATCATTACACCCCGTGAGGTCACGTGTACTTTCAGAGGAGGGAGCCTGCCCTCCAGGAACATCCTTCATCAAAATGGTACGTGCTGCCATCGCCAGTCCACTGAGTTCTGTGTCTGTGTGCTTCCCTTCCTTAACTATAGACCCTCCTTTCACTTTTCAGTCTGTTCCTCAGCGCACGTGTATGTGAAGCAATTACTGTCTTTCTTTGTGCTCCCGCCTTGATCAATTTGACTAGATCCATTTCACATTCTGTCTGTTGGCTGCGCCGCTGAACCACTCAATTTTCAGCCTAATTGAGCTTGCAGAAGCACCTTTGGTGGCTTGCTACAGTCCTGTTTGTATACTGTGTGTGTGTGTGTGTGTGTGTGTGTGTGTGTGTGTGTGTGTGTGTGTGTGTGTGTGTGTGTGTGTGTGTGTGTGTGTGTGTGTGTGTGTGTGTGTGTGTGTGTGTGTGCATGTGTGCGCAGTTTAAACACAGGCGTACGTACACACATGCACATGGAAACCAATTTTTTCCTCAATTAGACAAGCTGTCTCCAGAAGGCTGGTGGGTGCTGCTGGACTTGTCCTGGATTGTGGACTGTGGCAGAGGTGTGCGCACACTTGCAAAGGGATCCACGGCTGCAAATAAGTAGATAATTATTCCCAACAGCATTAAACAGGTCTGGCAGATGTTAAATTCCACAGCCTGAGGGGAAGACAACACAGAGCTGCTGTCTAATTGTGTTTGGAAATCGTTTGTTCATAGCACACTTCACACATGCATTGACAGAAATCACTGCATAAAACATGTTTGCAAATTAATGCGCGCATACGTTCACGACAGTGCAGTCCCCCAATTGTTGCAGTCATTTATTCACAGCAGTGCAATGTTTTATTTCCTCTGCTCTCGTGTCTCCAACGTGCACAGACACCACACAGCAGTCTTTGCTCTTCTGACTGCACCTTATGTGTGGCATTTCAAAGGCGGAGTGCAGCTAATTGCTTTCACTGGAGTCCAGCGGCTTCAGTAAGCCGAGGCGAACAGAGTGACTGTGTTCAGTCCCGCTCCTGTCTGCCGCTCTGCACAGGCGGCGCACCCCGGCATTATCTGGTTAAGTGACTGGCTTTTGAGTCAATGCCTCTTTGATAAGGAGGCTCAGGAAGAATGTCCTGGGATGGCTAGTGATGCCGGGAGTGAAGAAAGAGGAGGAATAGAGCAGGGTGGCTGCTGGAATGGTGATGAGTTGCACTTTTGGGAAAAAAGATATAAATGAATAAAGTACATAAAATCCAGTTGCTGCCTTCAGATTAATATATGTTGAATGTTCTGTCAAGAATATCAAATCACAGTGGCATTATACAACTAAGCTCAGCTCTGAGTACGGCTTTGCTGGAAATCCCATCAGCAGTCTGCCACCGTGCTCGCTGATGCACGAGGCCGGACACGTCTGCTCCACATGCAAATTACCATCAGCATGGGTACTGATAGCGTATCTCCTTATCTGTGCCAATCACAGTGGGACGTGGATGGACAGATGATACTCCAGGAAACATTAGTGTGTGATGGTGGAGTGATGAACAACAAATGCACAGTATCACACATCTGCAGGTAGCAGCAAGGAGTGGCCTTCAAAGAGTACATCTTCTTTTTGAAATGTCATTATTATTACTCCTTTAGACGAAGATCCCCATACTGTCCACAGTATTGTTTTTTTTTTTTTATTATTTGGTAAAGACAACTACAGGGGACTGTCTGGTCATGGTAAATGGGGCCTTTCTGGTTGAATCCCTGTGGGCCTATAACAAAGGCAAAAAAAAAAAATAATAATAATAATAATACTAGTTTGCATTTTTCACATCATTTTTGCATTTAAAAAAAATCTGACCAATACATTTTTCTCTAGTTTAGAATTATTTGGGAGGCTGCCTACAGGTAAGAAAAATGTCTGTGTCCTTGAATCATTATAAGAGCATCCTAGGGTCCCCCTAAAAGCCAAGAATGACATTTTGCACATTTCTCAGTGTATTGCTGAAAACCTGCTTGATAATATATTCTATAAATCTGCATATAGATTCCTTGAATTACTGTCAACCTACACAAAGTTTTTAATCTACCTTAAGTGTTGCTAAAGACACCCATAGCCCCCCTATAGTGAATGGGCCAAGCAGGTTTTCAGTACCACTTAAGGCTACTAAACAGCACTTGGAATCCAGCCTCAGTGTACCATGGCCTAACGAAAAAAATGTATGATGGCCATCCCTGGGTGGTAGCTCCATTTAGGTGGTCAATGAAGAATTACACAGAGGACAAAATTGAAAAATGCTCCAATGTCATTGAGAACTTACGGAGCCATGGAAGTGTCATCGCAAAATGTATTGCATGTAGAGAGAATGTGCGCACGTTTTATAATATTGTGCACACGTTTTAAGTATCGTTTGAGTAAAGCAAGGGCACGACCTACTAAACGTGGCTACAATTTGTAAAACGTGCACTCATATTGTCTTGACACATAATGTTGGCTATTAGCCAACAAACCAGGAGACAGTGTAATACATTTCCCCCATTAGAAATGTATGTGGTCAGGGTATAACAAATGGTTTGAGCGCACAAGGACATATAGAGAACTCCAGCTACCCAGCATGGCATCATCTGGAGTTTAAGCACATTAAAAAGGATGCCGATAGGATAACAATTGTCATATTATGAAGTTCATTTTGAACGAAAGGAAAACGTGTGCACGTTGAGGGCTCAATTAAAGGAAAACGTGCGCATGAATTATCACGGCCATTAAAACGTGCACATGCATTATGATGGCCAGGAAAACGTGCACACGTTTTAGTAATTCGAGGGCTCAGTTAAAGGAAAACGTGCGCATGAAATTATCATGGCCATTAAAATGTGTGCACGAATTATGATGGCCAGAAAACATGCACACTTTTTATTAATTTGAGAGTACATTTTATTAATTTGTGGGCTCAATTAAAGGAAAAACGTGTGCACAAATTATCATGGCCAGAAAAAAAATATCACTTTAAGTGACCTCTCCCGGGTTCCGTAAGAACTAGAGCACCGCACACGTAGAGCGCAAACATCTGTCAATACTAGCTTCCAATTCCACAAAAATTTTCCACTTGGAAAAAACTCAGAGTCTTGTTAGAAGTGACTTTTCATAAACTAATAGATGTTAGATGTTATATATATAATTAGATGTTTTATATATATATATATATATAAATATATTATATATATATATATATATATATATATATATATATATATATATATATATATATATATATATATACACGAGGTCTGTGATGAAAAGTATCTGACCTTATTATTTTTTTAAAAACCATATGGATTGAATAATGTGTGATTACATCAGCCAAGCTTGAACCCTCGTGGGCATGCGAGAGTTTTTTCACGCCTGTCGGTGACGTCATTCGCCTGTGAGCACGCCTTGTGGAAGGAGTGGTCCAGCCCCCTTGTCGGAATTCCTTTGTCTGAGAAGTTGCTGAGAGACTGGCGCTGTGCTTGATCAAAAATTTTTCAAAAACTGTGAGGCACATCCGAGTGGACATCATTCGACAAATTCAGCTGGTTTTCGGTGAAAATTTTAACGGCTGATGAGAGATTTTGGATTGTTTTATCGCTGTAAGGACTTCCCACAGAGCGGGACGTCGCACAGTGCTCCGAGGCGACGTCGTCATCCTGTTTCAAGCTGAAAACCTCCAAATTTAAGCCTCTATTGACCCAGGACGTCGTGAGAGAACAGAGAACTTTCACAAGAGGTCGGAATCAGCAGTTTATCTGGACATTCCACTGTTAAAGGAGATTTTTTTTAATGAAAGACGTGCGGATGGATTGGCGCGTCGGCTCGCAGCCGGCGCGGCGTGCCCGCCACAGGAAAAACACCTCCGTTGGAAGCCTTAAGGACAAGTTGGAACATGCCCTGCTGTTAAACAATTTCTCAGATACTCACTCAACTAAAAGCCACCAAAAGCCGCCTGGAATTTTACAAATGGTTATCAACACGGAGGTGTTTTTCCTGTGGCGGGCGCGCCGCGCCGGTTGCGAGCCGATGCGCCAATCTGTCTGCCGTCTTTCATTAAAAAAAATCTCCTTTAACAGTGGAATGTCCGGATAAACTGCTGATTCCGACCTCTTCTGAAAGTTCTCTGTTCTCTCACGACGTCCTGGGTCAACAGAGGCTTAAATTTGGAGGTTTTCAGCTTGAAACAGGATGACGACGTCGCCTCGGAGCTCTGCGCGACGTCCCGCTCCGTGGGAAGTCCTTACAGCGATAGAAACAATCCAAAATCTCTCACCAGCCGTTAAAGTTTACACCGAAAACCAGCTGAATTTCTCGAATGATGTCCACTCGGATGTGCCTCACAGTTTTGGAAAAAATTTTGATCAAGCACAGCGCCAGTCTCTCAGCAACTTCTCAGACAATGAAAATCCGAAGGGGGCTGGACCACTCCTCCCACAAGGCGTGCTCACAGCCAGCTCTCCACAATTTCTCTTATAACTCACTCGACTGGTAAGCATTGAAAGCCGAGATAGGCATGTCCGAACTTGTCCTCTGGCACGCCGAACGGAGGTGTTCTTTGTCTCGCTCGAACAGCGAATGGGTCGTGATGCACAAAGCCTCCGCGCGGCTTTCCACGACAAAATCTCTTGTTAAAAGTGAAATCTGCCGCAAAATGGTTGATGTCCAGCTCTTGTGATAACCAGAGAAAGTGCACACGACGGGCCCAGCTCCACACAGCCATCCATTTAGAAATGATCCGTGGTTCGTGCCTGTCGGCTCAGAGCGCGGCGCGCCGAGCGCCATTGTGGGCCGTCCTTAAAGCTGTAGTAACAGTCCTTGTTCTCTGTGAAGTCTGTAAAATTTCACCGAAAGCCAGATACATTTTTCGAATGGTTTCTAGGTGCCAGTCCTCTAGCTTCTGAAAAAATTTCTGATGGAAAAAAACCCCAAATCATTACGCCATTTCCAGACAATGAAAATCCGACGATGGGGCGGGACCACTCCTTCCACAAGGGCGTGCTCACAGGCGAATGATGTCACCGACAGGCGTGGAAAAACTCATGCATGCGCACGAGGGTTCAAGCTTGTCTGACGTGAAAACATATGAATCAAATCCATATAGTTTAAAAAAAAATAAAACGGTACGATACTTTATGGACAGACCTCGTATATATATGAGAGAGAGAGTCATGAATACTCGCTGGAGCTCAGAACTGAACCTACAACAGAAGCTAACTAATTAGCAGGAAAACAAAATCAAAAGAACACAACACAAAAAAGGTACAGTAACACAGGTAAAGTTTCCAAAGAAGTGACATTTAAAGACTTGACAAGAGGATCAAGCCTGATGTCCTGACTTTCTTTTCCCTGTTTGTCCATACTGCTGTTTTTTGTTTCACTCATGCAGCACTCCTCTATATTTCTGTATGCAGCAGTGCTCATATCCGCCCAAGGTTTTTGGCCAGTTTCATTCAGGCTTTATCTTCCATCACATTGCAGCACATAGTCCGCACAGGGTTACAACTGTGTGGGGGGAAAAACCTAAAGTTGTTTTTAGACCTCAAAATGTTATTTAGCAGCTCTCTCCTTTCTAAACATTGTTCCAAAATGTAAAATTAGGCACATTTCTTTCAAATAAAATTGGGGCAATTTGCATGATTCAGTCAAATGAGATGGAGTGCATCGTGACTGATAGCTGAATGAGTTAGTGGTAATTAAATATTTCAGTTCTTACAGAGGACACACAGCCTTGGAGTGAAAGATAATTGTGGTCTGTGTTTCCCAGTGGCGGTGTTGCAGTCCAGTTGTAGTGGTTCCAGCTGTGTGACTGGACGGTTCTTGTGGACAAGCTGTTGTTTCTTTAGTCGAAATGGTGGCTTAGAGGTCTGTCGACACGTCTCTGCCATTTTGACCATATGTTCTACAAACCCTCCACATGTCCCAGACAGAGAGATTAGATTCCGCTCTGTTCAGTAATTATTCATGATGCGAGCTGTTTGTCCATTTCAGCAAGGAACACAGCACAAGCACAGAGGCGGGAGATGGATGTGAATCGCTTAGTGTCGTCCAGAAGCCAGAGTAAACCTGACACCATCACTCCTGATGATCCCAACTCAGATGACCCTGATGATGGTTGCCGCAAACTCAGCATCATGGCTGCTGTGCATCAGCAGGAGAGCAGGAAGATCCAACTGCAGCAAAAGGTCACGGTGAGGTTAAAGTTTCTCCTTGAGCTGTAGACAGAGTGTACTCATACAACTCTGGACTGTTACACTGTTACACCATCCATTCTCAATTTGTTTGACTAGTGTGAGTGCTCTGGGGCTGGGTTCTGGCATGGTTGCACTTGTCTGGACCAACTTGCGGAGGTGGTATGGGACTGATTCAGTTGCATGTAGTGTGATCACCTACAATGACGGAACATGGGACACTTGCTACTAATATTATTATTACTACTTGGTTAATACAGACTTCAATTATTTAACAAAATTTGTGTTAAAACACACCTGGTTTCTCACCTTATTGATGAACATAATTGTGGTCACTGAGCAAAGCTGCAAAATATTCCTATATCTTCTGCCTCAATAATAAAAAAAAAAGATCCATCCCATTCCAGATCCATTCCAGCTTATTAATTAATCAAAAACCCAGACAGAGCTTTAATTCATTTGAAAGCTGACTCTTAGTCTTGTCCATCCAAATGGAAGTCCCAAAAACCAGTTTTATTTGTTATTATCTATCGTCCACCTGGTCGTTACTGTGAGTTCTCTGTGAATTTTCAGACCTTTTGTCTGACTTAGTGCTTAGCTCAGAATAATTATATTATAGTGGGCGATTTTAACATCCACACAGATGCTGAGAATGAGTACTCATCATAGTTTTACATCCTCATTGAAGACAACTTTGGATGCTGTAGCTCCTCTGAAAAGAGAGCTTTAAATCAGAAGTGCCTGACTCCGTGGTATAACTCACAAACTCGTAGCTTAAAGCAGACAACCCATAAGTTGGAGAGGAAATGGCGTCTCACTAATTTAGAAGATCTTCACTTAGCCTGGAAAAAGAGTCTGTTGCTCTATAAAAAAGCCCTCCGTAAAGCTAGGACATCTTTCTACTCATACTAATTGAAGAAAATAAGAACAACCCCAGGTTTCTTTTCAGCACTGTAGCCAGGCTGACAAAGAGTCAGAGCTCTATTGAGCTGAGTATTCCATTAACCTTAACTAGTAATGACTTCATGACTTTCTTTGCTAACAAAATTTTAACTATTAGAGAAAAAATTACTCATAACCATCCCAAAGACGTATCGTTATCTTTGGCTGCTTTCAGTGATGCTGGTATTTGGTTAGACTCTTTCTCTCCGATTGTTCTGTCTGAGTTATTTTCTTTAGTTACTTCATCCAAACCATCAACATGTTTATTAGACCCCATTCCTACCAGGCTGCTCAAGGAAGCCCTACCATTATTTAATGCTTCGATCTTAAATATGATCAATCTATCTTTGTTAGTTGGCTATGTACCACAGGCTTTTAAGGTGGCAGTAATTAAACCATTACTTAAAAAGCCATCACTTGGCCCAGCTATCTTAGCTAATTATAGGCCAATCTCCAACCTTCCTTTTCTCTCAAAAATTCTTGAAAGTGTAGTTGTAAAACAGCTAACTGATCATCTGCAGAGGAATGGTCTTTTGAAGAGTTTCAGTCAGGTTTTAGAATTCATCATAGTACAGAAACAGCATTAGTGAAGGTTACAAATGATCTTCTTATGGCCTCAGATAGTGGACTCATCTCTGTGCTTGTTCTGTTAGACCTCAGTGCTGCTTTTGATACTGTTGACCATAAAATTTTATTACAGAGATTACAGCATGCCATAGGTATTAAAGGCACTGTGCTGCAGTGGTTTGAATCATATTTATCTAATAGATTACAATTTGTTCATGTAAATGGGGAATCTTCTTCACAGACTAAAGTTAATTATGGAGTTCCACAAGGTTCTGTGCTAGGACCAATTTTATTCACTTTATACATGCTTCCCTTAGGCAGTATTATTAGACGGTATTGCTTAAATTTTCATTGTTATGCAGATGATACCCAGCTTTATCTATCCATGAAGCCAGAGGACACACACCAATTAGCTAAACTGCAGGATTGTCTTACAGACATAAAGACATGGATGACCTCTAATTTCCTGCTTTAAACTCAGATAAAACTGAAGTTATTGTACTTGGCCCCACAAATCTTAGAAGCATGGTGTCTAACCAGATCGTTACTCTGGATGGCATTTCCCTGATCTCTAGTAATACTGTGAGAAATCTTGGAGTTATTTTGATCAGGATATGTCATTCAAAGCGCATATTAAACAAATATGTAGGACTGCCTTTTTGCATTTACGCAATATCTCTAAAATCAGAAAGGTCTTGTCTCAGAGTGATGCTGAAAAACTAATTCATGCATTTGTTTCCTCTAGGCTGGACTATTGTAATTCATTATTATCAGGTTGTCCTAAAAGTTCCCTAAAAAGCCTTCAGTTAATTCAAAATGCTGCAGCTAGAGTACTAACGGGGACTAGAAGGAGAGAGCATATCTCACCCATATTGGCCTCTCTTCATTGGCTTCCTGTTAATTCTAGAATAGAATTTAAAATTCTTCGTCTTACTTATAAGGTTTTGAATAATCAGGTCCCATCTTATCTTAGGGACCTCGTAGTACCATATCACCCCAATAGAGCGCTTCGCTCTCAGACTGCAGGCTTACTTGTAGTTCCTAGGGTTTGTAAGAGTAGAATGGGAGGCAGAGCCTTCAGCTTTCAGGCTCCTCCCTGTGGAACCAGCTCCCAATTCAGATCAGGGAGACAGACACCCTCTCTACTTTTAAGATTAGGCTTAAAACTTTCCTTTTTGCTAAAGCTTATAGTTAGGGCTGGATCAGGTGACCCTGAACCATCCCTTAGTTATGCTGCTATAGACGTAGACTGCTGGGGGGTTCCCATGATGCACTGTTTCTTTCTCTTTTTGCTCTGTATGCACCACTCTGCATTTAATCATTAGTGATCGATCTCTGCTCCCCTCCACAGCTGAGTTAATTTATATCAGTCCAAATCTGGGAGCATCCCTTATTGTTTTATCGTCCTCGCTTCCCATGCTCAAGGAATTTGGATACACAAGTGGGAACTGATCCATAAATTCTTCCATTTTTATTGAACCTTTATTTAACCAGGTTATTTCCATTGAGATTGAGATCTCTTTTGCAAGGGAGACCTGGACAATTATTAAGTTTCCAATCCACCTAACCTGTATGTCTTTGGATGTGTGAGGAAGCCAGAGCAGCCACAGGGAACCCAAGCAAACATGGGGAGAACATGTAAACTCTACACAGAAAGTCCACAGGTGGGAATTGATCCCATGACTGTCTTGCTGTGATGCAACAGTGCTAACCAGTAAACCAACGTGCTGCCCAATTAACCAATAACTAATTTTACTGTCTGGAGGCTGTTGGCAGGAAGAAAGAATGAAAAGCTGGACTAATTTCTGACATGATTTTTTTTTTTTTTTTTTTTGCTGCTCTGAGGATGTACACAACCTTTTTCTGGTAGTACACGCACACTCAAGCACCAACCTGGTTGCGTGTGTGCGCGCGCACGGGGGACAATGAGCTGTCCAAATGAGCTGTATCAACGAGCCAGAGGGAAGATGGACAATGGGCATGAAAATGACAACTGTAAGTAACTACCCTAAGTAACTGCCCTTGTTTGCACTCGGGGTCGCCACAGCAAATCCAAGGTGGATCTGCATGTTGAATTGGCACAGGTTTTACGCCAGATGCCCTTCCTGACGCAGCTCCACATTACATGGAGAAATGTGGCAGGGGTGGGATTTGAACCCGGAACCTTCTGAACTGAAACCAAGCGCATTAACCACTTGGCCACCACTGCTGCTGAAACTGTATTGGGTGGAAACTAGCAATGACACTTGTGTTGTGTGCTGTGCTGCTTTACATGTGGTAGACAGTACTCATTATCTCACATTCTGTTCCTGCCAGTCAACTCTGTGTTTTGTTTTAAAATAAAACTTTAGTTTGACCTTTTGAACTGTGTTCCTCCTAGTTTTGATGTGGTGGTAACAATAGAGCATATAACTGATTGCATGTACAGTAGTTAGGGTTACCAAAAGAACAGAGCCTTTCCAAGCATTTATACCATTAAAGATCCTTAGAGTATTTTTCAATATCTCACACCACAGGTGCAATCTGGATGATATTTCAGGGATTTGTCAACATCCTCATCAGCTTCCTGTGGCGGCGTGCCAAGCTTTCTGTAGTTATTACATCTGCCAAGGATATAATGACATCATCTGTGTTTATTTATTTATTTATTTATTTATCGTCTGTTAGCAGGATTATGTCAAACTACTGCATGGATTTTGATGAAATTTTCACCACGGAAAGATATTAAGCCATGGAATACTCCACTAAATGTTGGAAGTGATCTGGATCCAGATTTCACTTTATATACGCTTTGAAGGATTGCATCAAAACTACTTCACAGATTCTCACCAAATTTGCACCACAGATCGATATTAGGCCATGGAAGACTTCACTGAATTTGGAGGTGATCCGGATCCGGATTGGCGGACATCAGAAATCTCTGATTGTTCTTGTTTGTCATGATTTTTGTTCCGTTCAGATTCCCACAAATCTTTCACTGCCCGTCACTGTGCATAAATGTTTGCATACGTATATATCATGACAAACATCCCTATTAACAAACCTGACCTTTGTCCTTTTGGCTCATGGTGACACTGCTGGCATGTAATATCCAGGTGTTCCGGGTTGTACAACTCCAACCGTGATAAATGCTACTCAAACACTTCAGAATGTGGCTGCTGTTGATAGCAAGTCTTCGTACGCTGGAATGATATAAGCGTGAGAAAAATGGCACTTTCTTTGTTGGCTAAGAGTCCAGTAAATAGAACTACTGAATACATGAGTTGAGAAATATATATATTTTTAAATGCAGCTTTCACAAGATATGAAATAAACTGTTTTTGTCACAGACTGTGAGACAAAAGCACAGCTTGTCTGTGTTGCGCTCTGCGTTGGAATGAGCATGCACAAAGCTAATCAAACCAGAGGCTGAGAAAACACTTCAGGTCATATTGATTAGTTTTGAAATGTCTGGTCTGTGTTCCAGATTGATTGAAAACCTGGATCCATGGCTATTCTTTAAGGTTTTTTCTGAAAAATGTAATTGTCCCCAATGTTTAGGAAAGATCATCTAATACCATTTGGCATTCTGTGCTCAGGAACATATTGTGACATTATCACAGCCTTCTTGCAGAACATTTATACCAGTGATACACCAAAAACATAATGTTTTTGCCACCGTTTTGGTGCAGGGACATTTGTTATATGCAGGGGTGAACATATTTTATCCTTTCCAGGTCTCAGTGCAGAGCAGGTCGCTCAGTGAGATCAGGAGTTGGGGACCAATATGTTGACCTTCGTTCAATTCCTGGTCATGTTACCTGTGTGGCTGTGGACAAGATGCTTCATCTGTATTGTCTCAGTGTAAATGGACTGCCTGTAGACAGCCTGGGGGTGTAACCTGTGATGGAGTGATGTCCCATTTTGGGGTTAGGTCATAGACTTGTGCTCACACTATGGAATCGAAGAATAAGCGGCTGAATCTCTGGGCCTCTACAGGATTTACTTCTTCAGTTTCTTCTCAGTGAGGAATGTACCTGCATTTGTCCACTCCAGAGGTTCATGCACTCTTTTGTCTCTAGTTTAATCTCCAGTCATCTGTCATTACCTTGTGTGTTGGTGAAGCAGGGATAAAGTGGTATTCTTTTCACTGGGGTGTGTGTCTCTGTGGACAAGATAAATCAAAAATAGCTGGCTTGATTTCCGTCAAAATGAATGGGAAGGTTCCTTGAATAGTTATCCAGAAGTGATTAGATTTTGGATCAGTTTGGTTAAAGGTGAGGGAAAACCTGGTCTTAAAAATTACATTTCTTTTAGATGATCACACACATTTAAATAGATGATCTAAAGCAAATATTCTTTCATTTATTTTCTGTACCCCCATCTTACAATTAAGGGTCACTGAGGAGCTTATCCCACTGGTCAGAGGGCGGGAGCTGGGGCTTTACCCTGGACAGGATGCATGTCTAACACACCATGTCTTTTGAAGTGGGAGGATACAGCAGCACCCAGAGTGAACCCACACAAACACAGGGAGAACATACAAACGCACACACGGAAAGGGCCAGCTGGGAAGTGAACCCGGGACCTTTTCTCTATGAGGCAACATTTCTAACCACTGTGATTGGTAGATATGAAGACTTCATAACGAAGTCACACAGAAGTCATATGATGAAGCTATACATAGCTGAAAACACCATTACAGATGTGTTTATTGACTTATACATTTACATTGTGTTGTGTAGAGTTTGCATCAGCCGTCTGACGTCTTGTTTTGTTTACATCAACATTCTTTGCCTCTTTCTTTCGGTCGTCATGAGTTTATCTTTACACTGAACCAGTGTCAGCTTCTGCAGTTTGAACTCGAAAGTAACTCCAGGCCTTATTTCTCTGCAGCTCAGTTTTGCTGCTTGTATAGTCTGTATACTTAATACTTAACATGATAACAGTGTATGATGGAGTGTACGGAAATGGACAAATAATAAATCAGTAAATAAATAATCATGTCATCGAGCCACACAATATCATGCAGGCATAACTCTGGTGGTGTTTTCAGTAACAGCAATACATTTGCTGTGGAACAAAACTCTGTGTGTGTGTGTGTGTGTGTGGTGTGTGTGTGTGTGTGTGTGTGTGTGTGTGTGTGTGTGTGTGTGTGTGTGTGTGTGTGTGTGTGTGTGTGTGTGTGTGTGTGTGCGTGTGTGTCATGCAGGGCTGTTTCCACAACCCGGTTCTATAATTGGCCAGAGTGTTCAGGTTTTCATTATATCCACAGATGCCACCAGCAGATCTCACTGACTAACACAACTTTAAATTGAGTCGAAAAGTTCATTAGTAAAATATCTGCTGATGATATTATACAATTATAGACTTTTGATTTCGGTGTACCTGTGATTAGCGGACCTGACCAGGTCCGCATAATCACAGGTACACCGAAATCAAAAGTCTATAACTTCTTTTTTATATGGTAAACAAGAAAATTGGGAGTTTGTCAAACATACTAAAACTGAAAAATCAATCTCAAGTTTCAGCTCTTTATTATTACTGTCATACTGCACCAACTGACATCCCATCAATCGACTGGAGATGCCTGTTAAATCCGTGACGAAGTACTCCGTCAAGCATCCGTCTGTCATAAGTTTCAAAGTTGGGCGCATGTCCCAATTCAGTGACGTACTTGCGAAACAGGTTGGCTGCTGACTGTGTATTTCTGCGGGTGTTCTTTGCATCTTTTTCGTGTAAAATTTGTTTTAAGTCAGTGTCGCTAACAGACGTAAACCTGTCTTCTGCCATCTTGTCAACAAACTGACAGCCAAAGTAGGCATTGTATCGCGTTATCTGATTGGCCGTTATCGATAGAAGGCGTTTCTCGATTAGCTAGTGGTACACTGCAGGCGAGGTGTACTCGTTTCGCACGTGCGGTCTACTCAGCTCCACCAGCGGTCAACTTGGCATGTGATACAGCTCAGAAAGTGGCGAATAGGCCAATCAGAAGTTGGCAAAATCCCATACCATATAATAAAATGGAAGAAAAACCTGCACCTTCTTGTCACCCAGGTTTGAGACCACTGGTTTCTACATGATGAAATGTAAGATATCACATTTGACAGCTAATATTGAGGCTTAAAATAATTTGTTTTTGGTGTCACTGTAGATTAGTGGTTCACAATTACAACAAGAAGATCGTGGGATTGCTTCCCACGTCGTCCTTTCGGTGTGGAGTTTGCATGTTCTTCTCATGTTCATGTCACTTCCCTCCAGGTTCTCTGGCTTCCTCCCACATCCAAAGACGTGCAGGTTAGATGGATCGGAAACTTTAAATTGGGTGGAGGTGTGTGAGAATGAGTTTGTCGCTATGAGGCCCTGCAACAGACTGCCGCCCTGTCCAGGGTGTACCCCGCCTCACGCCCTATAACTGCTGGGACAGGCTCCAGCAACTGACCCCCAAATATTTGACATAATCTTTAACAGTCTACAAAGTGAAATCCTGATCCAGAATCTGGATCCAGATCCAGATCACCTCCAAAATCTAATGGAGTCTTCCAAGACTTAACACCAGTGTGGTGAACATTTGGTGAAAATCTGTTAAGTAGTTTTGACGTAATCCTCAAAATCCAACAAAGTGTAGCATACAAAGTAAAATTTTGATCCAGAATCCAGATCTGTATCACCTCCAATATTTAATGGAGTCTTCCGTGTCCTAATACCTATCTGTGGTGAAAATGTCATCAAAATCCGTGCAATAATTTGACAGACTCCTGCTTTTATTCTATTTATTTTATTTTATATCTTGATTTTATTACGTTCTTGGCGGACCTAATAAAAGGTTATAAAATGCCAATACACTTACACAAAAGATTGATTGATGATTGGTGATTAACATGGCAGACTGTCACAAAATTGCTAACAATTATTTATATCCATCTACAGATGTGAGGGCCAACAAATCATTTCAACTTGTTTTGATGTTGAACCTAAGACCTGGGGGACTCTACTAGTAACGTGACAAATGCATACATTTAGAAATAAACTGAAACAGCCTGATGATGACATCTTCATCAAAGGCTTACATTGTAGCAACCGTATTTCTTACTAGCAGACTCGACACATGAAGACAAAAATGTTACAGTGTGACTGTCAGTATGACCAAAAAAAGGCTGCGAGGTACAGTGTGATGGCAGTGACAGCCATGACAGCTGTCATCAATTGATTGATCATTCTGATTTATTCAAAGATCATCAAAAAGAATGTGATGCACACCAGTCACTTTGCATATCAATCTCTTTTCACGTTTGTTGTGGCCTTACCTCATGAATCGTTGAGAGAGAAAAGAGGGCATGCAGGTGGGACGGTGCCAACTAAGCTTATTGTCATGCAAGCGTGAGAGGTAGTCAATAACTTTGATAGAGTTCAGCCACAGGATCTTTGTTCACAGCCACGCTCCTCCTCAGAGACCGTAGTAGTCCGAGGTTTACTGTGTGCAGCGCAAACTCAGATCATGGCCTGGCTTATTTCACACAGGGGAGGTCATCAGTTTCGTTTGAACAGTCAGCTGGGGTGTTTACACCCCTGGGGATGTATAATGTGACATTCACGTCAACCAGCATTAACTCTAACTTAGATCTTCTCTGATGACCTGGATGATGGAGCCACTGATAGCAGATTAATTAATATGAGTGGCTGATTAAATTATCATCGGGCTCATCAACAGTCCATTTTTTTTATTGTGAGCAAGTAGCTCGGGGTGTTCCTGCGTGTTCACAGACTTACTGTATGAGCTCATCCATCATCGAAAATATTTCCCAAAACTAAAGGTGGAGAAAAGCTTGTGATGGGGTGCTGGAGATGAAATGTCTCTGTGGCTTTGTTATTGATTGTAAATGTTGATGTGACAGCAGAAGTAATGTCTTGTAAGTAATATTTGGGAAATATAACTCAAACAGATGCATTCAGGTGAGCTGTGCGGCCGGACCGGCGTGATGGATGACGAAGGGAATACGGCAGGATGGCAGACACCTTGCCCATTAATCTGCAGAACGGCGCTGTCTGTGTGCATGGCAACACCCGCTCCGCATTACTCATTTAGCTGCTGGCCATTACCGGTTTGGTGATGAAGGAATTTGTCTCCAAAAGATGTGGAGGGTGCTTTTAGCTCCCCTTCTGAAACTCCTACAAGCTCATAGAGCTGTCACATCTGCATGATAAAGCCACTTAATTGCTGCACTCGCCATATTTCACATGAAAGCGCCGTGCACCATGTGCAGCCTCAGAAACTCTTCGCACGCTGCATTTAACCATTCCAGTGTGGAACACCTAAAACGGGTTTAATTAATGGGAGCATAACCAAAATGAATGATTTTAAAGACCTTAAAGTCCAACTGAAGTGAAAAAAACAAAAAAGACAAAAAAAAAATAATGTGTTTTAATACTACAATATATGTGATGATAAAGATGTGAATGACAGAAATGGGTTCGATCAGTTGTAAAATGAAGGCTGTTTTTGTCAGACCTCATCATGTGGCTGACATAAGACAAATGAAGTCAATGACTCCATAAAATTTCTATAACCAACGATGTATTGTACAGTTCTGAAAGTTGGTTTCTGATAGACACAGATAAAGACAAGTGAGAATTCTAGTTTGGGTCATGTTGACATGCACAATAACATAAAGTAAAGTCAGATAGATCGACCACATTGCTTGTGAAGTCTGGAAGGTCCTGTGGCAGTCCTGGTGCAATCATTATAAAACGTCTCTTCAGCTGCTCCCTTCTTTGTACTCTGGGTTGCCACACCAAATCCGAAGTGGATTTACATGTTGAATTGGTACAAGTTTTACGTCAAATGTCCTTCCTGACACAATTCCACATTACATGGAGAAATGTGGCAGGAGTGGGTTTTATACATACTACAAAAACAGGCCGTTAGGATTGTGCATAATATGAGGTACAGGGAGCCACACGAACACTTTTTGTGGGCACATGCACAAATACAAATTTGTACAATCTATGTTTTGTATCAAATACAAAACATAGATATGTATGAAGTAAAAAACAATGTACCTCGGGTTATACTCAAAAGATGTTTGTGACGGGGATTGGGGGGTGTTATAATTTAAGGTTAGGTTAAGTAAGGTTAGACCTACTTGTGTGAAGCGCCTTGAGGCAACTTTGTTGTGATTTGGCGCTATATACGAGGTTATTAGAAAAGTATCCGACCTTATTATTTTTTTCAAAACCATATGGATTTGAATCACGTGTGATTACATCAGACATGCTTGAACCCTCGTGGGCATGCAAGAGTTTTTTCACACCTGTCGGTTACGTCATTCGCCTGTGGGCAGTCTTTGCGTGAGGAGTCGTCCACCCTCTCGTCGATTTTTTCATTGTTTAGGAATGGCTCAGAGACTGCTGCTTTGTTTGATCAAAATTTTTTTCAAAACTGTAAGGCACAACTGAGTGGACACCATTCGATAAATTCAGCTGGTTTTAGGTAAAAATTTTAACGGCTGATGAGAGATTTTGGTCTGGTAGTGTAAGGACAGCCCACGGCGCCTGACAGCGATCTGCGCTTCGAGGCGGCAGCGTCTCGCCGTTTCAAGTTGAAAACTTCCACATTTCAGGCTCTGTTGACCCAGTAAGTCATCAGAGAACAGAGAACTTTCAGAAGAAGTCGGCATGAGGAGTTTATTCGGACATTCCATTGTTAACGGACATTTTATAATGAAAGAACGTGCGGGCAGAGTCGCATGTCGGGCCGGATCGAACCGCGGGGGGTCGCGACAGGAAAAACACCTCCGTTGGAAACCTTAATGGACAAGTTGGAACATACCCAAGCTGTTAAACAATTTCTCAGTTACTCACTTGTTGAAAGCCATCAAAAGCCGCCTGAATTTTACAAATGGTTTTCAACACGGAGGTGTTTTTCCTGTCGCGGGCACACACAAGATTCACCGAGTCGTCACGGAAACGACTCGGCGAATTTGCGCCACACGTCTTTCATTACAAATGTCCTTAAACAGTGAATGTCCGCATAAAGTCCTCATGCCGGCCTCTTCTGAATCTTTCTCTGTTCTCTCACGACGTCCTGGGTCAACAGAGCCTTAAATTAGGATGATTTCAGCTTGAAAACAGGCGGACGATGGCGCCTGGAAGTGCTGCAGGACATCCTGCTCCGTGGGAAGTCCTTACAGCGACAGAAACACCCCATAATCTCTCATCAGCCGTTAAACTTTTCACCGAAAACCAGCTGAATTTCTCGAAGTGTCCACTTGTATATTCCTCACAGGTCCAGAAAAAGTTTGATAAAGCAACGCGCGCCATCTCGAGCAGCATGTGAAACAAAGGAATTCAGCCGAGAGGGCGGGACCCACATCTCACTCAAGGTCTGCCCACAGGGAAATGACGTCACCGACACGCGTGAAAAAACTTACGCATGCGCACGAGGGTACAAGCATGATTGGTGTAATCGCATGTCAATCAAATCCATATAGTTTTTTTTGTTTTTTTTTTAATAAAACTGCCGGTTAGTTTTATAAGATACCTCGTAAATGAAAATAAATTGAAATTTAAGAAGAATGTTAAGCACTTTGTTCACACAACTATGAAGAGTGTGTTATTTCAGTTTGTGGGGTGGATTTGTGGAAAGGGTTGAATGAAGAATTGAACAGAAGCACTAATGTAGAGTACTTAAAAAAGGAAGAACAACTTTAAGAACGTATGCAGGCGAGCAGGTTCATAATGACAGATGGGTTATGTCTAGACAAAAATGTTTATATATTTGATTTTCTTTAATTATTTATGGGTTTTTTCTTTTTTGAAGCACTGGATGGGTGTTGGACTGTAATACCTTGGAATTACATAGTGATGTAATTAAGCTGTTGTGTATTTTAATATACAAATTGTGTGAAGGGGGTAGGAGTTTATAAGTGTTTACTTTCTTCCTCCTTTTTGAGCATTTTCTCTTAGTTGACATATTTTTCTTGTGGATGTTTTTTTTTTCTTTTATGTTGTGTTTGTGTGTGTTTTCTATGTTCAAAATAAATTCATTCATTCATTTTAAATTCTTCACTGTCAAACATGTAAAGTGCAGGTGTTGCAGTCACCAAGTGCTGTGGAAACTAGTCCAGATGTTTTACTGTTAGTGAACTTGACTGTGTAACATTTTCTCTCCATGCCTTAAAGTTTGCTGAGTGAGTAGCTCAGGAGTTGGGCTCCTGAATGTCAAGCTGTCTGTGTCCTTGGACAAGATACTTCATCTGCTTGGTCCCAGTCCACCCAGCTGTGAATGGGTAACAGCCTTGGCTGAGGTAGTAACTTTGATGGACTGGCGTCCTGTCCAAGGCTGTTGTAAACTCTAATCCTCTTCAAGATATCTCATTTGGGTATCAGCACCGGCACCAGTGGGCTTGGATGGTTGCTGTGTCATTGTGCTCGCCGTAAAAGCTGCAGCTGATTACCATTTGCACATACTTTTTATTGTGCTTCATTGATGTATGGTGATTGGCACTGCTACTATTAACGCCCATTGTCGCATATATGCTACAATCTCTGACTCAAATATGCAATTTACCAAATTGACCTGTATGCCCGTTGTCGCAAATTTGCAACATACCATCACTATTATTATAACATTATAACATAAAGTCATTACCAGAATACCCAATATTACTATCTAGTTTTTGTGCATAAGTAAAATTAATAATCTCAACATTATTTACCATCTACTTAAAGGCAAAAACACACACATAACATTTTTTTATATACAGCTATATAAATTCAGGCGTTAAGGGGTTAAAGTTTTTCGCATGTGTCGCATAATGTCACTGTGTTGCTGGATTTATTCATCATTATGGCAGAGAATCTTGTGGATCACTGAATTAGGTGTAACATCGGCAGCACTAACAGCAACCTGCACTCATAGCTGAAGCTTATTAGCTAAGTAAATACAGCATTTCTTTATCAGAGGTATTAAAGATAAATGCCCCACTATTTAGCACCTAAACTGAGTCATCTTTATATGTCGAGATGTTTTAAGGCGGGCTTACACTGTGCGAGTTTTGGCCCTTTTTCAGACGATTTTTCACTCGTGTGAGAATTTTTTGGATCGCGCTGAGTTTCAGGTTAATTGTGCGTCCTGCATCGTGCAGTCTACATGGAGTAACGAGCTGTGTTTAACATCTCATGACCACCTCCCGATCGGGGAAAACGTGGTCTAAAACAGCTTTTTGTTGTTGTTTTTTTCTCAACCACCACTCCTAGTTGGATGATCTATGCATGCATTGTTTGGTTAAATATTTATGATTGATTGGTAGTCACACAGAAGTCATGCAGTGAAGTCAAACATAGTCAAAAACACCATTATAGACATATATATGTATATTTACTTGTACATTTATATTGTGGTGTGTAGAATGCATGTCAGCCCACTCATACCTTTCATTTTGTTAATTTTTTTGCAACACCCGCGCGCCATCCTCCATTTATACAGCCACTTTACAAGTGTTTTGAATCATGCTCACAGAATGTTTTGCTGTATTTTAAACATTAATGGTTGTTAAAACAGAATCACTGTCAACACGTCATCTGCTGTCAGCTGGAATGAATGCATTCCACTTTCACTTTAAATTCTGCTTCATCTGTTTAAAGTGCTTCGAGCCAGCGTACTGTTAAATTGAAACAAGGCTTTTGACCTGTGGTATTTGAAAATGCTTTTGAGACTGAGCAATTATTTGTCACCCTTCCATTTCCTGCTGTTTTATGTTTTTTGCTGAGAACTGTGAGTAAATGTTTCCAACAGCTCGCAGCTGTGTGGAGGATGAATTCATATTACTTTGCAACACAGAGGAAAAACTTGATATTGATCATTATTCACTGTCTTCATGCGAGCACACAGCCTGCAGTGTTCACTTAGCCGCTGTTCTTTAATGAAGGCAGTAAAGTGATGATTTGCCGTTTTGGAACAAGAACAGGAGACAAATGAGTTTGAAAACTGAGAACACTTTGGTTTTGAGGCACAATTTGCAGCATAATTTACTGTTATCTTAACTAAAAAAAAAAAGGACACAGTGAAATTGATATAATTGTAGTACTACTGTAAACAATGACTGTGTTATATTCACTGAAGCATCTCTGCTTGTCCCCAAACACTGAGATTTGGTGCCTGATTTATGCCAATGAGAACTACTGTATTACAGGAGAAGAGGATTCATGTCCTTAACTGCAGACTGTATGTCCTTAATTTAATTTGGACTGCTTTTGGCACATCCACAGTGACAATTTGTTGCTTCTCATGTGGCTTCAAAGAGAACTTTGCGCTAAAACAGATGATTTTTTTCAGCAGAAATTGTTATTAGTTGTTACTTTAACAAATGGAAGTCACTCATGACTGGAGCTGCTGCTTCAATTGCACAGATTGGTTTTCTGTCGACTGTGAAACACGTCAGGTGTTTACAGGGATCTGAGACATAGTTGTCCTATTAGACCAGTATTCATCATTAGTTAGCAGTTGCTGTTGAGGAGACAGCTCGGTGGCTTATTTAATTTACTGAAATCTGTTCAGAAAATCCCCTTTCACGACCCACACGTTTTCTTTATTATTGCACGATGAGCATGTGTTACATCTGCCAAGAATCAACTCTGCTCTGTCACACATTTAATTAAAAATCCATTCAGAGATAAAGTTTCAGAACAAAACCATGACTCAGCAATCTGAATAATGTACCTCAGTATCATCGTCAACTTATTCATTCAGAATTTATTGGATTCACCCAAACGTCTCAGTATGTTTGCAATATTTCATTCATAATCTAGTGAACAGTCTGACCAATAGGTGAAAGCGTTAAGCAATAGTGACCTCGCGTCACTGAACTGAGAGAGCTGAAACTATGGTGACAAGTTTAAAGCTGCAGGGACGACTGACTGAGCTGAGATATGCGTTTTGAAAACCATTTATGCCTTTGTACAAATTATGGCTTTCTACCAAATATAGAATGATTGTTTTTAATTCATCTATGGTGTTTTATCCATAGGAATGTATCTTTTATTTATTAGGGACACACAGAACACATCCAGATTACCTCATCCACACCTCCACGATGACATACAAAATGGTAAATGACACAGACTGCTGTCAGACGGCCATAAAAGGCGCTGAAGACTGCGGATGTGCAAATGTCTGGATGACAAACACGGGACCGGAGTGGGAGGGAGCGCTGTGTTCCTCCCTTTGCACAGTCCCTGTTGGTACTGAACATCGCAGTACAACCAGCATATAAATGGACTGCATTTATGTAGCGCTTTTCCATCTGTATCAGACGCTCAGAGCGCTTTACAAAAAATGCCTCACATTCACCCCGATGTGAGGGTGCTGCCATACAAGGTGCTCACTACACACCGGGAGAAACTAGGGGATTAAAGACCTTGCCCAAGACCCTTAGTGATTTTCCAGTCAGGCTGGGATTTGAACCGAGGCTCTTCTGGTCTCAAGCCCAACGCCTTAACCACGAGACCATCACCTCCCCTATGGACGTATGGACTGAACTCACGCCATTTGTGTCAAAGCCGGCATGGTGTGGTCACTCATTCAGTCATGCAGTCACATCTGCACTCGTCCTCCACCTCCCAGCGCTACTGACCTCATGTGCACGTGTGTGTGTGTGTGTTTTCATAACAACTGAATGAGCAGCTATGTGAGCATGTGTGCGTGGGGGGTGCACGTGCACGCCGTTGCCAGCTTCTAGACACTGCTGGCAGTGGGCCATGCTGTCCCATGCATTAGACGCAGCCTTTCCAGGGAACTTAATGTTAGTTTGTTGTGTGTTTTGGCTCACTTCAGCAACACAACGCTCCTGGGCCATTGTTGGAAGTGAGATTCGCAACAGTTCCATGTCTATCTCCTAAAGAGTTAGAAGGTAATCATATACTACAGCTGTGAGAGCCATTCAGCTCCGAGCCTGATGCATGCAATGACGCGTTACTGCACATGAGACCATGGAGAGGCGCAGCTGCCCGTGTTATATACAGGTATGATGGAGACAATAGTTAACATTATTTACGCCGCCCATGGGAAGGCATGGACAAATATCTGTACTGTAAGGTCTATTGTAGATATAACAGATTGTTCTGATTTTCGGCTGTGTGCATGCAGTAGCGCATGGTGCTTTCGGGTTGATAGCCACTGTTCACATTAACTGTAAATGATGAAGTGTGCCACATACATTTTTATTTTTTGCAAAAACTATATGGATTTGAATCATGTGCGCTTGCATCAGCCAAGCTTGAAACCTTCGTGCGCATGCGTGAGTTTTTCACGCCTGTCGGTTGCGTCATTCGCCTGTGAGCAGGCTTTGAGTGAGCACTGGTCCTCCCCCCTTGTCAGATTTTCATTGTCAGGAAAATGTCTGAACGATTGGAGCAGCGCTGCATCAATTTTTTTTCAGAAACTGTGAGAGACAGCCAAGTGGAAACCATTCGGAAAATTCAGATGGCTTTCGGTGAAGATTCTATGGGCGTCACAAGGATTAAGGAGCATTACAACCGGATTAAAGATGGCCCACAGCAGCTGAGAGCGCGCCGCACTCCAAGCAGCCATCGACAGGCTGAAATGACCAGATCATTTCCAAAGTGAAGGCTGTGTTGATCCAGGACATCGTGTGACCCAGAGACATTGTGGAGAGCTGGGCATAGCCATTTTTAGGCATATTCCACTGTTAAAGGAGATTTTGTAATGAAAGACGTGCGGCGGAATTTGCGCGTCGGGATGAAGCCGCAATGGCAGAGAACAAAAGCAAGTCCGTGTTGGAAGTCTCACGGGACATGTTGACATGCCCAGCTCTCCACAATTTCTCAGATACTCACTTGACTAAAAAGCCACCGAAAGCTGTCTGAATCTTCTGAATGGTGGAAGACACGGAAGCCCACCTCTTCCGCAATTTCTCTGGGTCACACGACGTCCCGGATCAACACAGCCTTCACTTTGGAAATGATCTGGTCATTTCAGCCAGTCGATGGCCGCTCGGACCGCGGCGCGCCCTCAGCCGCTGTGGGCCGTCTTTAATCCGGTTGTAATGCTCCTTAATCGTTGTGACGCCCATAGAATCTTCACCGAAAGCCATCTGAATTTTCCGAATGGTTTCCACCTGGCTGTCTCTCACAGTTTCTGAAAAAATTTGATGCAGCGCTGCTCCAATCGTTCAGACATTTTCCTGACAATGAAAATCTGACGAGGGGGCTGGACCAGTGCTCACTCCAAACCTGCCCACAGGCGAATGACGCAACCGACAGGCGTGAAAAAACTCACGCATGCGCACGAAGGTTCAAGCTTGGCTGATGCAAGCGCACATGATTCAAATCCATATAGTTTTTGCAAAAAATAAAAAGGTCTGTTACTTTTCTAACAGACCTCGTACAAATCAACAGTTCCTTTGTGTTCCGGGATGGTGGGGGGTGGTGGGGAGGCATTAGAGGTGGACATTATTATATGTGGCACGTGCAGGTCATACCGACAGGCTTTGCCATGCCAGATCCATCTCGAGGTTCTCTCGTACGCGCTCAAATTGTTTTGAAACTTTGTCGCCGTCACAAATTGTAAATTGTGGTCAGATGGTGCTCAGATTGCACATGGACCACCATAGATGTCCCATCACGATGGTGCCCAGAGGGTTTTGAACATGTGCGACACAATCGGGGGCAGATGGCTGTCAGAACGTTTTGAACTGCAACTGGACACTTTTCGGATGTGGGCCGAATCGTCATTCTGCGCCATTCAGCCTCATTCTGGCTATGTGTAACAGGGGTACAACAGGAACTGGTTTTCGATACTCATCCCTAGTAATAACTAGAAACCCGAACAAACAAGCTACCAAAAAAGGCTTTGGGATTTTGTCACTGCCATTTCATAAGTGTCATATACAAGGACTCATGATACCTTTGCAGAAAGCAACCATACTCTAGTGCTGGTAAAGACTTGTCCAGTATCAGTAGTTATTTAAGCTGGCAAAAGGTTCATGCACAGCAGAAAATCAGGTTTCCTCACCAGGACTTGAGAACAATATTTGGCAGGCATGCTCAGTAGTCAGAGGCCACCGCGGAAAGTCAAACACCGAAAATCAAAAGTTTCACAGAAAAAACAGGCTTGGAATAAGACTGGGAAAGCCAAAGTGGCAAGTAGAATGACTTAACCATCCGGCAGCCATCGTCTGATTAAAAACAGCCCCTTTTAAACTTGACAGAGCACTACTTAATAAAACTGAATTAGCTTCGAGGGGTCAATGCCTGGTGTGCACAGCACAATGAAAAGTGAAAGTGAAACCAACTGTAGGCACGGGGGGAATAAAAATGTGCAGTAGGGTGATAAGGTTTCTGTACTCAACACCGTCCTGTAGTTACACTGTGAATCCTATGGGGGGAAACCAGCATCTCATTTCCAGAATGACAGCTACGTAGGGCACGTGGGATGGCATATGTGAGATTATACCAACCTGGTCTCATGGCAAGTCGTGATTCAGCAGCACCAAATATACATTAATCTATTGGTTCGCGATATTATGACGTAAAGCGCCTCATTGTCCTCACGGCAGCACAAATTCATTCTAATGCATTCTGTGATGGCTGCACGAAATGAAAAGTGAAGCGGGGGGTCGGGGTGGTTATGGTTAGGGTTGGGGGTAGGAGCAGGGTTAGTAATAGTGAGTTAAAACCCATCACGAAAATTTGACTAATTTCATGATGGGAGCACAAAAAAAAAAACAAAAAACGTGAGACTGGGCTGAATTATACACATATCCACAGAGAAATCACAGAAAACAATTCAAAATCATAACTCAGGTTCATGAGGGCACACACACATGGATCATGGCAATAACAGCAAAGTGACACGAGACAGAAATGTTGTGAAAGAATGTGTATCTTTCTCAATGACATAATGCAGTCAACTTTGGGATGAAAGCTTTTTGCCAGAATTATCCAGCGGTTCTGTCGCAGTTACCACAGACTAGGAATCAACAAAAACCATGGTTAGAAGATAGATTCCATTTCTAGTACTGCAGCTGGTCACGAAGGGGTGGTATGGACTGTGTGTCTTCACCTTTGTCCAGCCATCAGCTTTTCCTTATCTGCATCTTGTCTCTAGATCCGAATCAAGATGAAACCTGCTTGAAGACAGTAGGATGTCTGCTTGACAAAGAGCTCATCAAACCTATAAATTGTAGTAGCTACTCTGATCTTGTTGGTGGCAGCATGTATAAATCAAATCAAATCAATTTTATTTATGTAGCACCAAATCACAACAACAGTTGCCCCAAGGCGCTTTATATTGCAAGGCAAAAGCCATACAATAATTACAGAAAAACCCCAACGGTCAAAACGACCCCCTATGAGCAAGCACTTGGCGACAGTGGAAGGAAAAACTCCCTTTTAACAGGAAGAAACCTCCAGCAGAACCACGCTCAGGGAGGGGCAGTCTTCTGCTGGGACTGGTTGGGGCTGAGGGGAGAGAATCAGGAAAAGACATGCTGTGGAAGACAGCAGAGATCAATCACTAATGATTAAATGCAGAGTGGTGCATACAGAGCAAAAACAGAAAGAAACACTCAGTGCATCATGGGAACCCCCCAGCAGTCTAAGTCTATAGCAGCATAACTAAGGGATGGTTCAGGGTCACCTGATCCAGCCCTAACTATAAGCTTTAGCAAAAAGGAAAATTTTAAGCCTAATCTTAAAAGTACAGAGGGTGTCTGTCTCCCTGATCCAAATTGGGAGCTGGTTCCAGAGGAGAGGAGCCTGAAAGCTGAAGGCTCTGCCTCCCATTCTACTCTTAAAAACCCTAGGAACTACAAGTAAGCCTGCAGTCTGAGAGCGAAGCGCTCTATTGGGGTGATATGGTACTACGAGGTCCCTAAGATAAGATGGGACCTGATTATTCAAAACCTTATAAGTAAGAAGAAGAATTTTAAATTCTATTCTAGAATTAACAGGAAGCCACTGAAGAGAGGCCAATATGGGTGAAATATGCTCTCTCCTTCTAGTCCCCGTCAGTACTCTAGCTGCAGCATTTTGAATTAACTGAAGGCTTTCAGGGAACTTTTAGGACAACCTGATAATAATGAATTACAGTAGTCCAGCCTAGAGGAAATAAATGCATGAATTAGTTTTTCAGCATAACTCTGAGACAAGACCTTTCTAATTTTAGAGATATTGCGCAAATGTAAAAACGCAGTCCTACATATTTGCTTAATATGCGCATTGAAGGACATATCCTGATCAAAAATGACTCCAAGATTTCTCACAGTATTACTAGAGGTCAGGGTAATGCCATCCAGAGTAAAGATCTGGTTAGACACCATTTTTCTAAGATTTGTGGGGCCAAATACAATAAGTTCAGTTTTATCTGAATTTAAAAGCAGGAAATTAGAGGTCATCCATGTCTTTATGTCTGTAAGACATTCCTGCAGTTTAACTAATTGGTGTGTGTCCTCTGGCTTCATGGATAGATAAAGCTGGGTATCATCTACGTAACAATGAAATTTAAGCAATGCTTTCTAATAATACTGCCTAAGGGAAGCATGTATAAAGTGAATAAAATTGGTCCTAGCACAGAACCTTGTGGAACTCCATAATTAACCTTAGTCTGTGAAGAATCCCCATTTACATGAACAAATTGTAATCTATTAGATAAATATGATTCAAACCGCCGCAGCGCAGTGCCTTTAATACCTGTGGCATGCTCTAATCTCTGTAATAAATTTTATGGTCAGCAGTATCAAAAGCAGCACTGAGGTCTAACAGGACAAGCACAGAGATGAGTCCACTGTCTGAGGCCATACGAAGATCATTTGTAACCTTCACTAATGCTGTTTCTGTACTATGATGAATTCTGAAACCTGACTGAAACTATTCAAATAGACCATTCCTCTGCAGATGATCAGTTAGCTGTTTTACAACTACCCTTTCAAGAATTTTTGATAGAAAAGGAAGGTTGGAGATTGGCCTATAATTAGCTGGGTCAAGTGATGGCTTTTTAAGTAATGGTTTAATTACTGCCACCTTAAAAGCCTGTGGTACATAGCCAACTAATAAAGATAGATTGATCATATTTAAGATCGAAGCATTAATTAATGGTAGGGCTTCCTTGAGCAGCCTGGTAGGAATGGGGTCTAATAGACATGTTGATGGTTTGGAGGAAGTGACTAATGAAAATAATGCAGACAGAACAATCGGAGAGAAAGAGTCTAACCAAATACCAGCATTACTGAAAGCAGCCAAAGATAACGATATGTCTTTGGGATGGTTATGAGTAATTTTTTCTCTAATAGTTAAAATTTTATTAGCAAAGAAAGTCATGAAGTCATTACCAGTTAAAGTTAAAGGAATACTCAGCTCAATAGATCTCTGACTCTTTGTCAGCCTGGCTACAGTGCTGAAAAGAAACCTGGGGTTGTTCTTATTTTCTTCAATTAGTGATGAGTAGTAAGATGTCCTAGCTTTATGGAGGGCTTTTTTATAAAGCAACAGACTCTTTTTCCAGGCTAAGTGAAGATCTTCTAAATTAGTGAGATGCCATTTCCTCTCCAACTTACGGGTTATCTGCTTTAAGCTGCGAGTTTGTGAGTTATACAATGGAGTCAGGCACTTCTGATTTAAGGCTGTCTTTTTCAGAGGAGCTGCAGCATCCAAAGTTGTCCTCAATGAGGATGTAAAACTACTGACGAGATAATCTATCTCACTCACAGAGTTTAGGTAGCTACTCTGCACTGTGTTGGTATATGGCATTGGAGAACATAATAAAAAGGAATCATATCCTTAAACCTAGTTACAGCGCTTTCCGAAAGACTTCTACTGTAATGAAACTTATTCCCCACTGCTGGGTAGTCCATTAAAGTAAATATAAATGTTATTAAGAAATGATCAGACAGAAGGGGGTTTTCAGGGAATACTGTTAAGTCATCAATTTCCATACCATAAGTCAAAACAAGATCTAAAGTATGATTAAAGTGGTGGGTGAACTCATTTACATTTTGAGCAAAGCCAGTTGAGTCTAATAATAGATTAAATGTAGTGTTGAGGCTGTCATTCTCAGCATCTATATATGTGGATGTTAAAATCACCCACTATAATTATCTTATCTGAGCTAAGCACTAAGTCAGACAAAAGGTCTGAAATTCACAGAGAAACTCACAGTAACGACCAGGTGGACGATAGATAACAACAAATAAAACTGTTTTTTGGGACTTTCAATTTGGATGGACAAGACTAAGAGTCAAGCTTTCAAATGAATTAAAGCTCTGTCTGGGTTTTGATTAATTAATAAGCTGGAGTGGAAGATTGCTGCTAATCCTCCCCCTCGGCCCGTGCTACGAGCATTCTGACAGTTAGTGTGACTCGGGGGTGTTGACTCATTTAAACTAACATATTCATCCTGCTGTAACCAGGTTTCTGTAAGGCAGAATAAATCAATATGTTGATCAATTATTATATCATTTACTAACAGGGACTTAGAAGAGAGAGACCTAATGTTAATAGACCACATTTAACTGTTTTAGTCTGTGGTGTAGTTGAAGGTGCTATATTATTTTTTCTTTTTGAATTTTTATGCTTAAATAGATTTTTACTGGTTGTTGGTGGTCTGGGAGCAGGCACCGTCTCTACGGGGATGGGTTATTGGGGGGATGGCAGGGGGAGAGAAGCTGCAGAGAGGTGTGTAAGACTACAACTCTGCTTCCTGGTCCCAACCCTGGGTAGTCACGGTTTGGAGGGTTTAATAAAATTAGCCAGATTTCTAGAAATGAGAGCTGCTCCATCCAAAGTGGGATGGATGCCGTCTCTCCTAACAAGACCAGGTTTTCCCCAGTAGCTTTGCCAATTATCTGTGAAGCCCACCTCATTTTTTGGACACCACTCAGACAGTCAGCAATTCAAGGAGAACATGCGGCTAAACATGTCCCTCCCGGTCCGATTGGGGAGGGGCCCTGAGAAAAGTACAGAGTCCGACATTGTTTTTGCAAAGTTACACACCGATTCAATGTTAATTTTAGTGACCTCCGATTGGTGTAACCGGGTGTCATTACTGCCGACGTGAATTACAATCTTACCGAATTTACGCTTAGCCGTAGCCAGCAGTGTCAAATTTCCTTCAATGTCGCCTGCTCTGGCCCCCGGAAGACAACTGACTATGGTTGCTGGTGTCGCTAACTTCACATTTCTCAAAACATAGTCGCCAATAACCAGAGTTTGTTCCTCGGTGGGTGTGTCGCCGAGTGGGGAAAACGGTTAGAGATGTGAACGGGTTGGTGGTGTACAGGGGGCTTGTGTTTAAGACTATGCTTCCTCCTCACAGTCACCCAGCCAGCCTGCTTTCCTGGCTGCTCGGGATCTGCTGGGGGACAGCTAACGGCGGCTAAGCTACCTTGGTTCGCACCGACTACAGGGGCCTGGCTAGCTGTAGGATTTTCCAAGGTGCTGAGCCGAGTCTCCAATTTGCCCACCCTGGCCTCCAAAGCTATGAATAAGCTACACTTATTACAAGTACCATTACTGCTAAAGGAGGCCAAGGAATAACTAAACATTTCACACCCAGAGCAGAGAAGTGCAGGAGAGACAGGAGAAGCCGCCATGCTAAACCAGCTAAGAGCTAGTAGCTGCGCTAAGCTAGCGGATTCCTAAAAACACACAAAGTGAATAATGTGTGAATAATTTAGAGGTGATTCAGCAGAGAGAGTGCTTTAGTTAAGGCACGTGAAGATTACACTGTGAAACAAATCATTATCTAGTCATCTAGATCAATGTAACTACGCAGATTAAACAGCTAACAGATACAGCAAAACTCCGCTGTGCTCCGGAACAGGAAGTGATACAATACTGCAGTGAGAGCCAACCACCAGTCAGGTATAGGTCAGAGTAATTTGGATTTTATTTCGATGTGAATGTGCGAGCTCACAGGTTGTGGATGTGTCTCCTTCCTGCAGGATTCACAGCAGATCCCAGCCAGAAGACAGCAGGTGACGTGACGGTGTCCCATTCTTACATCATTACACCCCGTGAGGTCACGTGTACTTTCAGAGGAGGGAGCCTGCCCTCCAGGAACATCCTTCATCAAAATGGTACGTGCTGCCATCGCCAGTCCACTGAGTTCTGTGTCTGTGTGCTTCCCTTCCTTAACTATAGACCCTCCTTTCACTTTTCAGTCTGTTCCTCAGCGCACGTGTATGTGAAGCAATTACTGTCTTTCTTTGTGCTCCCGCCTTGATCAATTTGACTAGATCCATTTCACATTCTGTCTGTTGGCTGCGCCGCTGAACCACTCAATTTTCAGCCTAATTGAGCTTGCAGAAGCACCTTTGGTGGCTTGCTACAGTCCTGTTTGTATACTGTGTGTGTGTGTGTGTGTGTGTGTGTGTGTGTGTGTGTGTGTGTGTGTGTGTGTGTGTGTGTGTGTGTGTGTGTGTGTGTGTGTGTGTGTGTGTGTGCATGTGTGCGCAGTTTAAACACAGGCGTACGTACACACATGCACATGGAAACCAATTTTTTCCTCAATTAGACAAGCTGTCTCCAGAAGGCTGGTGGGTGCTGCTGGACTTGTCCTGGATTGTGGACTGTGGCAGAGGTGTGCGCACACTTGCAAAGGGATCCACGGCTGCAAATAAGTAGATAATTATTCCCAACAGCATTAAACAGGTCTGGCAGATGTTAAATTCCACAGCCTGAGGGGAAGACAACACAGAGCTGCTGTCTAATTGTGTTTGGAAATCGTTTGTTCATAGCACACTTCACACATGCATTGACAGAAATCACTGCATAAAACATGTTTGCAAATTAATGCGCGCATACGTTCACGACAGTGCAGTCCCCCAATTGTTGCAGTCATTTATTCACAGCAGTGCAATGTTTTATTTCCTCTGCTCTCGTGTCTCCAACGTGCACAGACACCACACAGCAGTCTTTGCTCTTCTGACTGCACCTTATGTGTGGCATTTCAAAGGCGGAGTGCAGCTAATTGCTTTCACTGGAGTCCAGCGGCTTCAGTAAGCCGAGGCGAACAGAGTGACTGTGTTCAGTCCCGCTCCTGTCTGCCGCTCTGCACAGGCGGCGCACCCCGGCATTATCTGGTTAAGTGACTGGCTTTCGAGTCAATGCCTCTTTGATAAGGAGGCTCAGGAAGAATGTCCTGGGATGGCTAGTGATGCCGGGAGTGAAGAAAGAGGAGGAATAGAGCAGGGTGGCTGCTGGAATGGTGATGAGTTGCACTTTTGGGAAAAAAGATATAAATGAATAAAGTACATAAAATCCAGTTGCTGCCTTCAGATTAATATATGTTGAATGTTCTGTCAAGAATATCAAATCACAGTGGCATTATACAACTAAGCTCAGCTCTGAGTACGGCTTTGCTGGAAATCCCATCAGCAGTCTGCCACCGTGCTCGCTGATGCACGAGGCCGGACACGTCTGCTCCACATGCAAATTACCATCAGCATGGGTACTGATAGCGTATCTCCTTATCTGTGCCAATCACAGTGGGACATGGATGGACAGATGATACTCCAGGAAACATTAGTGTGTGATGGTGGAGTGATGAACAACAAATGCACAGTATCACACATCTGCAGGTAGCAGCAAGGAGTGGCCTTCAAAGAGTACATCTTCTTTTTGAAATGTCATTATTATTACTCCTTTAGACGAAGATCCCCATACTGTCCACAGTATTGTTTTTTTTTTTTTATTATTTGGTAAAGACAACTACAGGGGACTGTCTGGTCATGGTAAATGGGGCTTTCTGGTTGAATCCCTGTGGGCCTATAACAAAGGCAAAAAAAAAAAAATAATAATAATAATAATACTAGTTTGCATTTTTCACATCATTTTTGCATTTAAAAAAAATCTGACCAATACATTTTTCTCTAGTTTAGAATTATTTGGGAGGCTGCCTACAGGTAAGAAAAATGTCTGTGTCCTTGAATCATTATAAGAGCATCCTAGGGTCCCCCTAAAAGCCAAGAATGACATTTTGCACATTTCTCAGTGTATTGCTGAAAACCTGCTTGATAATATATTCTATAAATCTGCATATAGATTCCTTGAATTACTGTCAACCTACACAAAGTTTTTAATCTACCTTAAGTGTTGCTAAAGACACCCATAGCCCCCCTATAGTGAATGGGCCAAGCAGGTTTTCAGTACCACTTAAGGCTACTAAACAGCACTTGGAATCCAGCCTCAGTGTACCATGGCCTACGAAAAAAATGTATGATGGCCATCCCTGGGTGGTAGCTCCATTTAGGTGGTCAATGAAGAATTACACAGAGGACAAAATTGAAAAATGCTCCAATGTCATTGAGAACTTACGGAGCCATGGAAGTGTCATCGCAAAATGTATTGCATGTAGAGAGAATGTGCGCACGTTTTATAATATTGTGCACACGTTTTAAGTATCGTTTGAGTAAAGCAAGGGCACGACCTACTTAAACGTGGCTACAATTTGTAAAACGTGCACTCAATATTGTCTTGACACATAAATGTTGGCTATTAGCCAACAAACCAGGAGACAGTGTAATACATTTCCCCATTAGAAATGTATGTGGTCAGGGTATAACAAATGGTTTGAGCGCACAAGGACATATAGAGAACTCCAGCTACCCAGCATGGCATCATCTGGAGTTTAAGCACATTAAAAAGGATGCCGATAGGATAACAATTGTCATATTATGAAGTTCATTTTGAACGAAAGGAAAACGTGTGCACGTTGAGGGCTCAATTAAAGGAAAACGTGCGCATGAATTATCACGGCCATTAAAACGTGCACATGCATTATGATGGCCAGGAAAACGTGCACACGTTTTAGTAATTCGAGGGCTCAGTTAAAGGAAAACGTGCGCATGAATTATCATGGCCATTAAAATGTGTGCACGAATTATGATGGCCAGGAAAACATGCACACTTTTTATTAATTTGAGAGTACATTTTATTAATTTGTGGGCTCAATTAAAGGAAAACGTGTGCACAAATTATCATGGCCAGAAAAAAAATATCACTTTAAGTGACCTCTCCCGGGTTCCGTAAGAACTAGAGCACCGCACACGTAGAGCGCAAACATCTGTCAATACTAGCTTCCAATTCCACAAAAATTTTCACTTGGAAAAAACTCAGAGTCTTGTTAGAAGTGACTTTTCATAAACTAAATTAGATGTTAGATGTTATATATATATAATTAGATGTTTTATATATATATATATATATAAATATATATATATATATATATATATATATATATATATATATATATATATATATATATATATATATATATATATACACGAGGTCTGTGAGAAAAGTATCTGACCTTATTATTTTTTTTAAAAACCATATGGATTTGAATAATGTGTGATTACATCAGCCAAGCTTGAACCCTCGTGGGCATGCGAGAGTTTTTTCACGCCTGTCGGTGACGTCATTCGCCTGTGAGCACGCCTTGTGGAAGGAGTGGTCCAGCCCCCTTGTCGGAATTCCTTTGTCTGAGAAGTTGCTGAGAGACTGGCGCTGTGCTTGATCAAAAATTTTTCAAAAACTGTGAGGCACATCCGAGTGGACATCATTCGACAAATTCAGCTGGTTTTCGGTGAAAATTTTAACGGCTGATGAGAGATTTTGGATTGTTTTATCGCTGTAAGGACTTCCCACAGAGCGGGACGTCGCACAGTGCTCCGAGGCGACGTCGTCATCCTGTTTCAAGCTGAAAACCTCCAAATTTAAGCCTCTATTGACCCAGGACGTCGTGAGAGAACAGAGAACTTTCACAAGAGGTCGGAATCAGCAGTTTATCTGGACATTCCACTGTTAAAGGAGATTTTTTTTAATGAAAGACGTGCGGATGGATTGGCGCGTCGGCTCGCAGCCGGCGCGGCGTGCCCGCCACAGGAAAAACACCTCCGTTGGAAGCCTTAAGGACAAGTTGGAACATGCCCTGCTGTTAAACAATTTCTCAGATACTCACTCAACTAAAAGCCACCAAAAGCCGCCTGGATTTTACAAATGGTTATCAACACGGAGGTGTTTTTCCTGTGGCGGGCGCGCCGCGCCGGTTGCGAGCCGATGCGCCAATCTGTCTGCACGTCTTTCATTAAAAAAAATCTCCTTTAACAGTGGAATGTCCGGATAAACTGCTGATTCCGACCTCTTCTGAAAGTTCTCTGTTCTCTCACGACGTCCTGGGTCAACAGAGGCTTAAATTTGGAGGTTTTCAGCTTGAAACAGGATGACGACGTCGCCTCGGAGCTCTGCGCGACGTCCCGCTCCGTGGGAAGTCCTTACAGCGATAGAAACAATCCAAAATCTCTCACCAGCCGTTAAAGTTTACACCGAAAACCAGCTGAATTTCTCGAATGATGTCCACTCGGATGTGCCTCACAGTTTTGGAAAAAATTTTGATCAAGCACAGCGCCAGTCTCTCAGCAACTTCTCAGACAATGAAAATCCGACGAGGGGGCTGGACCACTCCTCCCACAAGGCGTGCTCACAGCCCAGCTCTCCACAATTTCTCTTATAACTCACTCGACTGGTAAGCATTGAAAGCCGAGATAGGCATGTCCGAACTTGTCCTCTGGCACGCCGAAACGGAGGTGTTCTTTGTCTCGCTCGAACAGCGAATGGGTCGTGATGCACAAAGCCTCCGCGCGGCTTTCCACGACAAAATCTCTTGTTAAAAGTGAAATCTGCCGCAAAATGGTTGATGTCCAGCTCTTGTGATAACCAGAGAAAGTGCACACGACGGGCCCAGCTCCACACAGCCATCCATTTAGAAATGATCCGGTGGTTCGTGCCTGTCGGCTCAGAGCGCGGCGCGCCGAGCGCCATTGTGGGCCGTCCTTAAAGCTGTAGTAACAGTCCTTGTTCTCTGTGAAGTCTGTAAAATTTTCACCGAAAGCCAGATACATTTTTCGAATGGTTTCTAGGTGCCAGTCTCTAGCTTCTGAAAAAATTCTGATGGAAAAAAACCCCAAATCATTACGCCATTTCCAGACAATGAAAATCCGACGATGGGGCGGGACCACTCCTTCCACAAGGCGTGCTCACAGGCGAATGACGTCACCGACAGGCGTGGAAAAACTCATGCATGCGCACGAGGGTTCAAGCTTGTCTGACGTGAAAACATATGAATCAAATCCATATAGTTTTAAAAAAAAATAAAACGGTACGATACTTTATGGACAGACCTCGTATATATATGAGAGAGAGAGTCAATGAATACTCCGCTGGAGCTCAGAACTGAACCTACAACAGAAGCTAACTAATTAGCAGGAAAACAAAATCAAAAGAACACAACACAAAAAAGGTACAGTAACACAGGTAAAGTTTCCAAAGAAGTGACATTAAAGACTTGACAAGAGGATCAAGCCTGATGTCCTGACTTTCTTTTCCCTGTTTGTCCATACTGCTGTTTTTCTGTTCACTCATGCAGCACTCTCTATATTTCTGTATGCAGCAGTGCTCATATCCGCCCAAGGTTTTTGGCCAGTTTCATTCAGGCTTTATCTTCCATCACATTGCAGCACATAGTCCAGCACATGGTTACAAACTGTGTGGGGGGAAAAACCTAAAGTTGTTTTTAGACCTCAAAAATGTTATTTTAGCAGCTCTCTCCTTTCTAAACATTGTTCCAAAATGTAAAATTAGGCACATTTTCTTTCAAAATAAAATGTGGGCAATTTGCATGATTCAGTCCAAATGAAGATGGATTGCATCGTGACTGATAGCTGAATGAGTTAGTGTAATTAAATATTTCAGTTCTTACAGAGGACACACAGCCTTGGAGGTGAAAGATAATTTGGTCTGTGTTCCCAGTGGCGGTGTTGCAGTCCAGTTGTAGTGGTTCCAGCTGTGTGACTGGACGGTTCTTTGTGGACAAGCTGTTGTTTCTTTTAGTCGAAATGGTGCTTGAGTCTGTCGACACGTCTCTGCCATTTTGACCATATGTTCTACAAACCCTCCACATGTCCCAGACAGAGAGATTAGATTCCGCTCTGTTCAGTAAATATATTCATGACTGCGAGCTGTTTGTCCATTTCAGCAAGGAACACAGCACAAGCACAGAGGCGGGAGATGGATGTGAATCGCTTAGTGTCGTCCAGAAGCCAGATTAAACCTGACACCAGCACTCCTGATGATCCCAACTCAGATGACCCTGATGATGGTTGCCGCAAACTCAGCATCATGGCTGCTGTGCATCAGCAGGAGAGCAAGGAAGATCCAACTGCAGCAAAGGTCACGGTGAGGTTAAAGTTTCTCCTTGAGCTGTAGACAGAGTGTACTCATACAACTCTGGACTGTTACACTGTTACACCATCCATTCTCAATTTGTTTGACTAGTGTGAGTGCTCTGGGGCTGGGTTCTGGCATGGTTGCACTTGTCTGGACCAACTTGCGGAGGTGGTATGGGACTGATTCAGTTGCATGTAGTGTGATCACCTACAATGACGGAACATGGGACACTTGCTACTAATATTATTATTACTACTTGGTTAATACAGACTTCAATTATTTAACAAAATTTGTGTTAAAACACACCTGGTTTCTCACCTTATTGATGAACATAAATTGTGGTCACTGAGCAAAGCTGCAAAATATTTCCTATATCTTCTGCCTCAATAATAAAAAAAAAAAGATCCATCCCATTCCAAGATCCATTCCAGCTTATTAATTAATCAAAAACCCAGACAGAGCTTTAATTCATTTGAAAGCTTGACTCTTAGTCTTGTCCATCCAAATTGGAAGTCCCAAAAACCAGTTTTATTTGTTATTATCTATCGTCCACCTGGTCGTTACTGTGAGTTTCTCTGTGAATTTTCAGACCTTTTGTCTGACTTAGTGCTTAGCTCAGATAAGATAATTATAGTGGGCGATTTTAACATCCACACAGATGCTGAGAATGAGTATCTCATCAATAGTTTTACATCCTCATTGAAGACAACTTTGGATGCTGTAGCTCCTCTGAAAAAGAGAGCTTTAAATCAGAAGTGCCTGACTCCGTGGTATAACTCACAAACTCGTAGCTTAAAGCAGACAACCCATAAGTTGGAGAGGAAATGGCGTCTCACTAATTTAGAAGATCTTCACTTAGCCTGGAAAAAGAGTCTGTTGCTCTATAAAAAAGCCCTCCGTAAAGCTAGGACATCTTTCTACTCATTACTAATTGAAGAAAATAAGAACAACCCCAGGTTTCTTTTCAGCACTGTAGCCAGGCTGACAAAGAGTCAGAGCTCTATTGAGCTGAGTATTCCATTAACCTTAACTAGTAATGACTTCATGACTTTCTTTGCTAACAAAATTTTAACTATTAGAGAAAAAAATTACTCATAACCATCCCAAAGACGTATCGTTATCTTTGGCTGCTTTCAGTGATGCTGGTATTTGGTTAGACTCTTTCTCTCCGATTGTTCTGTCTGAGTTATTTTCTTTAGTTACTTCATCCAAACCATCAACATGTTTATTAGACCCCATTCCTACCAGGCTGCTCAAGGAAGCCCTACCATTATTTAATGCTTCGATCTTAAATATGATCAATCTATCTTTGTTAGTTGGCTATGTACCACAGGCTTTTAAGGTGGCAGTAATTAAACCATTACTTAAAAAGCCATCACTTGGCCCAGCTATCTTAGCTAATTATAGGCCAATCTCCAACCTTCCTTTTCTCTCAAAAATTCTTGAAAGTGTAGTTGTAAAACAGCTAACTGATCATCTGCAGAGGAATGGTCTTTTTGAAGAGTTTCAGTCAGGTTTTAGAATTCATCATAGTACAGAAACAGCATTAGTGAAGGTTACAAATGATCTTCTTATGGCCTCAGATAGTGGACTCATCTCTGTGCTTGTTCTGTTAGACCTCAGTGCTGCTTTTGATACTGTTGACCATAAAATTTTATTACAGAGATTACAGCATGCCATAGGTATTAAAGGCACTGTGCTGCAGTGGTTTGAATCATATTTATCTAATAGATTACAATTTGTTCATGTAAATGGGGAATCTTCTTCACAGACTAAAGTTAATTATGGAGTTCCACAAGGTTCTGTGCTAGGACCAATTTTATTCACTTTATACATGCTTCCCTTAGGCAGTATTATTAGACGGTATTGCTTAAATTTTCATTGTTATGCAGATGATACCCAGCTTTATCTATCCATGAAGCCAGAGGACACACACCAATTAGCTAAACTGCAGGATTGTCTTACAGACATAAAGACATGGATGACCTCTAATTTCCTGCTTTTAAACTCAGATAAAACTGAAGTTATTGTACTTGGCCCCACAAATCTTAGAAGCATGGTGTCTAACCAGATCGTTACTCTGGATGGCATTTCCCTGATCTCTAGTAATACTGTGAGAAATCTTGGAGTTATTTTGATCAGGATATGTCATTCAAAGCGCATATTAAACAAATATGTAGGACTGCCTTTTTGCATTTACGCAATATCTCTAAAATCAGAAAGGTCTTGTCTCAGAGTGATGCTGAAAAACTAATTCATGCATTTGTTTCCTCTAGGCTGGACTATTGTAATTCATTATTATCAGGTTGTCCTAAAAGTTCCCTAAAAAGCCTTCAGTTAATTCAAAATGCTGCAGCTAGAGTACTAACGGGGACTAGAAGGAGAGAGCATATCTCACCCATATTGGCCTCTCTTCATTGGCTTCCTGTTAATTCTAGAATAGAATTTAAAATTCTTCGTCTTACTTATAAGGTTTTGAATAATCAGGTCCCATCTTATCTTAGGGACCTCGTAGTACCATATCACCCCAATAGAGCGCTTCGCTCTCAGACTGCAGGCTTACTTGTAGTTCCTAGGGTTTGTAAGAGTAGAATGGGAGGCAGAGCCTTCAGCTTTCAGGCTCCTCTCCTGTGGAACCAGCTCCCAATTCAGATCAGGGAGACAGACACCCTCTCTACTTTTAAGATTAGGCTTAAAACTTTCCTTTTTGCTAAAGCTTATAGTTAGGGCTGGATCAGGTGACCCTGAACCATCCCTTAGTTATGCTGCTATAGACGTAGACTGCTGGGGGGTTCCCATGATGCACTGTTTCTTTCTCTTTTTGCTCTGTATGCACCACTCTGCATTTAATCATTAGTGATCGATCTCTGCTCCCCTCCACAGCTGAGTTAATTTATATCAGTCCAAATCTGGGAGCATCCCTTATTGTTTTATCGTCCTCGCTTCCCATGCTCAAGGAATTTGGATACACAAGTGGGAACTGATCCATAAATTCTTCCATTTTTATTGAACCTTTATTTAACCAGGTTATTTCCATTGAGATTGAGATCTCTTTTGCAAGGGAGACCTGGACAATTATTAAGTTTCCAATCCACCTAACCTGTATGTCTTTGGATGTGTGAGGAAGCCAGAGCAGCCACAGGGAACCCAAGCAAACATGGGGAGAACATGTAAACTCTACACAGAAAGTCCACAGGTGGGAATTGATCCCATGACTGTCTTGCTGTGATGCAACAGTGCTAACCAGTAAACCAACGTGCTGCCCAATTAACCAATAACTAATTTTACTGTCTGGAGGCTGTTGGCAGGAAGAAAGAATGAAAAGCTGGACTAATTTCTGACATGATTTTTTTTTTTTTTTTTTTTGCTGCTCTGAGGATGTACACAACCTTTTTCTGGTAGTACACGCACACTCAAGCACCAACCTGGTTGCGTGTGTGCGCGCGCACGGGGGACAATGAGCTGTCCAAATGAGCTGTATCAACGAGCCAGAGGGAAGATGGACAATGGGCATGAAAATGACAACTGTAAGTAACTACCCTAAGTAACTGCCCTTGTTTGCACTCGGGGTCGCCACAGCAAATCCAAGGTGGATCTGCATGTTGAATTGGCACAGGTTTTACGCCAGATGCCCTTCCTGACGCAGCTCCACATTACATGGAGAAATGTGGCAGGGGTGGGATTTGAACCCGGAACCTTCTGAACTGAAACCAAGCGCATTAACCACTTGGCCACCACTGCTGCTGAAACTGTATTGGGTGGAAACTAGCAATGACACTTGTGTTGTGTGCTGTGCTGCTTTACATGTGGTAGACAGTACTCATTATCTCACATTCTGTTCCTGCCAGTCAACTCTGTGTTTTGTTTTAAAATAAAATACTTTAGTTTGACCTTTTTGAACTGTGTTCCTCCTAGTTTTGATGTGGTGGTAACAATAGAGCATATAACTGATTGCATGTACAGTAGTTAGGGTTACCAAAAGAACAGAGCCTTTCCAAGCATTTATACCATTAAAGATCCTTAGAGTATTTTTCAATATCTCACACCACAGGTGCAATCTGGATGATATTTCAGGGATTTGTCAACATCCTCATCAGCTTCCTGTGGCGGCGTGCCAAGCTTTCTGTAGTTATTACATCTGCCAAGGATATAATGACATCATCTGTGTTTATTTATTTATTTATTTATTTATCGTCTGTTAGCAGGATTATGTCAAAACTACTGCATGGATTTTGATGAAATTTTCACCACGGAAAGATATTAAGCCATGGAATACTCCACTAAATGTTGGAAGTGATCTGGATCCAGATTTCACTTTATATACGCTTTGAAGGATTGCATCAAAACTACTTCACAGATTCTCACCAAATTTGCACCACAGATCGATATTAGGCCATGGAAGACTTCACTGAATTTTGGAGGTGATCCGGATCCGGATTGGCGGACATCAGAAATCTCTGATTGTTCTTGTTTGTCATGATTTTTGTTCCGTTCAGATTCCCACAAATCTTTCACTGCCCGTCACTGTGCATAAATGTTTGCATACGTATATATCATGACAAACATCCCTATTAACAAACCTGACCTTTGTCCTTTTGGCTCATGGTGACACTGCTGGCATGTAATATATCCAGGTGTTCCGGGTTGTACAACTCCAACCGTGATAAATGCTACTCAAACACTTCAGAATGTGGCTGCTGTTGATAGCAAGTCTTCGTACGCTGGAATGATATAAGCGTGAGAAAAATGGCACTTTCTTTGTTGGCTAAGAGTCCAGTAAATAGAACTACTGAATACATGAGTTGAGAAATATATATATTTTTAAATGCAGCTTTCACAAGATATGAAATAAACTGTTTTTGTCACAGACTGTGAGACAAAAGCACAGCTTGTCTGTGTTGCGCTCTGCGTTGGAATGAGCATGCACAAAGCTAATCAAACCAGAGGCTGAGAAAACACTTCAGGTCATATTGATTAGTTTTGAAATGTCTGGTCTGTGTTCCAGATTGATTGAAAACCTGGATCCATGGCTATTCTTTAAGGTTTTTTCTGAAAAATGTAATTGTCCCCAATGTTTAGGAAAGATCATCTAATACCATTTGGCATTCTGTGCTCAGGAACATATTGTGACATTATCACAGCCTTCTTGCAGAACATTTATACCAGTGATACACCAAAAACATAATGTTTTTGCCACCGTTTTGGTGCAGGGACATTTGTTATATGCAGGGGTGAACATATTTTATCCTTTCCAGGTCTCAGTGCAGAGCAGGTCGCTCAGTGAGATCAGGAGTTGGGGACCAATATGTTGACCTTCGTTCAATTCCTGGTCATGTTACCTGTGTGGCTGTGGACAAGATGCTTCATCTGTATTGTCTCAGTGTAAATGGACTGCCTGTAGACAGCCTGGGGGTGTAACCTGTGATGGAGTGATGTCCCATTTTGGGTTAGGTCATAGACTTGTGCTCACACTATGGAATCGAAGAATAAGCGGCTGAATCTCTGGGCCTCTACAGGATTTACTTCTTCAGTTTCTTCTCAGTGAGGAATGTACCTGCATTTGTCCACTCCAGAGGTTCATGCACTCTTTTGTCTCTAGTTTAATCTCCAGTCATCTGTCATTACCTTGTGTGTTGGTGAAGCAGGGATAAAGTGGTATTCTTTTCACTGGGGTGTGTGTGTCTCTGTGGACAAGATAAATCAAAAATAGCTGGCTTGATTTCCGTCAAAATGAATGGGAAGGTTCCTTGAATAGTTATCCAGAAGTGATTAGATTTTGGATCAGTTTGGTTAAAGGTGAGGGAAAACCTGGTCTTAAAAATTACATTTCTTTTAGATGATCACACACATTTAAATAGATGATCTAAAGCAAATATTCTTTCATTTATTTTCTGTACCCCCATCTTACAATTAAGGGTCACTGAGGAGCTTATCCCACTGGTCAGAGGGCGGGAGCTGGGGCTTTACCCTGGACAGGATGCATGTCTACACACACCATGTCTTTTGAAGTGGGAGGATACAGCAGCACCCAGAGTGAACCCACACAAACACAGGGAGAACATACAAACGCACACACGGAAAGGGCCAGCTGGGAAGTGAACCCGGGACCTTTTCTCTATGAGGCAACATTTCTAACCACTGTGATTGGTAGATATGAATGACTTCATAACGAAGTCACACAGAAGTCATATGATGAAGCTATACATAGCTGAAAACACCATTACAGATGTGTTTATTGACTTATACATTTACATTGTGTTGTGTAGAGTTTGCATCAGCCGTCTGACGTCTTGTTTTGTTTACATCAACATTCTTTGCCTCTTTCTTTCGGTCGTCATGAGTTTATCTTTACACTGAACCAGTGTCAGCTTCTGCAGTTTGAACTCGAAAGTAACTCCAGGCCTTATTTCTCTGCAGCTCAGTTTTGCTGCTTGTTATAGTCTGTATACTTAATACTTAACATGATAACAGTGTATGATGGAGTGTACGGAAATGGACAAATAAATAAATCAGTAAATAAATAAATCATGTCATCGAGCCACACAATATCATGCAGGCATAACTCTGGTGGTGTTTTCAGTAACAGCAATACATTTGCTGTGGAACAAAACTCTGTGTGTGTGTGTGTGTGTGTGTGTGTGTGTGTGTGTGTGTGTGTGTGTGTGTGTGTGTGTGTGTGTGTGTGTGTGTGTGTGTGTGTGTGTGTGTGTGTGTGTGTGCGTGTGTGTCATGCAGGGCTGTTTCCACAACCCGGTTCTATAATTGGCCAGAGTGTTCAGGTTTTCATTATATCCACAGATGCCACCAGCAGATCTCACTGACTAACACAACTTTAAATTGAGTCGAAAAGTTCATTAGTAAAATATCTGCTGATGATATTATACAATTATAGACTTTTGATTTCGGTGTACCTGTGATTATGCGGACCTGACCAGGTCCGCATAATCACAGGTACACCGAAATCAAAAGTCTATAACTTCTTTTTTATATGGTAAACAAGAAAATTGGGAGTTTGTCAAACATACTAAAACTGAAAAATCAATCTCAAGTTTCAGCTCTTTATTATTACTGTCATACTGCACCAACTGACATCCCATCAATCGACTGGAGATGCCTGTTAAATCCGTGACGAAGTACTCCGTCAAGCATCCGTCTGTCATAAGTTTCAAAGTTGGGCGCATGTCCCAATTCAGTGACGTACTTGCGAAACAGGTTGGCTGCTGACTGTGTATTTCTGCGGGTGTTCTTTGCATCTTTTTCGTGTAAAATTTGTTTTAAGTCAGTGTCGCTAACAGACGTAAACCTGTCTTCTGCCATCTTGTCAACAAACTGACAGCCAAAGTAGGCATTGTATCGCGTTATCTGATTGGCCGTTATCGATAGAAGGCGTTTCTCGATTAGCTAGTGGTACACTGCAGGCGAGGTGTACTCGTTTCGCACGTGCGGTCTACTCAGCTCCACCAGCGGTCAACTTGGCATGTGATACAGCTCAGAAAGTGGCGAATAGGCCAATCAGAAGTTGGCAAAATCCCATACCATATAATAAAATGGAAGAAAAACCTGCACCTTCTTGTCACCCAGGTTTGAGACCACTGGTTTCTACATGATGAAATGTAAGATATCACATTTGACAGCTAATATTGAGGCTTAAAATAATTTGTTTTTGGTGTCACTGTAGATTAGTGGTTCACAATTACAACAAGAAGATCGTGGGATTGCTTCCCACGTCGTCCTTTCGGTGTGGAGTTTGCATGTTCTTCTCATGTTCATGTCACTTCCCTCCAGGTTCTCTGGCTTCCTCCCACATCCAAAGACGTGCAGGTTAGATGGATCGGAAACTTTAAATTGGGTGGAGGTGTGTGAGAATGAGTTTGTCGCTATGAGGCCCTGCAACAGACTGCCGCCCTGTCCAGGGTGTACCCCGCCTCACGCCCTATAACTGCTGGGACAGGCTCCAGCAACTGACCCCCAAATATTTGACATAATCTTTAACAGTCTACAAAGTGAAATCCTGATCCAGAATCTGGATCCAGATCCAGATCACCTCCAAAATCTAATGGAGTCTTCCAAGACTTAACACCAGTGTGTGGTGAACATTTGGTGAAAATCTGTTAAGTAGTTTTGACGTAATCCTCAAAATCCAACAAAGTGTAGCATACAAAGTAAAATTTTGATCCAGAATCCAGATCTGTATCACCTCCAATATTTAATGGAGTCTTCCGTGTCCTAATACCTATCTGTGGTGAAAATGTCATCAAAATCCGTGCAATAATTTTGACAGACTCCTGCTTTTATTCTATTTATTTTATTTTATATCTTGATTTTATTACGTTCTTGGCGGACCTAATAAAAGGTTATAAAATGCCAATACACTTACACAAAAGATTGATTGATGATTGGTGATTAACATGGCAGACTGTCACAAAATTGCTAACAATTATTTATATCCATCTACAGATGTGAGGGCCAACAAATCATTTCAACTTGTTTTTGATGTTGAACCTAAGACCTGGGGGACTCTACTAGTAACGTGACAAATGCATACATTTAGAAATAAACTGAAACAGCCTGATGATGACATCATCTTCATCAAAGGCTTACATTGTAGCAACCGTATTTCTTACTAGCAGACTCGACACATGAAGACAAAAATGTTACAGTGTGACTGTCAGTATGACCAAAAAAAAGGCTGCGAGGTACAGTGTGATGGCAGTGACAGCCATGACAGCTGTCATCAATTGATTGATCATTCTGATTTATTCAAAGATCATCAAAAAGAATGTGATGCACACCAGTCACTTTGCATATCAAATCTCTTTTCACATAGTGTTACTGAGCATATTAGTGCTGTGACACACGGCCTCCAGCTTTACGTCTTCAAAACTGAGCTGCCCTCAATTTTTAATACAGCTGTTGCTAGAGAGCAGGTGTCTCTGTCAGATTGGAGTTGATCTACCAGTATATAGACTGGTATTCGATTGAAGCTGTGTGTCCTACATGCCACGTGTCTGTGTCTTTGGACAAGAAATTTAATTTGCATTGTCCCAGTCCACCCAGTTGTAAATGGATACCAGTATAGGCTGGGGGTATAACCTGTCCAGGGGAAGTCCTAGACTTTAATCCCTGTATGGTACGGTATCCGGGGATAAGGAACAGCCCAGTCTCTGGGTGAAAATATAGATGAGGACAAAATTATTAGGCCACCTATGGAATTTAACATTTTCTTCAAAATGTGCCCAAATGCATTTTTAACAGAGCAAGAAATTTTCAACACAGCATTTCTAAACATCCTCATTTTATTTCGGATGCTTACATTATTTTATTTTGCACATAGAAACAAAAGGATTTCACAAAATCCAAAAACTGCTAGGGTCAGAATTATTACCCCCCTGATGGTAACAGTCAGTGTGTACTTTTCTGCTCGAAAACAGTCTGCAGTCATTTGTTGTAATTTTCAACAAGCCTCCCAGGGAATCCCAGCCCTATTTTTTATTATTTTATTTTGTTGTTTTTTTTTTGTGAATCTCTGAAGCTCCTCCAGATTTGATGATCTTTTGGCACAGACTTTGGTCTTCAGTTCACTCCACAGATTGTCAGTGGGATTCAAGTCAGAGTTTTGTACAGACCAGTCAGTAACATTCACGTTGGCCTTTTGGAGGTAGTTCTTCACCACGACCAACATGCATTTTAGGCTGTTGTGTTGAAAGACAAAGCAACAACCCAGACATAGTTTTGCTGCTGACTGCTTGAAGTTTCTTTCAAACTGTTCACACATCCTTATTTCTTCAAGATTCCTTCCATCTTGAGTTGATTCTCAGGTCCCGATGCACTGAAGCATCACCACAGCATAGTACTCTGACTGTATCACTGTGGGGACGGTGTTCTTTTGGTTCTACAACTCTCCCTTTTTCTCCAAACATAAGCAACGTCTCTATGGCCAAAGAGCTCTAGTTTTGTCTCGTCTGACCAAAGGACATGCTTGCAGTATGCATAATCTTTCTCCAGGTTGTCCTTGGTATACTTCAGTCTGGCTTGAAGGTTGTCTCTTCTGCAGTAGTGGAGTTTTTCTTTCTTTCTTTCTTTCTTTCTTTCTTCTTTCTTTCTTTCTTTCTTTCTTTCTTTCTTTCTTTCTTTCTTTCTTTCTTTCTTTCTTTCTTTCTTTCTTTCTTTCTTTCCTGTCCAGGACTTTAATGACTGTCTTCTTTGAGACTACAATTCCTGCTTACACCATTCAAGGGTCACAGCGGGGCTGGAGCCTATTCCAGAAGTCATAGGGTGTGAGGCGTGGTACGACTTGGACAGGACACCACATACAGACAACCAAACACATTGACACACAAACACGGCTATGGTCAATTTTGCAATTTCCAGTTCACCTAACTTGCATTTCTGTCGACGTGGGAGGAAGCAACACCAAAGGGAACCCACACAAACATGAGGAGAACATGCAAACTCCACACAGAAAGGACGAGGTGGGAAATGATCCTATGACCTTCTTGCTGTGAGGCAACAGTGCTAACAACAAACATTAGTAATAATAATAATAATAATAATAATAATAATATACTCGTAGTCTTTATTGTCATTGTCAGGTGGCCAACTCTGTGAAGAGTCCCGGTGGGTCTGAACTTCTTCCATTTACGGGTGATGGAGGCCACTGTGCTCATTGGGACCTTCAAAGCAGCAGAAATCTTTCTGTACCCTTCCTCAGATTTGTGCTTTGAAATCCTGTCTCAGAGCTCTACAGACAATTCCTTTGACTTCCTACTTGTCTGTGCTCTGACATGCACTGTCAACTGTGGGACCTTATATGCAGACAGGTGTGTGACTTTCCAAATCATGTCCAATCCACTGAATTTACCACAGGTAAGGATGATCAGTGGAAACAGGTTGCACCTGAGCTCAATTTTGAGCTTCATTGCAAAGACTGTGAATACTTATATGCATCTGATTACTTTGGGGGTTTTTTTTGTGTTCGTGTATTTTTAAAAATTTAGAAAAATCTCAAAAAATGTTTTTTTCGCATTGTCATTATGGGGTATTGTGTGTAGAATTTTGAGGAAAGAAATTAATTTCATCCATTTTGGAATAAGGCTGTAACATAACAAAATGTGGAAAAAGTGAAGTGCTGTGAATCCTTTCCGGATGCACTGTAGATGTGCACATTCAGTATATGGCACATTCCAAAGTGCCAAAATAATGAGAATATCTGGTGATTACTTCAACCCTCCTCCCATATGAAGCATATGTCACCCTAATAATTTTTGCATTAAGGGATTTAACAAACAATCATACTGCATGCATGAGAAGAGGAAATATTTTGGGGCTTTGGTGTGCTGGTGACTATGACATCAGTAAGGTGAGAAACCAGACCTGTTTCTAACCCAAATGTTGCTGAATGAAATGAAGACTGTATTATCCGATTAGTAATTATATTATTAAATTAAACAGTCCTGTCAGTGACATTTGCTCAGTGGTATTGTGTTGTTTGTGCCCAGACTTCATGTGCACGTCTGTGTGTCTGTATCTGTCAGTTAGGAAGCTTAGTATAAAACATCCTTTTAATCAGTAGCAAATGAGCATTCAGGAAGCTGGACTTGTCTTTCATTTCTCTTTTTGGTCTGCGGTGCAGCCCAGCTGAGAACATCTCTGCAAGTCAGACCAGATGTGCGCCAGCAGCTCAGCTCCATCCCCAGTCAAACCATACAATGCAGGTGTAACATGCTCAGCGTGGTCCAGACTATGATGCAAATATTATGGGGTGCATCATGGAAAAAACTGCATCATGTGTGTCTGAGTGTGTGTCTGGTTGTGTTGCATAGCATGTCCTCGCATATGCACAGCTAAATCACACACATTTTGTGGCAGACATGTCCTCCTTCGTCTTTGAGAAAAAGCACCATGGTTCAGCACCGCAAACAGCTCCCACGGAACTGAAGGCAAAAAGGATGACAGTTATACATTTGTGCCACATACACAGCTGTTACACCAATTTGTTGCCATTGTGCATATATGTGCATCAGTTCAATTGGCAAAACAGTCATATATGTGGCCGGAACTTTTTTTTTCCCATAAAGTTTGTTTCCATACTCTTGAGGAGGTTCCAACAGACACTGTTGGAAGGGGAGGTGATGGTCTAGTGGTTAAGGTGTTGGGCTTGAGTCCAGAAGATCATGAGTTCAAATCCCTGCCTAATTATGCCTCACATTAATGCTTTTAGTACATAGTTTTATTGTGGTTGTTCATTTGTTGTTGATTTTATGCATTGATGTGAAGGACTTTGGTTCAGTAGTCACTGTTGTAAAGGGCTATACAAATAAAGTTTGATTTGATTTGATAATTGTAAAGCGCTTTGAGCATCTGATGCAGATGGTAAAGCGCAATATAAATGCAGTCCATTTACTGTTGGTGACTCTCCTAACTCACTGACAGTCTTATCCCTATGTCACCTTAGATCACTGGTTAGTGTCCAAGTCTCACAACCATACAGCATGACAGGTAGCACTAGGACCCTAAAGACTTGGACCATTGTTTGCCTGCAAAGTTATCTGCATTGCCAAACACCTCTGTCCAGTGACTTCATGACTCCATAAGGTCTTCCGGGCATCTGTCGACCTCAAAGGCTGAGGACCCAGAGACATGACTGTCACTGCCAAGGAAAGTCAGTGTCTCTACAAGTTCAAAACTTTCACCACATACAGATACACTTCTGATAGCTGAGTCCAGGAAGTCATTGAATCTTAGTTCTAATCCAGGCAGTGGTGGGCACAGTTCAGCTAATCCGGTAACCGATAATTTTCAAAGCTAATGTTTTTGCTAGCGGATTAGCTTTTCATATAACTTCTAAAACCATCAGCGGACCAATTATCTTACGATAAATTTAGTTCTGAGAATTTTCAGTCCGCTAACTTTTTTTTGTTGGTAAAATGAGCAAAGTTTAACAGTCAAAAATGTTTGTAAACTCTAAAATCAAGCATTTTCGTCTGTTGTGTGTTTGTGGTTGTCGCTTGCCGATGATGTCATCATTAAGCGCAAAGCGTGATTGGCCGGTCAACACAGGGAGCATTGTGTGTAGTGTAGTCCAGGTTCACTTTGGACGTTACAGTGATTGTTACCGTCCGCTCAAAATGGACTAATTTTAACATTATTTTATTTTATTTCTTTGTGGCTGACGGCATAATTTAATCGCCAAGACTTGGTGGGAGAGAGGAGATCTCACTGTGCAGCTGTATTACAGAGGAACTTTTCTTAGACACCGTTTTGGATAATCAGGATGCTTTATGTGGATTATTTCTTCAGAATTTAATGAACCCCACTGAAACTAACAGGTAAGAATTTATATTTACTACGTGTCTTTTACTCCGCCAATCAATGTATTAATGGACGTATTTTGGTTGTTTAAGCCACAGGGTTCAAAGCGTGTGAAAAAAGCAGCAGCTTTTAGTTCGTAAATGATGTGTATATAATACAGAAATAAACTGTGACTTCTAATACTGTGTTTTACTGCTTTTGAGAGATGATGACAGTGTTTGGGGTTTTATTTTTTTACTCATTCATTTTTCGTGTGTTCTTTTTGTGTTTTTGATCCTTGAATTTACCCAGCAGCCCCTGCACTGCTTAAAGTGAAACTGGTTTATTAGAAGCCGACAGTGTAATCTGATGTGGCTGTGTCCGAATCAATACTAAACGTTATTGGTTACCTGTAATAGAGATCATTTTTTTAGCAGTTTATTGGTTTAGCATCATAAAAGAGTTCAGTTATCGGATTAATGGTTATTGAGGCTAACTTTTTGGTTAGCTGTGCCCACCACTGAATCCAGGACAATCTCAAGCCCATAGACTCCAATTCCTCATTCAGCTTCTCAAGTGCTGAAATCAGACTATTACTGATTCCGCAAAGATTACAGCATCGTGCACGAAGTCAAGGTAAGCATACCTTTTCTTCCCAGCAAAAGCACTCAAGTCACTGGTTTCCACAACCTGACCCAGCACCCTGACCAGTGTAGAAGCTATAGTGGAGCAGATGACTGTATCAGTCATTAATTTCTGGAAATAAGCAGCAAAACTGGAACACATAGTCCTTAGACATTAAGCCTCATCCCACCGAATAATAAGCCATCAATAATGAGCCATGCATGGGTGTGTCAGAGATTATTTGAAGAAGATCCACGTTTTAAGCTGTCACATATCCACTACTATGGCTCCTCTGTGTGCCTCTCTGTACCTGACATGTGCCAGGTATCAGTCTCTAGTGAGCCATGACCAACATGTCATTTGAGCCCCGTCCAACCTCAAGTGGCTCATGTCACCGCATATGTTCCACCTCAAGCCACATATGATCCATGTAGCGCCATGTTAACGCGATGTTGGTGCATGTTTAGGCATGAGTTTGATCCAAACCTCCAGCCCTCCCATACTTGGTCCCTTTAAAGTGTGGGTTTGCAGTTCACAGCATCCATTCAAGATGTCACATTTTTTAAACGCAGTCCAAAAAAAAAAGACGCTGTACTGAGTGAGTGCACGCTCCCGCGCCAGGGGATACAAATTCTGACGGGGATAGCTACTGTCCGGTGTGCATCAGGCTGCTGTTCACCTGTTTTCCAGAGTCAAATGCAGCAGTTCTGTGCGTTCACCCAGCTCTCTGTGACCACAAAAAAACAAAACAAACAAACAAAAAGACACCACAATGAGTTGGCCACTTTAATTATATACACCCACTGCCACAACTGTGTGGATCGCTTCCAAAAAAAAAAAAATTCTTTATTTCTTCCACGGCTTACAGTCACCGTGATCCAACTTTTAACTTTGTGTTATGTCTGCAAAATCGCTTTTTTGCGCGCTCTTGTTCTGCGTTCCTGAACAGCTCTACGCTCCTTCTGCTGGCTTCCTTTCCATCTGCAGCTTCACTGGCTTTATTTCTTGCGCGGCTTTAAACACACAGCCACTTTGACATTGTGATCCAACTTTTAACTTTTTGTTTGTCCGTTATTGACTGCAAAATCACTCTTGTGAGCTCACGTTTTTGCATAAATTCTCATCTTGGGTGCCAGTCAACGCACACCCAAGTCAGCGTGCCTCATCTGATCCATTAACAAGATGTTAAATCTATCATAAGCATACTTTTACAGCTAGGAATGAACATGCAACTGTTTTACCAAGCTATAAAAACATTACAAATAGTTACCTTTAAGCTGTTCCAAAATATGTTCCTCATGGAGCAGGAGAAGGAGGAAAAAAGTCCAGATGAAACAGTCCTCTGTGATTCCAGAAGCAATTAGAGGTGTTTTCAACATCCAAGCTCTGACAGAAAATGATTAATCTGCTACAAAATAATGATTTTATATACGGTGTCTGGCGCACAAAGCAGGTGGAATTGTGAGCAAGAGGGCTGAGCCTCTCCAAAACGGTCCTCGTAGCTGCCAGATGCTTGGATAATGGGCTTTTACAGCCTTGTCCTCACCACACACATGCCTTTATAATCCTCGTTTCTCCTCGTAGTAACTCCCACACAAACTGCCCCACGCTGTTGTTGCTAAATTTTGATGATCTTGAAATTAGCGAGATGAGTCTCGTTAACTGAATATTCTGCCTCTAAGAGCCTCAGAGCCACTATTCTTCCACGATAGTTGAATACCTCCTCTCGTATCAAAAAAACATGCTGAATGGCTCATTATTCATCCATTATTTCATTATTCACCATTCATTATTTGGTGGGACCCGGGCTTTTTACTCTTTTGGAAAAAAAACCAAAAAGATTGGCCAGTTGGATTTTCAATAGTCAGCCAGGTAGGGGTCAATTGAATAATTACACAGGGGTCAAAATTAAAAGCTCCTCCAGTCATATTGCAAACTTTACCACATTATTAGTCTGATCATAAATATTCCGAAAAGGTATAGTTTGGACTATGAATTACTGAATGTTATGGAGTTATGGGGTATAAACAGCAAGATTGGTGACAAAGGTCAATTTCATTTTGTACAGGGGTCAAAATGAATTTGATGGTTGGCTTCGTAGATGTGAAGCTAGACTGTTCATGTTGCTGAGCAGCACATAGCTGGAATTGTATTAAGAATAATCCTTTAGAGCACTTTCCACGGCACAGAGCAATGTAATACCACTATAGTTTTTACAATCTATATGATCACCCTTTTTAACAAGTCCTTTTTTCCAATGTGTAGCAATGATACCTGTCTCCCAGAATGAAACAAAAATTGTTTGCAATGCCAGGAGAACACCATTTCCACCCGTGAGGAAGATATTAGTGCCACAGATCCCTGGAGCTTTCACCACCCCAAAGTGTTACACGGCCTTTGCAATCTCACCAAGATTTGATGGTTCACAATTGACTGGAGATTCAGCTGTAAGAGCCCTGGTGCCAGATGCTAAAGTGTTAAAGTCAGTGTTAAACTATTATGTGTCCTTGACAACACAACTGCTCCTGATATTATTTCACAACACGGTTTGTCATGCATTGCAGGCGGCACGGCAGCTTAGTGGTTAGCCCTGATGCCACACAGCAAGAAGATTGTGGGATCACTTCCTGCCCTTTCTGTGCAGAGTTCTCCTCATGTCTATGTGGGTTTTCACCGGGCACTCCAGTTTCCTCCCACAATCAAAAACATGCCTATTTAGTGTCTGCAGCTTTCTCTGTCTCTGACTAAGGCAGTGTCTCTACATGTGGAATTGGTCCCTGTGCACTGGACTGTGACCAAGTCCAATTGACTGTGGCTGCTCACTGCTCTTAGTGGCTGGATTGTGTCTGACTGTAATTCAGATGGTTTAAATGCAGAGGATAAATTTTATTGTATGTCCAGTAAAGGCCCTCCTTCTTCTCTGGCTTGTGTCCAGTAATTATATTTGGTCTTAGTGCTGAATGTACTGTTATTTAGTTCAGGTTGATTTGTCTAAGGCAGAGGTCTCAAACTGATTCCAAAAAGTGCCGAGTGGGTGTAGGTTTTCTTTGCAACCACCCATTTCAGGTGATTTCACTGATTAACTGATTCCATCTGCTCAAAATGATCACTTTGAGCAGATATATGGGAAAGTCACCACTGCCATAACACAACTTTACAATAATGGTGTTGATTTCTGTCATTACAAATGTAACAACAAATTTATAAGAAGCAGAATACTTAGTAATTGTCTCACTAACTCACTCAAAAGAGATTATATTCTTGAAGATTTTGGAAAAGACGAAATAAAAAGATTAGATGTACAACCCCAATTCCAGTGAAGTTGGGACGTTGTGTAAAATGTAAATAAGAACAGAATACAATGATTTGCAAATCCGCTTCAACCTATATTCAATTGAATACATCACAAAGACAAGATATTTAATGTTCAAACTGATAAATTTTATTGTTTTTGTACAAATATTTGCTCATTTTTAAATGGATGCCTGCAAAACATTTCAAAAAAGCTGGGACAGTGGTATGTTTACCACTGTGTTACATCACCTTTCCTTCTAACAACACTCAATAAGCGTTTGGGAACTGGGGACACTTATTGTTGAAGCTTTGTAGGTGGAATTCTTTTCCATTCTTGCTTGATGTACGACTTCAGTTGTTCAACAGTCTGGGGTCTCTGTTGTCATATTTTGCGCTTCATAATGCGCCACACATTTTCAAAGGGCGACAGGTCTGGACTGCAGGCAGGCCAGTCTAGTACTTGCATTCTTTTACTACGAAGCCAAGCTGTTGTAACACGTGCAGAATGTGGCTTGGCATTGTCTTGCTGAAATAAGCAGGGACATCCCTGAAAAAGATGTTGCTTGGATGGCAGCATGTATTGCTCCAAAACCTGGATGTACCATTCAGCATTGATGGCGCCATCACAGATGTGTAAGTTACCCATGCCATGGGCACTAACACACCCCCATACCATCACAGATACTGGCTTTTGAACTTTGCTCTGGTAACAATCTGGGTGGTCTTTTTCCTCTTTTGTCCAGAGGACATGACGTCCACGATTTCTAAAAACAATTTGAAATGTGGACTCATCAGAGCACAGCACACTTTTCCACTTGGCGTCCATTTCAAATGAGCTTGGGCCCAGAGAAGGCAGCGGCATTTCTGGATGTTGTTGATATGTGGCTTTCGCTTTGCATGGTAGAGTTTTAACTTGCACTTGTAGATGTAGCAACAAACTGTGTTAACTGACAATGGTTTTCTGAAGTGTTCCTGAGCCCACGCAGTAAGATCCTTTACACAATGATGTTGGTTTTTAATGCAGTGCCGTCTGAGGGATTGAAGGTCACGGGCATTCAGTGTTGGTTTTCGGCCTTGCCGCTTACGTGTAGAAAGTTCTCCAGATTCTTTGAATCTTCTGATTATATTATGGACTGTAGATGATGGAATCCCTAAATTCCTTGCAATTGAACGTTGAGAAACATTGTTCTTAAACTGTTGGACTATTTTTTTCATGCAGTTGTTCACAAAGTAATGATCCTCACCCTATCTTTGAGACTTTTGGGATTGCTCCTTTTATACCCAGTCATGACACTTACAATTAGTGTCCTCAGTTCCAAAACGCTTATTGAGTGTTGTTAGAAGGAAAGGTGATGTAACACAGTGGTAAACATACCACTGTCCCAGTTTTTTTGAAACATGTTGCAGTTATCCATTTCAAAATTAGCAAATATTTGCACAAAAACAATAAAGTTTATCAGTTTGAACAATAAATATCTTGTCTTTGTGGTGTATTCAATTGAATATAGGTTGAATAGGATTTGGAAATTATTGTATTCTGTTTTTAATTTACATTTCACACAACGTCCCAACTTCATTGGAATAGGGGTTGTAAATATTTACAATTTTCTCAGTTGCTAAGACACATTTCTCTAAAGCTGCTCTCCTTTTCTCTAAACTGTCAACACAAACCCCAATTTTCAAGCTACATTCATAAAACCCCAGACTCTTCTTGCAAACCCAAACTTTCACCTCAAAACAGTTCAATCTGTGCTCAAACGGAACTATGTTGTCAAATCGTGCCCCGAGTCGATCAAAATTAAAACCCTACTGAGCAGGCTCTGAACACTAGAAAAATAGAAAATACAATGCTCAGGACATGAAGCTGTAGAAATAAATGTTTATTGTTCACTGTAGGCTAAATGCATGGTGCAAAAAACAAAAAAAACAAAAAAAACTGTATTAGCACTTGCACATAGTTTGAAAAAAGTACAAATAACAAAAATCCTGTGCATTTACATGTAGCACTTGTACAGTACAAAAACAAACAGAAATCATGTGCATTTAGCACTTGTATACAGTAAGCCTATGTAAAAATAAAGTACAAATATATACATGGAATTCTAGGCCTGCAAACAGTTAGACTAACGCTCCATTACAATACCACAGTACATTGGCACAGTGATATGCTGAGACATGTATTTACTTACAGTATTCTGTGGTACAGTATATAATATAATCATACAGTAATTCCTGTCGACATTTACATACTATAATGTCAGAAAAGGTAATGACCTGCTCTCTTATCTAAATCTTGGGATTCTGGTGGACACAGTGAATCTACTTTTGTTTGGTTGGACCCTTTGTCCGGCCCTTATGCTCATAACGTGGACAAGAACACAGCCAATCACAGTAGGTCTGATTTCATCAGATACTATTCACTGACCACTTCGACCACCTCTCACACCAACTCCTCTCCATTGTAGTACCTCACAAACCAGTGCTCTCTGAACTGGTTTATATATGTTCCCTCACATCACTGGACACAAGTGCGATCAATTTGGAGTTGTTGTGTTCAACTGGTGACACCAGTGCTTTAACTGTGTTTGACTTTTGCCACCTGCACTCACCATTGTGCAACACAGGTGCATCACAATGAAAATGTGTTGGCAAGTTGTGTCTAAATAGGTGAAAAGTGCTTATGGTTTTGTCAAAAGAGTGATTGATTCAATCAGTGGATTCATGCAACTGAGCATTTGGTTCAGACAATATGGTTTAGTGTTTTAGCAATTGAGAAAAACTAACATTTCCATTCTCACCAAAGATGAAACAACTCCAATTTAAAATTATTAACAAGCTGTATCCAACTGTTTTTAAAACAGAGATTCCAAATGGGTGTCGGTGTGGCTTTTGTGAGACTGGAACTGAAGACCTGCTGGATCATCTTTTGTTTTTGTGTGAAACAGTGCAAAGCTTTTGGTTTGACCTGCAACAATGGATTGTTTCTAACGGAATTTGGATCTGCAATCTAACCATTACAGACATCAGATTTGGAATATTTTGGAATAATTGTAAAGCCTTTCTTATTAATAATATTTACTAATATTTACTTTACTACTAATTTTACTAAGCAAACATTACATACACAAATGTCATTTTTTTCAAGACAGAATCAATCATTATTCATTGGAGAAATGAGTTTAAACTTTATTATAAGCCTATCATTGATTGAATATAATAATGCTTTAAACTAGTTTATTTTATAGACAAATATTATAGACAGAGATATTATATACATATAGATAATTTGCACATGCGCAGAGATCATTTGCGAGCGCGCAGTTAATATCTACGCATCTGAAATAATATAATACACCCGAAATGCGAGTGTGGTTTTGGCAGCGATCTGACGCCATGGTACTCTGCCTCTTGCCTAATGACCGCTGGGATAGGCTGCAGCTCCTTAAGTAGAATAAGCGGGTTTAGAAAATGAATGAATGAATGATTTGTCTAAAATGATACAGTATATACTGTATATGACTGAAGCATAAGTGATTATAAAATAATACATAGAGGATATGGTCTGAGTTCCTTCACCACAGTGACATTCATGAAACTAACTCTTCAGATCGTCCTCAAATTCACTGAAAAATGTTCAAATTGCCAGGAGTTTGCAAAGTTAATGGGGGGTCATCTTTGGCCACTGTGGTTTGTAATGGTTTTAGAGTATGAGCTGCAGAACTGAGAAAGTCAGTGGAGCTTTTATATATCAAGATGAACCTCACTAATACTTCAGACAAATTTGACATTGAGTTTGTTTCAAATGTAAATGTGGCCATCAGGAGTCAGAGTCTGTAAAAACCTTGTGTATGGGACATAGCTGTCTTGTATCAAAATGAAACTTGGTGCGCAAGGTCATTTTACCAAGACAGCAGCCAGGTTTCATGTTGGCCATGTTTCAGATGTAATTGTGCCCACCAGGAGGTGAGCTGCTTAAAGCTACATAGTGTACTTAATAATGTCACAAGGACTTATTGGACATTGCAGAAAACTTTAGACCAGGTTTTTGCTGATCTACAGAGTGAACTCTTTCTGCTATCTCATGATATGAACACACCAGCACTGTGCCTGACTTCGTTTCATTTTAAGGCCAACACACCTATGGCCACATACATTTGGACAGTTCAGCTTGCTGTTGATATATGGCAGAGGTTTTAGCATGAAAACCATAACTGCACTGGGTGGAAACTACAAATTATATTAGTGTTGCTGTTTTGGTGTTGGGGTAAAAACATTGGGTCCAACAACTCTGCTTCAGTTTCTACAGCCTATATTAAAATTTATTTATTGTTCTGTATAGTGCAGCCATTTTACAGTTTACAGGAATTACACCTGAAACATCATTTGCTATCTTTAGAAAGATTGTTACAGCTCTTACTGGGTTATTTGAGGAGCCAAGTGGGGATATTAAGCAGCTCTGACTCAACTTGTTTTTCTTACATTTGATTTAAGGGATTGGATAAGGATGCTCAGCGGATCAGAGAGCCTCTTTGGATCAAATGCAATGAGGAGCGCAGCAAGGCAGACGGTATTGCTAATATGCTGAGCCAAGCCATTACTACACAACACATTCTTTACGCCAGCCTGGGCTCTGCTGAGTACATGGAGTTTGTCCTTAAAAACCCCTTCAGCGTTCCTCAGACGGTCACGATCTGCAGTGACGACCCTGAGCTCAGGTAACACCCATGTGTTCTGAAAGTATCACATGACTTTTTTTCACAAACTAATACAGGTTATCGTTGGTCTTTAAAAACAGCAAAGTTTGGAGCACTAAATACTGAGGTAATACACTTTTTTTTGTGAAACTGCATTTAGGCCTTTAAGAAATTACCTGTCTGTGTCCTTATTGCTTTAAATAGAAATGAGGTGCTGCTGCTGCTGACCACGCCCACTCTGCCTTTAAAGAGGTGGGCTGTGTCTCATTGCAGGGGCTGCATCTTTCTAAAGGTGCCTTGACACTTGCGCGCATTCATTGCCACGCCACCCACTGCGCTCTCAGCTGGATGTGTGCTTTGTGCCGCTGGACGCTGTGTATATAAAATAATTATTTTGTAGTGGATTGATCATTTTTTTTCTCAGAATTTGGCTGATGAAAACACCTCTAATCACTCCCGGAACCACAGAGGACCATTCTTCTCTCTCTCACCTGCACTTCATGAGGTGGAGAATGCATTTGGAATAGTCTAAAAGGTAATTATTTGTAATATTTATAATATTTATATTGTAATAGCTTGGTAAAACAGTTGCATGTTCATTCCTTCTTATGAGCATCTGTAAAATTATGTTTATGAGAGATTTAACCTCTCGTCATAATCGTTTAGAGGAGCTGCGCGGTGATACGGTGTGCTGACGCAATGACTCACACTCACACTCAGTGTTTTTTAATTGTTGGCGCAATGTTCTCTGGCATGGCAGACTGTGTACAAGTGCGCAGATCAAATCTGTGCTAGTATCAAGGCACGTTAAGGCTACAGTTGAAAGAGTGGTGTGACTGGGCTGTTCTGCTACAAAGCTCCTTGTGATGCAGCTGACAAATACAACCTTCATCCCTCTGAAAATGAAGGCTACAGCAGGTGTAACCTTCACTGCCCAAACAATCCCAAGAGACATTGTTTGATTTTTATTACCTCCCTAAAAAAGAGACAATTTTGGGCTTCATATGTACAATTTTAAATAACTCATGTTTATCAGTTGATAAGTAAAGTATAAATACATATTAAGAAAACATTATGAATCTACGGATTACACCCACTACGCTAACTCGTCGTGCACAGCTGTCAAGGTCGCTAGGTGACTAGGGGTAGGGGCGAGAAAAGCTAATGATGTAATTGCAAATTGTTCTGTGGGCTCAGCCATCTCAATACAAAGGGCTGCTTTAGCCTCTGCTGTCTCTGAAGGCCAGATCTTCGTAGAATGCAGCCTTAGAAAGATGCAGCCCCAAAATTGGTACACAGCCATAGTGACTCTTATGTTTTCTCAAGCAAAGTGGGTGTGTGCAACAGGAAGTGCACACAAACTCAGAAATTCAGATGCAGAACCGCAGAGAAGGTGCACTATCAAACCAGGGAGCTGAAGCTGAACCAGAGCAGGACCAGGTGGCAGACCAAGCAGATTGAGTCCAAAATCTGAAAAAAACACAGAACAGGGTCAGTAGGCAAAAACCAGGGAAGACAAGAAGCAAGAGACAGAGCTGAAGCCAGAATACCCTGAAGGCAACTGAGTTTCCGGCATCTGAGTGAGTGAAGAGTAGAGGTATAAATACAGGTGTGGTTGATTGCAGTCAAGTGAGTCCAATCAGCTCCATGAGTCAGCCAGAAAAAAGACAGGAAGGGAGGAAGTGAGGCAGCAGCACAACACAAGACCTCAAATTACCTTTATAAAGTGTCAAAACAGTTGTTTATTATAGTTTGCTGTGTGTTTTGAATAAATGTGTGTGGAAAATTAGTTTTCACTTTATTTCTTCCTTGCCTATTTTTGATTGTAAACCTTTATTACATTTATAAAACACAACAAAAACATATATATTCTGAAAGCACAGGTTGTCCTGAAAAAAGAGACATAAAACTTGATTGTGGGATGCAGGGAGAGCTGTTAACAGCAATAATAAAACATTTATGCCAGGCGAGTGAACTGTCCAGAAAATGCCCTCGGACCTCAGAGGGTTAAGAACAATGTTTCTCAACGTTCAGTTGCAAGGAATTTAGGGATTCTATCATCTACCATAATATATCAGAAGATTCAGAGAATCTGGAGAACTTTCTACACGTAAGCGGCAAGGCTGAAAACCAACATTGATTGCCCGTGACCTTTGACCCCTCAGACGCCATTGCATTAAAGACCGACATCATTGTGTGAAGGATCTTACCACATGGGCTCAGGAACACTTCAGAAAACCATTTTCAGTTAACACAGTTCGTCGCTACATCTACAAGTGCAAGTTAAAACTCTACCATGCAAAGCGAAAGCCATACTTCAACAACATCCAGAAACACTGCTGCCTTCTCTGGAACCAAGCTCATTTGAAACGGATACCAAGTGGAAAAGTGTGCTGTGGTCTGATGAGTCCACATTTCAAGTTGTTTTTGGAAATCATGGACGTCGTGTCCTCTAGACAAAAGAGGAAAAGACCATCCAGAATTTTACCAGCGCAAAGTTCAAAAGCCAACATCTGTGATGTATGGGGGTGTGTTAGTGCCCATGGCATGGGCATCTTGCACATCTGTGATGGCACCATCAATGCTGAAACGTACATTCAGCTTTTGGAGCAACACATGCTGCCATCCAAGTAACGTCTTTTTCAGGGACTTCCCTGCTTATTTCAGCAAGACAATGCCAAGCCACATTCTGCACATATTACAACAGCGTGGCCTAGTAAAAGAGTGCGGGTACTAGACTGGCCTGCCTGCAGTCCAGATCTGTCGCCCATTGAAAATGTGTGGCACATTATGATGCACAAAATACGACAACAGAGACCCCGGACTTTTGAACAACTGAAGTCGTACATCAAGCAAGAATGGGAAAGAATTCCACCTACAAAGCTTCAACAATTAGTGTCCTCAGTTCCCAAATGATTATTGAGTGCTGTTAGAAGTAAAAGTGATATAACACAGTGGTAAACATACCACTGTCCCAGCTTTTTTGAAACATGTTGCAGGCATCCATTTAAAATTGAGCAAATATTTGCACAAAAAGAATAAAGTTTATCAGTTTGAACGTTAAATATCTTTTTGTGGTGTGTGGTACATACATTTGTGGTGTATTCAATTGAATATAGGTTGAAGAGGATTTGCAAATCATTGTATTGTTTTTATTTACATTTTACACAACGTCCCAACTTCATGGGAATTGGGGTTGTATTTGCAAGACAGTCATCAACTGGCTATTCATCAGACAAACAGACACATCATATTTGAACAGTTTTAAACTCACAAAAAGAGCTACATCTAAATATTTAGCAAGTACCAGTTTGGAAAGGTAGGAACATTATGTACATTCATCAGAATATGCAGGCTGGCGTTTTCACAAAATGCTGAAGAAATACACATATAATGTCCATTCATTTCTCATACTCATGCCTGGAACAAAAAAACTTGAATCATTCTCTTAACTGTGTATCTGGACCATTCTTCAATGGTTCTGACCACTGGCTCTGAAATTCAAGACAATGCAATTATTATTTTATGCATGCAATATTACTCTTTCAAAATCATACAAAAATGAACAATAAAACTTAGGTTATTATAAATGCTATAATTTCTTCAAGTAAAAGGTCAATCTTTGGAACGTGAAATTCAAAGGCAGGGGGGTGAAAATGTTGGACACATTGCTTTGTGAGTTTTTAAAAGAATTTCACCATCAGTCATAAAAGAACAAAGCATGCAAGGACAGAACTATTCAGAAAGGCCATTTTTAGCACTCTGGCGGCCAATACTTTTACTTAGAACCCATACTAAAAGTTTTATTATTGAGTAGTAAAAGGCTGAAAAGATTAGTTGCATAAGCCCTATCTTAATTAATTTTGAGTGGTTTTAAAAAGCATTGAAAATAAGAATTGTCAGGCGTGGCACAAACCGAGTAGGACACAAATGCAAAACTCTCTCAAGCAGGCTGGTGTAAGAAAAAGGTTTAATTACCAAGCTGGGATTTGGTACACGGGAGGTCCAGCAGCGAAGCAAAGGTACAGACAGACTTGAGGCTGAGGCTTGGTCAAGGAAACAGGCTGAGGTCAAAATACACGGCGTGGTGGCAATCAAAGGCAGAAACAAAATCGTGGTCACGGACAAAGCGAGGTCAAATACCGGCAGGCTGAATACAGGGCTAAACAAGGCAAGGATGTGAGAGCTGGAAAGTGAAAACATTCAACAATCGAGTGAGGGACTGTGAGACTGTGAGGGTTTAAATAACTGGTGATGTAATTAGTGCAACAAGACACAGGTGTCAGTGAAGGTTCTGGAAGGGGGTGTGACCAGGGAAGACAAAGGTAAGTGCAAGAGAGTGAAGGCAGGAAAATACAGGGTGGAGTGATGAAAGAAACAAAGACACGTGACCAAGTGCTACAGTGGGAGTGAATGAAAATACAAAGCAGACAGAGACAAAGTGTGAGACAAAGACATAATGGCTGGTGCAGTGATATGGAGTGAGAACATACTTGGGCGGGCGTGAAGGAAACAGAACAATGCACAAAGCTAAAACAGAATCATATATTAACTAGACCTGACAGAACTAAGTAGAAGGCAGAAAACAAAGAAATCAATGATCTTAAACAAAACTCGAACAGGACTGACACAAATCAAAGTATAAGAATAAGTGCAACAACTGATGAGCAAAAAATAAACCATCTAAAACCAGTGACCAAACAACACAAAATAAGTCATAAACAGAAAATGCAATACATAGTTAAAGGAACACAACTGGATGAAAACTCTGAAGATAACCAATACCAGTGATTAAAGCATGATAAAGCAACACAAAATAAATGATAAACAGAGTGCAATAAATAACTAAAGGAACATAACCAAAACCTGTGACCAAGGCATAATATACACAATGTGATGAACAGAACTAAACTACAGCAACTTAACAAACCAAGAATGAACAGACACAAGGATAACAGAAACCAAACTAATGATAACCTGAACATGACAAGACATGGATAAAAACACAGAATACAAACGCAGATACAAGGCCATACTAATAACAGATGGCCCTAAAGGGCTGGATCATGACAAGAATAATACACAAACAATGACATTTATGTTGTAATATTTGTAATATCAAAGTTCTTTTTGTATATTTCTATCAAAGTCTAAGTTAATAAGCATTTTGGAAACACAAAGCCTTTCAGTTGTAAAATAATCTATACATTTCTGAATGTATCATCACCTACGGACCAGGAGGAATTCTGGATTGTTTAATTTAGGATTTTGATGGCAATTTTTTTTTCAGGTTAGACGGACAGACACGCTGTTTTCAGCTGCTCTGCAAAATGCTGAGCTGCTGTTAATACTGCTGACTGGTGATCTCTGCTGCTTGTGGCTGATTTGATATGAAGAAAATGAAAAATACATTTTCTTATTTAATTATCTGTTTAAAATTGGAACATAAAACAAAACTGCAACTCTATAAGCTTGAAACATGATCGAATTGGTACAATTTCAATAACATTTCAGTTAAGCCCCCGTCACACATAGCAAAAATGTGGAGGAGCCATTCCGATACGGCAAATAATGCCATTATCCGACGCAGTCAGGGGGAAAAGGGGCGTGGCCCAAAGGCTTCCCGACTGCCTCGTCGTCACCTGCATAATGGCATCCAGAGTGTGTTTAGGCATCAGGTGGATGACACAGATTGCTGTCAGACGGCCATAAAAGGTACTGCGTACAGGCATACCGTGCCAGATATATCTCGAGGTTCCCACATATGCACTCAAATCATTTTGGATTGCGTTTTGCTGCCATCCAAATATGTAAATTGCGATTACATGGTCCTCAGACTGCTCATGGACCACGGTCAGATAGGTGTCCCATCTCGACTGCACCCAGAGAATTCTGAACATGTGCTTCACACTCGAGGCCGCCGGCAGATTTTGACCAAGTGTGTGCTGGGTGTCACAGCCAATTTGAACCCGAGAGCCAGGCGGAAATTTACAGTACCGGCTGGTGCCTGGCGCTGCCCACAGTGGCGACAACCCTGCACACTGACATGAAAACTCACATGAAACTCCAAATAATAACACACCAGGAATAGTCACAATGGGGAGCCAGAAGATAAGGACAGACACAGACAGAGATCATGACCGTATGCTTAGTGAGCAAGATAAAGCCAGTTTATCACGAGGAAAGAGAGACAGTCTGAAAAGTTTATCTGTCATAGTGATGTGATGCGTTTCCAAAAATAGTGTTGTAAAAGTTTTAGCTGTGTTACTCGTTGAATATGTCAGCGGTGAAGATGTGTTTCTGCACTCCAAGTGTTTTGTTATTCTTTGCATTCTAACAAGTAGTAGCAAGCTGTGCTGTGCCGTGGAACTGTGGTCACACCTTCTAGATTGCTTTCATGTGTGATGTTGTGGCTCCGAAAATAGTTCCAACAACATGTGCTCAACCTGATCAGGGAATGGATAATATTTACTTCCATTTCCCTCATGCTAGCCTGTGATTCTGTCCATGCTTAAATGTCTTGTTGTGCTCCAGGCCATGTCTTGGCTGTCGTCATGAAGCCACTGTTTTCTGCTCCTGTCTTTGTTGCAGTCTTTCCTGCGGCACTCAATATTAAATGCTTCCTGTTGCATGCCGAGGTGGTGACGCAGATCTAACCCATATTTTCAGGTCATAGAAATGGTCAACCATAGACTGTCTGTCTGTCTATTCACATTGCATTAAAAAAGATCAGTTTGACACTCATCAGTTTTAACCTTTATTAGTAGGATTACTCAAAAAAAAAAAAAAACTATCGTCATGAAAGTCGATGGAAATGCTGTGACATTTTAAAACAGTTGTTTAACGTGAGATAGGACGATTCTTGCCTCACTGTGGATCTTCAGTCTAATGAGTGTCCTAAAAGTGATGCATGGTCTCTTTACAGCTGTCGGCTTTAGATCATAAACAGCAAGAGCGGCATCTCATTCTGTAGTTAGGTCAGGAATTGATTTCAAAGAAAAATGACAATGGGTTGTTTCTCACAGGTAATAAGACACCAACCAAAACAGCCTTGTTGAAGGCTCAAATTGTTGCAGTGTGCATAACCTGCACGTCTTTAGTTTTGTTCACCACGCTCCCTCACCTAGCCGCACTATGATCACTGACACGTCATGGGTTTCCTCTTCTAGTTTTTTTTCATGTCATAATTTATCATCTCCTAATATGTCCTTTTTAGCCACATTCCATGTCTTTGTTTACTTTTCATTTTATTCATCATAATTTGAGATGTTGACAAATCAGCAGTTGAATTCATCCTACTGGAGTAGCTTTTAACTGGCTTCTCCAAATCTGAGTAACTCTGAGTTTAACTGAGCTGACATGCTGTCAATCATGACTGCTGAGGCTGTTGTATTCTAATAAATCTGTCCTCTTCAGCCATTATTCTACAATTAGGAGTAGATTAGTGCTGTGTGTTAGTTGATGAATTACTTATGACAAGCAAAATTCCCCACATTGAGGCAGCTCGGAGATGCTCCACCATCATACAGGAGAGTCGGAAATATATATTTAAGACCAGAAACAAGAAAAAGGATTAGATTTCCTTAAATCAGTTTTTTTTTAGATTAAGCTGGTTTGATCTCATGACTAAACCAAATCTCGACAGTGTGATCTGAATGAAATATATGTCAGAGTAATTGTCAAGTTATACAGTGTTTAAATTATTCAGCTTCTGCCCAAACTTGAAAATGGCCTGGCAAGACCATGAAGAATGAGACGAATCAACTCTTCCTCTTCTTAATTTTTAATTTAGAGGATTGTTAGGTTGAAAACCTTCAACAAAACAGAAATATACATTCATCATCAAATCATTTTTCAAACCAAAACACTTATCATTATCATTTCGTTTATACATTTCACTCCATCCATACCAGTAGCCTCTTCACAGTTTGCCCAAGCTTAACAGTTGTGTCATCTATATACGAGGTCTATTAGATAAGAAACCAACACTTTTATTTTTTTTTTAACTATATGGATTTGAATGACGTGCGATTACACCAATCATGCTTGAACCCTCGTGCGCATGCGTGAGTTTTTTCACACGTGTCGGTGACATCATTTCCCTGTGGGCAGGCCTTGAGTGAGATGTGGTTCAGCCCTCTCGGCTGAATTCCTTTGTTTCACACGCTGCTCGAGACGGCGCGCGTTGCTTTATCAAAATTTTTTCTGGACCTGTGAGGAATATCCGAGTGGAAATTTAGCTGGTTTTCGGTGAAAAGTTTAACGGCTGATGAGAGATTATGGGGTGTTTCTGTCGCTGTAAGGACTTCCCACGGAGCGGGACGTCATGCAGCGCTTCCAGGCGCCGTCGTTGGCCTGTTTCGACCTGAAAACATCCTAATTTAAGGCTTGATTCACCCAGGACGTCGTGAGAGAACAGAGAAGATTCAGAAGAGGCCGGCATGAGGACTTTATGCGGACATTCCACTGTTTAAGGACATTTTGTAATGAAAGACGTGCGCGCAAATTCGCCGAGTCGTCACGGAAAGGACTCGGCGAATTTGTGTGCACCGCGACAGGAAAAACACCTCCGTGTTGAAAACCATTTGTAAAATTCAGGCGGCTTTTGATGGCTTTCAACAAGTGAGTAACTGAGAAATTGTTTAACAGCTTGGGCATGTTCCAACTTGCCCATTAAGGTTTCCAACGGAGGTGTTTTTCTTGTCGCGACCCCCCGCGGTCGGGTCCGGCCCGACATGCGACTCTGCCCGCACGTTCTTTCATTACAAAATGTCCGTTAACAATGGAATGTCCGAATAAACTCCTCATGCCGACTTCTTCTGAAAGTTCTCTGTCCTCTGACGACTTACTGGGTCAACAGAGCCTGAAATGTGGAAGTTTTCAACTTGAAACGGCGAGACGCTGCCACCTCGAAGCGCAGATCGCCGTCAGGCGCCGTGGGCCGTCCTTAAAGCGACTCTACCAGACCAAAATCTCTCATCGGCCGTTAAAATCTTTACCGAAAACCAGCTGAATTTATCGAATGGTGTCCACTCAGTTGTGCCCTACAGTTTTTGAAAAAAATTTTTATCAAACAAAGCAGCAGTCTCTGAGCCATTCCTAAACAATGAAAAAACGATGATAGGGTGGGCCACTCCTCACTCAAAGACTGCCCACAGGCGAATGACGTAACCGACAGGCGTGAAAAAACTCTTGCATGCCCACGAGGGTTCAAGCATGTCTGATGTAATCACACGTGATTCAAATCCACATGGTTTTTGAAAAAAATAATAAGGTCGGATACTTTTCTAACAGACCTCGTACAACACATCTATATACCAAGATAGGACCTGCATGATGAGTACAATGCATGGAACAGTATTCAGATGATCATCTCTGACACAACAGCAGTCAATACTGGTCACAAAAATTGTGTTGTAGCCAGGCTTCAGAGAAGACATCGGCTGCCAGCACAACATTCTTGATCTTGTTCTGCGACATGTGTTGGACTTCTTTTTTCCTATACGGTCACGGTCACCTAACATTAACTACGAGTTTATTGATGAGATTTTGGAACAGTATGATGATTTGCAAAATGCATACATGGGCACAGAAGTGATACCAGAATATGAGAACCTTGGCTGGAGACATGATTTTAAATTCCTTTTTGAGCTTTGTGAAGCATACAAGTTTTACAAAATGGAGGGAAAATGGCCTCACATCAAATGGCACAAGCTGCCATCACTTCACAGTGCCAGGTGGAACTCACGAGGAATTTTAGCACTTATTGCATTTTTCCTTCTTGCAAAGTGGCGAGAACAGCTGAGGGTAACTTGCGATTTCATTGCAACTACATGGTCGCGGGCCTGGTTTTCTAACCAACACTATTCAGAGACAGATTATGAAGACCTGCTGTCATCAATATCCAAACTTAAGTGTCCCAAAGCTGTGAAATGCTTCTCTACTCATACTAGCTGAGAGAGCTGTAAGGTTGATGGAGGAGGTTTGTTCTACTTGCAAAACAGACAAATATCTTAGCAGCAAATTTATTAACACTAATACACAAATCTGAAACACTATTAAAAACACGACAAATGCTATATGTACTCATTTTCATGTATTCCTCATGTGTATTGTATGTAAAACTGACATGTTATAATAAAGAGTGTTTGAGCCGCAAGGTGTTTTAATGTGAAATATGAAACTGTCTTAGGTGTGGGAGGTTTTTTCAAGGTCTCGCAAAACCAAAGTCATTTTTGTGAGTTTTAGGTAAAAGTTCATCATTTATAACCCCAGGCTAATAAATTTGAGATTTGTCATAACCCTACTGTACGTGTTTTAATGTGTATGTGCATTACTGACTGGAGACACTGCACGTGTTTTAATGTGTATGTGTGTTACTGACAGTAGAGACTGCACGTGTTGTAATGTGTATGTGTGTTACTGACAGTAATGACTGCACGTGTTGTAACGTGTATGTGTGTTACTGACAGTAGAGACTGCACATGTTGTAACGTGTATGTGCATTACTGACTGGAGAGACTGCACGTGTTGTAATGTGTATGTGTGTTACTGACAGTAATGACTGCACGTGTTGTAATGTGTATGTGTGTTACTGACAGTAGAGACTGCACATGTTGTAACGTGTATGTGCATTACTGACTGGAGAGACTGCACGTGTTGTAATGTGTATGTGTGTTACTGATGCTGTAGAGACTGCACGTGTTGTAACGTGTATATGTATTACTGACTGGAGAGACTGCACGTGTTGTAATGTGTATGTGTGTTACTAACAAGAACATTGTAAAAGCTACAAGTGATCCTTCAGGATTACTTGCTTTAGGGAGCATTTGCTTCCTTCATGTTGCATCATTGTTAAATCCTACACGCTCACACAGACAGATTTCATTTGTCGTTTCTGCTCATGCCTGATTGTTGGATTACCATCCACCACATTGACCATCAAAGGCCAGATGGATCTGTGGACGAATCCTTCCTGCCCAATCACCAGTTACCAGGCCTAATTGAAAGTCTTCAATCCCTACATCTGTCTTCTTGCTGTCTTAGCTCGGTGTTTTTTTTTAATTTTCAGATGAGGCAGTGTGACTCGAGCAAACACTCTGCCGCCTCTTCAGAGACCAAAAAAGGTATAAATTAACAAACACCTTCTGTGTTTCATGTGAATTTTTTTGCAGCACTGTTCCACAGTTCTGCAGACAAATTTGGATATGTCTTTCACACTGACAGTCACAGCTGTGACACTTTCAAACTTTTCTACAATTCCAATATGTTCCTCCCAGTTAATTACAAATAACGCTTGCAAAAATACTGTAGAGATTTAAACAAACAATTGTTGAAATTGAACTTCCACCCAGCAGGAAAAAAGTAAAAAAAAAAACAAAAAACTATCACTACAAGGATCTCATTGTAATTGAGATGATTCTTTTCGACATCACACTCTGTAATCTCCTTTCACAGCCCCAGACTGTTCATGATGTGTAAAGCTGATACCAGTGACAGAGATACCTGTAAATATGGGGACATGGATCCAAATTTATCCGTATGATGCATCACCAATGGCAGTAAATGAGAAAATATCTATTTTATGGGTTTTGAACCCGACACTCAATATAACAATAGTGACATAGTGAGGATTTGTGATTAAACTTGGAAGATGTGTTGAGATTGATTAATTATTTCTGGTCTCCCTTCCCGCTCATGACATTGAGAGCCACTGTGTGTTAACATTTATAAATAGGTGGCTGGTGAACCCCTTCAGAGAACAGAGCTTTAGTTTTGTCGATAACTGACCCTCTTTCTCAGGTCGCTGTGGTTTGCTGATGCCAAATGACCTTCACTTAACGGGTGAAGACACTCTGAGGACTCATGAACTATATTTTCTAAGAATATATCAGTTTGCCAAATCTAGAGATTTTGTGAAGAAGGGAGATTTTGTGAACTACTGAGAACCACGGCCGTTTGTCAGTCACAGAAAAAGGACGTGTGCCGACAGTGTCCCAGAGTGTGAGATCCAACTGGACTCATGAGGATGGAAGAAGACACTCTCGTTTCCCCTTCGTCTTCATCATTAAAAGTATTTCCAAATTTATAGATACCTCACCAGTTTGTTGACTTATGTGTTCTTCTATGAGGATGCAAGTAAGTGCCTTTGGTTATTTCATTGTTCTGAAGAAACAAAGTAAAACAAGTCAGCGCTTTCCCTGATATACATAATAGTGTATCCATACGTTAGCGTTGAGAAAGGTCGGCGAGCGTCAGCTTTGACGTCGACGGTGACTCAGAGCCCGCAGGCTGCTCCTCACATCGAGGACACGTTTTCTACCTGTTGCTGTCTGTTTTGTCAGTTTTTGCACTTGGCCTCAGAGAGCCTCATGTCTGTTTCTTCTGCTGCTTTCTAGTGTGACTTTCTCCTGCCTCTCATTTTGCCTCCCTTTCATTACCTTTCTCCCTTTTTCCTGTGATTTCTCAACTCCCTGTTCAATCTTTTCCTCAGTAGGTATTCCTTGTAGCACTCTTCTGATGTTTGTTCTCTACGTGAATCAGACCATGGTTGTTCATGGAGCCTCAGATCAAATTCACACATAGTCTATGTAGTTGAGATGAGTCAGAGGGGAGGTTCTTTCTTCTAAATGCACAGGTGGGAATCTCAAAATAAATTTCATGGGATTTTCAGTTAAAAGTGACCCTCGCATTAACAGGTGGGGCCCTGAAAATTTCATACACTCAGTTTCTGACTGAAATACATTTTCTCTTTCTGCCCACGGGTCCAAACCTTTGAAGTTAAAGCAGCATGTCTCGTTATGTATTTGTGTGTGGAATTTTGGCATTCAGAGGAAGAGGAGAGAGCGTAGTCGTGTAATCCCTCAGATGGGACGTCTTATCTGCTGCGTTCTCTCTGATAATCCATGAGGGTCAATGCTCACTTGACCTCTGTATGTTTTTAATAAAAGCTTTGCTCCGTAATTTGAAGAAAACAAGCGTTATGTTTTGTGTACTCACTATATGACCTTGCTTTTGATTTTTGGCTGGAAGATGAAAGGCTTTGTAAGAATAATAGTTCATTATTGTTGCCTGATACACTGCTGAATGAAAATGTAGTATCTTAAATTCTGTGCTTAATCCCTTGGAAATTCAGAAAAACGACTATTTACCACTTCCCAGTAGTTATCAGTTAATTATAAAGACATGACATCACTGTACCAATATACCATTATAACTATGCAGTGGAGCCATTTATAATTATTGATTCTTTACCTGTGAATGCAACACATGCATCCTATAGCAACATGCAGTTCTCAAACTGTTTTAATTTAACACTTTATTTAACCAGGTTAGTCCCGTTGAGATCGAGACCTCTTTTGCAAGGAAGACCTGGACAATTAGAAAGTTTCCAATTCACCTAACCTGCATGTCTTTAAATGTGTGAGAAAACCGGACCACCTGCAGGAAATCCACTCAAACACGGGGAGAACATGCAAACTCCACACAGAAAGGCCACGGGTGGGAATCGATCCCATGACCTTCTTGCTGTGATGCGACAGTGCTTACCACTAAGCCACCGTGCTGTCCATTTTTCTTCATTCATTTATACATTCATTCATTTTCTGCTGCTTGTTACCCTTAGCAAAAAGTAGTATACTTAAAGTTAATTTTATTAAGTATGCTTCAGTATAAGTATAGCAAGTATATTACAGACCGTGTACTGTTAGTATACTAGAAAGTACACAAATTTAATACCTTTTTGGACTAAATTGGAACATTTAAAGTTTATATTTTAAATTTACATTTCAAGTATATTTTAAAGTTTGTTTTAAGTTTGCAAAAGTACACTTTAAAGTATACAACAAGTATACTCATCTATATACTATCAGTGTACTTGGTATATCCCTCTTGTACGTATGCTTAAAGTATACCACACGTACACTTATCAATGTACTTGATGTATCCCTCTCCTATGCTTAAAGTATACCACAAGTGCACTTATCAATATACTGCCATTGTATTAGTTGTATACTTTGAGTCCCTATTTTTAGTTTATTATCGTATACTTAAAGTATACTGTTATACACATTGGTTATTTCACTATTTTACTTTTTATACTTTAATTTTGCTTGGCATATTACTTGTAGCTTACTATTTATATACTGAAAATATACTCCTTAAAGTATTCTTAAAGGTTACTCATACTGTATGTACACAAGAGTGTGATGCATTTAAAAAAAGAATCACAAGACAGAATGTTGAAAACAAGTTTGATATATTTTCAAACATTTCAAAAACAAAGACCTATGAAATCAAGTCCTTCCTTTGTGGAGAAAAATAAAGGAAAAAGTGCATGTAAAATGTAAACATAATGGTCTCTCAAGATCAAGTCCTTATTTGTAAAAATGTAAACATAGTGTCTTCAACTGAGAACTAAAGTCCTTCCTTGTCAAAAAAGGTAAAAGAAAAGTGCAAACCTTTGGAACCAATAATAAATAACTAAATAGAAAAAAAAAAATCTGTACATTTATGACTTCTTTTCAGTTACTTGAGTCAATGGCTTGACCTAGTATATCTTGCTCCAAGTGCATAATAAGTGTTAGTACTTTGTGGGAGAAAGACATAAAAAGTATATGTTGGGTATTTTCTCCTCCAAACATTCTTAAAACCTTTAACAAGACAAACAGAGTCAAAAAACACCAGTGAGACAGAAAGTCAAATTTAGCTTGCGAGGAGTGCAAACAGTCCGTACACGTAGTACCACTGAAAGCACTAAGGACTGTTGCGCCTGCTCACTCTTTTTATTAGGAAAACCTACCCACAGCGTGAAACTTGTCCTAAGGGGGGGGGGAGAACGCATGACAAGTTTCTTCAAGTAAAACAAACATATGCGTCAATAAGTGCAGCTGCGTGGAGAAACAGTTTCTTTCCTTTAATCTTATCATCAAAGGTCAGCACATCCCGTTCTTGCAGGCTCTTCTGTTGCACTTATCATCTGTTCTGCATCATAAATTCACAACAGTCAAAACTGACCTCAGCATACTATCTTCACTCCCAGTTCAGACTGACCTCAGCATACTTAAGACAAAGTTGAATAACAAGTACATTATCAGGGTTATTTTAAAGACAGACAGGTACAAAGCAGCACAATAACATTTTCATCAGAAAGAAGACAAAGGTACAAATGTTTAACAGTGATAACATATATATATATATATATATATATATAAAATCTTTAACAGTATACTAAAGTATAAGTTTTAGTATTAAAGTATAAGTGTCTTGGTATAAATGCACTTAGACTTAGACTTTTGTTGATACTTTTCAGTATAAGCCAAGTATACGTCACTATACTATTCTTAAGTATGTAAAATATAGTTTATAAAAAGTCACCTTCAAGTATACTTCCTCAATTTTAGTAAAAAATAAGTATACTCATACAACCCCTGGCAAAAATTATGGAATCACCGGCCTCGGAGGATGTTCATTCAGTTGTTTAATTTTGTAGAAAAAAAGAAGATCACAGACATGACACAAAACTAAAGTCATTTCAAATGGCAACTTTCTGGCTTTAAGAAACAGTATAAGAAATCAGGAAAAAAAATTGTGGCAGTCAGTAACGGTTACTTTTTTAGACCAAGCAGAGGGAAAAAAATATGGAATCACTCTATTCTGAGGAAAAAATTATGGAATCATGAAAAACAAAAGAACGCTCCAACACATCACTAGTATTTTGGTGCACCACCTCTGGCTTTTATAACAGCTTGCAGTCTCTGAGGCATGGACTTAATGAGTGACAAACAGTACTCTTCATCAATCTGGCTCCAACTTTCTCTGATTGCTGTTGCCAGATCAGCTTTGCAGGTTGGAGCCTTGTCATGGACCATTTTCTTCAACTTCCACCAAAGATTTTCAATTGGATTAAGATCTGGACTATTTGCAGGCCATGACATTGACCCTATGTGTCTTTTTGCAAGGAATGTTTTCACAGTTTGTGCCCTATGGCAAGATGCATTATCATCTTGAGAAATGATTTCATCATCCCCAAACATCCTTTCAATTGATGGGATAAGAAAAGTGTCCAAAATATCAACGTAAACTTGTGCATTTATTGATGATGTAATGACAGCCATCTCCCCAGTGCCTTTACCTGACATGCAGCCCCATATCATCAATGACTGTGGAAATTTACATGTTCTCTTCAGGCAGTCATCTTTATAAATCTCATTGGAACAGCACCAAACAAAAGTTCCAGCATCATCACCTTGCCCAATGCAGATTCGAGATTCATCACTGAATATGACTTTCATCCAGTCATCCACAGTCCACGATTGCTTTTCCTTAGCCCATTGTAACCTTGTTTTTTTCTGTTTAGGTGTTAATGATGGCTTTCGTTTAGCTTTTCTGTATGTAAATCCCATTTCCTTTAGGCGGTTTCTTACAGTTCGGTCACAGATGTTGACTCCAGTTTCCTCCCATTCGTTACTCATTTGTTTTGTTGTGCATTTTCGATTTTTGAGACATATTACTTTAAGTTTTCTGTCTTGACACTTTGATGTCTTCCTTGGTCTACCAGTATGTTTGCCTTTAACAACCTTCCCATGTTGTTTGTATTTGGTCCAGAGTTTAGACACAGCTGACTGTGAACAACCAACATCTTTTGCAACATTGCATGATGATTTACCCTCTTTTAAGAGTTTGATAATCCTCTCCTTTGTTTCAATTGACATCTCTCGTGTTGGAGCCATGATTCATGTCAGTCCACTTGGTGCAACAGCTCTCCAAGTTGTGATCACTCCTTTTTAGATGCAGACTAACGAGCAGATCTGATTTGATGCAGGTGTTAGTTTTGGGGATGAAAATTTACAGGGTGATTCCATAATTTATTCCTCAGAATTGAGTGAGTCCATATTTTTTTCCCTCTGCTTGGTCTACAAAAGTAACCGTTACTGACTGCCACAATTATTTTCCTGATTTCTTATAGTGTTTCTTAAAGCCAGAAAGTTGCCATTTGAAATGACTTTAGTTTTGTGTCATGTCTGTGATCTGCTTTTTTTCTACAAAATTAAACAACTGAATGAACATCCTCCGAGGCCGGTGATTCTATCATTTTTGCCAGGGGTTGTAGTACAGTGGAATAAACTTCTTTTTGCTAATGGTATGGTGGCAGTACACGAAGCAGCTCACCCTATACTTCCTTATCCTCCCAGTTGGATGTGCTAGGAAGACCTCCCAAGGGGGCCGATCGGGGCTTCCTTACTTGATGCATACAGCACCTCAGCTAGCTCCTTAATGTGAAGAGGCAGTGGCTCTGCTCCTACTCCCTCATGGATATCAAGCTTCTCACTTTGTTCCTGAGGAACCTCATTTCTGCTGCTTGTATCTTTGAGCTATTTCTTTTGGTCAGTATCCAAAGTTCATGACCATTGGTGACGATAGGAATGGAAATCGACTGATAAATTGAAAGTATCGCCTTCTGGCTCAGCTCTTTCTTCATCACAATGGACCGGTAGAGCACTGCAGGACGCTAAACTTCGTTCTAGTCCTTCTACTGATATCATGCTCCATACTACCCCAAACAAGACTCAAGATATTTGAACTCCTCCATTAGGGGCAGTAAGACTCTCCTTACCCACAGTTGGCAGTCCATCCTTTTCTGACCATGGTCTCAGATTTGGAGGTGCTGATCCTCATCCATGTCACTTCACACTTGGCCTCAAGCCTGCTCACAATTGTATTTATTTATTTATTTTGTTTTCTGTTTTCTGCCCCACACCACAGTGGACCAAATAAAGAGCCACATTGGGATGCCCTTCTTGAAACCACTCCTGTTCTGATTGGAGAAACATATGTATCTTGTGTTCCTTGGCACCTCCCAGCCAGGTACTAAGCAGGACCTGCTCTGCTCAAATACTAAGACCTGACGTGATCCCCTTTGCACAGAGCAGCATATGCCATTCACAAAAGTGATAATAAAATTAAAGTGTTACAAAAATATATTCTGAGCAGCACTCATAGTCATTATTCTACTCCCAAAACACAAAATGAAATCTTACAATATCAAAATAAATAAATAAAATTTGAATAACATTTACAAATAATGTAGGAACATGGGGCAATGTAAGAAGGTCATGGGATCAATTCCCACCTGTGGCCTTTCTGTGTGGCGTTTGCATGTCTTTTTTGTGTTTGTGTGGGTTATCTCTGGGTGGTCCGGCTTCCCCTCACAGCCAAAGACATCCAGACTAGGTGAATTGGAAACTTTAAAATTGTCCATAGGTGTGTGTGGGTGTGAATGTGTTTGTTTGTCTATATGTGGCCCTGCGACAGACTGACATCCTGTCCAAGGTGTACCACGCCTCACGCCCTATCACTGCTGGGATAGGCTCCAGCTCCTCTCGACCCAACCTTGGATAGGTAGCTCAAGATGAGTGCGAGTGTAAGAAAATGCCCAGGGCAGGAAATGTATCTGGACTTGCTGAAACACAATATTACTCAACTCAGCCAGTCACATTACTTGTCTTACAGTTTTCTTTTACAGCGTTGCCAATCTAAGAGAAACATGAGAAATATTTGCAACTTCTGAGGGACAATGAATGATAGAAGAAAGCCACAATCTGCAGCCAGAGGCAGACAGAAGGCCTTATTTTATTGGTTGATGCCAAAACCAAGTTTGTAAAGGGAGCCTGTCAAACTGGGGTGTGTCTGAGTGCACATTGCTGTTTTAAGTGGCAGCAAATACCATCACAAATCCAAGTGATGGGCGCAGATGGGTTGAATTTGCCATGTTCATTAAACACAAGTATGTTGTAATCTGAACATAATGTCAACCAATCAGAGTGGTGCCTGTTCCCTTTAAACTAGAGTGCACCAGGCACACAGCACTACAGTTTTGAGAAAACAAATGCAACTGAAGGCCTCCTGGTGCATTGTAGTATTAGCACCCACCTGTCAAAATGCACAGCAGGCAGTGGCCACCAAAGATCCCTAAAGTGAAGCAATAAAGATAATTTTTTTTTAAATATATTTTTGTTTACTCTTACATATTTTGTTTAATAATTGTTTTTCAGTCACCTCTGTTATGTATTTTAAGTGTATAGTGTCACTTATATCTGAAGGGGTGGGGGTTCAGTGACTGTAAAAGATCACTGAAGATCACTCACTCATCTTCAACTGCTTATCTGGGATTGGGTCGAGGGGGAAACAGCTCCAGCAGGGGACCTCAAACTTCCTTTTCACAGGCCACATTAACCACCTCTGACTGGTGGATCCTGAGGCGTTCCCAGGCCAGTGTGGACGTATAATATCTACACCTAGTCCTGGATCTTCCTGGGGTCTCCTCCCAGGTGGACGTGCCTGGAATACCTCCCTAGGGAGGCACCGAGGGTGCATCCTTACCAGCTGCATGAACCACCTCAGCTAGTTCCTCTCAGTGTGAAGGAGCAGCAGCTGTACTCTGAGCTCCCGATGGTTGACCGATCTTCTCACCTTATCTCTAAGGGAGACACCAGCCATCCTTCTGAGGAAACCCATTTCAGCCACTTGTACCCACGACCTAGTTCTTTCAGTCATGATCCAACTCTCTTGACCATAGGTGAGAGTAGAAACTACGACTGACCAGTAGATCGAGAGCTTCGCCTTTTGGCTCAGCTCCCTTTTCATCACAACAGCTGTGCCGATTCTCCGGCTCCATTGTCCCCTCACTCGTAACAAGACCCCGAGGTACTTGAACTCCTTCACTTGGGGCAAGACCTCATTCCCTACCCGAGTAGACAATCCATCGGTTTCCTGCTGAGAACCATGGTCTCAGATTTAGAGGTGCTGATCCTCATCCCAGCTGCTTCACACTCGACTGTGAACTGATCCAGTGAGTGTTGGAGGTCACAGGCTGATGAAGCCAACAGGACCACATCATCTGCAAAAAGCAGCGATGAGACCCTGAGCCCACCAAACTGAAGACCCTCCTTCCCTGTGACTACACCTTGATTAAAAAATGTCGATGGGCTATTTTTCCTTTTCTGTAGACATGCATTATGGAGAGTCTCCATAATGCATGTCTACAGAAAAGGAAACCATGCAGGGAGCTTTTATATTCTGGAAAAAGAAAATAGCCCATACACATTTTTAAATAAAATAAAATAAAATAAAAGGCAAAAAGTGGTTACAGGCTGACAGGACTTTTTGCAATATTTGTCAGGGTTTAATTGTAGTATAAATTAGTCTGAATCGTGAACACTGAGCCTGTAGAAGAAGCAGGCAGAGAAAGAGAGAGAGAGAGAGAGCACCTGTTGAAGAAACAGCCTTTAATTTGTAAAGTCAACCATTAATTTCTGATTGCTTGACAGCAGTTACAAATGCAGTCACCTCTGAATTGCATTCACACCCTTATATTTGATACCAACCTTTGACACACTGGCACTTCACTCACAGACAGGAAAGATTGAGAAAGACTGAACTTTTAGGGTGGAGAAAATACATCCACTGGATTTATAACACCCGGCCAAAAATAAAAAAGAAACTTGCTCCCCCTTCCCCCAAACAAACAAACAAACAAACAAACACACACACACACACACACACACACACACACACACACACACACACACACACACACACACACACACACACACACACACACACACACACACACACACACACACACACACACACACAAACAGAGAGAGAAACAAAGCCGAGTGCTCTGGCAAGGTGAAAAATTGAAGTCATTGACTGGTGATCTATTTTGAAAATGTACTCCCCAGCCTTCATTTGAAGTCTTGGTGAGGCACTAGTCACCACGCTGAGTGCTGCTCTGTCACACCCCCTGTAGCTCCTGTAGTTCTTCTTGCCTTCCCTGGGCACTGGGTGTACAGTCTTTATGCAAGGGATGGGGGTGTACATTTTTAAAATCATTCATTGAGAATCTCAACTCATGGTGGCTTTTTTATGATAGATGCCTTGGTCAAAGTGTATTTATGGCCATGATTTATATCACATGATCTGACAGTTAAATCACCTCTATCATCATAACATGAATTACTTTTATTGAGAGCCATAAAGTCAACACAGACATGGGAGTGAAGATGAACATTAACAAAAAATTAAGTTGACTGTATGTCACAATTAGTTAAACAGTATTACACCATTCACTGTGAATTTGAATGCAGTTTACAGGATACGTTCACTGTGGGAGGGGTGTGGTTTAGTGTGTTGGATGTAATAATGACAGGCGTGATACATCAGTGGTGCAGAGCGGCAGCACGTGCCCATCATCAGTGTATTTATGTCACAGTGAGGTAAGTGTCTCAGACGCAACAGGGGCCTCATGTACAAACCGTGCATACGCACAAAAACCTGGCATATGCCCGTCTCCACGCTCACGTTCAGATGTACAGTAGTGTTCAGAATAATAGTAGTGCTATGTGACTAAAAAGATTAATCCAGGTTTTGAGTATATTTCTTATTGTTTCATGGGAAACATGGTACCAGTAGATTCAGTAGATTCTCACAAATCCAACAAGACCAAGCATTCATGATATGCACACTCTTAAGGCTATGAAATTGGGCTATTAGTAAAAAAAAAAGTAGAAAAGGGGGTGTTCACAATAATAGTAGTGTGGCATTCAGTCAGTGTTTGTCAGTTTTGTGGAACAAACAGGTGTGAATCAGGTGTCCCCTATGTAAGGATGAAGCCAGCACCTGTTGAACATGCTTTTCTCTTTGAAAGCCTGAGGAAAATGGGACGTTCAAGACATTGTTCAGAAGAACAGCGTAGTTTGATTAAAAAGTTGATTGGAGAGGGGAAAACTTATATGCAGGTGCTCTCATCAGTTCTTCTGTTCTGTACTGTGTAGTATGTGCCTGAAACGTGTTCATAGTACTGTCGATGAGCCTCCTGTCATCTCACTCATGATCTTTAATCTTTATACACAGTGTCATCACTAACACTGATGAGTGGCGCTACTTCAAAGGACTAACTAAAACACCTACCCTGCTGGAAGACAACATGTTCCACTTAGAGGACGGAGCCGCAGGTCCCAGAGTTTACCTTCGGCCTAAGGAGAGCATCCATGTTCCCTTGAAATACCAGACCTTCCTCTGTGACCACACCGTGGTTTCTCAGGTACACATTCCAGACTGTAAATTCTGATGGAGCACATTACCTTCCCAAAGTATATGTTATGTTTCGGACGCGGTCGGAGCACCGACCCAGCGTTTGAAGGACCCAGCATAAAATAAGCAGAGCACGGTTCAAAAGATAACAGAATTTAATAAACATAACAGTGTAGTGCTAAACAACCAAAAATGTCCGCGGTCTGGTGAGGTGAAAACACGGCGCGTTCTCAACAGCGCAAACGGTCCGGAGCCACAGCAGTTCGGACCCAGGGACCCCGCCGACACCCCCCAGGTGGCCGCGACAAACCAAGTCTGTGAAGAAAGAAAACATGAGGTGAGTCCAACTCCACACAGAGAGACACAACTCAAAGGTGCACGCAATCAGCAAACACTTCCTGGCTTAAATCTATACATCAGCTTCTTACCCTGCAGGCACGGAACAACTCAGTTCAAATCTCCACTGCAGCAGAAGCTGATTAGACAATTAGCATAACGTGACAGCTAACTAACACAAGGTGTGAGGGACACCAAATCCACTGTCATTACTTCATAAAAGTCACCAGAAACCGAATTACCTCAGGAAGTGTGCTGAAGAGCGTGAGACCTCACCCAATCCTCCTTCACAGACTGTGGCGTCAAACCTGGAGTGGTCTCTGCGTCCGTGATGGTGAGATTGTTCTCCTGACGTCGATCTCACACGTCTGCTCACAAGGTCGAGTCTCTGGCAATCACACACTGTGCATTCAAGGTTTAAATGCAGCAATCTCTGATTAAGACAAAATACACCACAGCTGTGAGTCCTGATGACCTGCACGTGATAACAAGCCTCAGGTGTTCAGGGTGAGGTCCTGATGCTCAGCCACTCAGTCCTGAATGCATACCACCTGGTGGGAGAAACAGAAAACAAAAACCAAGCCAGCCAAACACCCCAGCCCACAACAGTATATTTGCTTTTTTTTTTCTCCATTAAAAAAAAGAAAATGCAGTTAGAGGGTTTGCACATGAATGCTTCAATTTAAAATGGGAATTGAATGGAACTCAATTAATCAATGCACAGATTTACATAAACAAAATGAAAACATATGATGGGATAGAAAATAGATTAAAAAAAAATATTGATATTACACACTGATCATTACCTAAGCATGTTGCTTTCAACACACAGCACAAACTACTGGACAGGAGGAACCTAGCAGTCAATGTGACTCACTGATTTGAAAATGCAGGTCTTTCAACCAGACATGTGGTGCCGTGACATGTCAATCATCTGTGTCCAATCAGATTTCAGGGGAGTCCAGTCAAACTCCGGCCTCCACACTAGCTCCACCCATGCCAGGAAGTGTTCAACATTTCCTGTATCACTGTGACTGAGAATTTGGCACTTCCTGTTTGGGTGTGAGCTTGCCATTGAGTTCCTGCAAGATTCCATGGGATCTTGTCTGTCAATTCAGGAATTGTTTGACATTTGAACATTTCCTGTTTTACTGTGGACTTGAATTTTGGCACTTCCTGTTTAGGACACCCTGTACCATGAGTGAACTTCACGCCACTGCGTGACACTTCACTAATATTATGCAAATAGTCTGTTTTCTTATCTCCTTGTAACTGGGATTTTGGCCCTCTGGTTATGTAATTTTTTCTGTTTGTTTCATTAACATTTTTTTAATTCTTTACTGATAGCCAATTTTGGTAATAATTTGTTTTCTTACAACCTCACAGGGACAAAGCTTCCTTCCTGCAGGCAGAAGTTGTCATGTGGCTAAGAAGAATCCCTCCAATCTTATTGTTGCCAAATCTGTGAAGGTACAGAGTGCCATTTCTATTTTTTCTTCTGTACTGTTCTGGTTCTCAGTGGTTTGGTTTTGTCTACAAGTCAGAACTAGAAGAGCACTCGGTATCCGTATCTCAGGGAAAATCAGCTGGAAAGGTTCAAAGCAGTATGCCTAAAACACTTTTTTACCTTTTATTTAGTCCTTCAGACAATGCATTGTCATTAACAAAAAACAAAACAAAAAATGATTTGGTAGTTTACAGTCTTGTTCTTTGTAGCGACAAATGTAGTCCATGGGCGACGATATTGTCGCCCATGGACTACATTTCTAAGGCATTTTTATGTTCGTCAGAAGCTCTAGGCAGCTTAGAGTGATGCTTCACTTTCCTTCTTTCACACACACACACACACACACACACACACACACACACACACACACACACACACACACACACACACACACACACACACACACACACACACACACACACACACACACACACACACACACACAAAATGCACAATGCACGGAGGTCCAGAGCTACTGATAAGATGCTCAAGGTACATTATATAAGATAATAACAGTGAGAAAAGTGCTGTTCTTTCACCTTCCCCACCCACATTTTTTCAGTCCATCTTGAGAGTAGAATTTATTGCTTCTCATACAAGTTTTGTTACCTTGCAATTCCTTACTTACGTGATCTTATATACATTATAAAGTCTGTTTGGCCTTGTATTCTGCTGCTGTAGGTCACAACCTGATTTGTATTCTTTTGAAATATGGTGTGAACAGGTGCAAGATCAAATGTCATGGCCAAGCCTCCTGCTTCTACCCCTTCCTCTTTTCTCTCTCCTGTTCTTCATGTAGCCTCTCAATCAACTCTCTGCTCCCACTCATGTGCCCACTTAGACGTGCATGATTAATCACCTTTTCTCTCCCTTGTGTCACCCTAAGCTCTTTATCTGTTTGAGCTAATGCCTCCTTTTCTTCCTCTTGACAGCAAGCTTGAAGGTCATTCACACACACGACACACACCATCTCATCACAGACCAGCTGGACGCTCATCACCCTGTCACTCCACTTATTCACACTGATGACACTATCTCTGACTGCTTGGAATGAATTTTACTGTCCCTGAGCCATTTATCCCTTGCTCATTTGTAGAACCCAACCGATGTGGATTTTTGGGGGCCGATACTGATGCCTTTATTGGGGAGTGACAAATTTATGATACTGACACATCTGCCGATGTATACATAAAAACTGGCAATGATTCCTAACATTTCATTGTCAAACTGTTATGACAAAGGAATGTAACTGAGACTTGTTGTTTTACAGTTTAAACATGGATTTTACGGTGAATAACTATAAATACAGTGTGTGACATATGGACCACTGTTTCTCTGTGGGTCACACCCACTGGACAATGTTTTATACACGTTACCTATGTCAACAGGGTACGTTTTTGCTTCCAGTGTTTATGTCTGGTATGAGGAGGCTGGGTGACCTACAGTGGCTTGCAAAAGTATTCAGCCCCTTGGTATTTCACACATTTTAATTTGTTTATGGCGTTTCAAATACATAAAGTAAATTAGGCTTCTCAATATAAAAAATTCTAAAATGATCTTCCTTAGACTCAAACTGAAAACACATCTGTACAACTTGATATAAATTAATTAAAAATATAAAACCAAGATGATGGGTTGCATAAGTAATCAGCCCTTTTGGTATAATACCTGTAAATAATCAGTTTAATTACCAGTTTTCTTCAGACAAGTCAGGAGATGGATACATGAACATTTCCAAGTCACTGAATATGTCTTGAACTTTATTTACATCAGTTACGAAGAAATGCAAACAATCCAAAAAATCCTCCTCTGCTCCACTTCATCATGAAGCTGTATAACTTGGGATACAAAATCCAAAACTTGCACTGTGCACAATTTCTCCAATCACAGCCACAGAAGCCTATTAACTTTTTCTGGGTTGTCTGGGTGTCTTGGTGGCTTTCCTCACTCTTCTCCTTCTTGCACGGTCACTCAGTTTTTGAGAACTGTCTACTCCACACAGATTTACCATAGAGTGCCATACTGTTTGTATGTCTTCATAATTGATGTAAATAAAGTCCAAGACACATTCTGTGACTTGGAAATGTTCATGTATCCATCATCTGACTTGTCTGAAGAAAACTGGCAATAAAACTGATTATTTACAGGTATTATACCAAAGGGGCCCATTACTTATGCAATCCATCATCTTGGCTTTTATATTTTTAATGAATTTATATCAGGTTGTAGAGATTTACTTTCAGTTTGAGTTTAAGGAAGATAATTTTAGAAATTTTTATATTGAGAAGCCTGATTTACTTTTTGTATTTGAAATGCCATAAACAAATTAAAATGTGTGAAATACCTAGGGGCTGAATACTTTTGCAATCCACTGTATATGAACATGGCCCCATCTGAACATAACGTTTGTAAATTGAATGTGAAGTAGTGACTGAAGAGTCCATGCAGCTTGATAGTCATAAAGAGAGATAACCCCATCGTTGTTGGAGAACCGGCTGTTTGTGAAGGGCGAGAAGTGTGAGTTTCACCGCACCTCTTTGTCCTTCCTGGGGTTCATAATCTCCTCCAACTCCGTCGCCCCGGATCCGGCCAAGGTCACGGTGGTGAGAGACTGGCCCCAACCTACGAGCCGTAGGAAGCTGCAACAGTTCCTCGGCTTCGCAAATTTTTACAGGAGGTTCATCAAGGGGTATAGTCAGGTAGTTAGCCCCCTGACAGCCCTGACCTCCACAAAAGTCCCCTTCACCTGGTCGGATCGGTGCGAAGCCACGTTTAGGGAGTTGAAACGCCGGTTTTCGACTGCACCAGTTCTGGTGCAACCCGATCCCAGTCGCCAGTTTGTGGTTGAAGTGGACGCCTCTGACTCAGGGATAGGAGCCGTGCTATCCCAGAGCGGAGAGACCAATAAGGTCCTTCACCCGTGTGCCTATTTCTCCCGCAGGTTGACCCCAGCAGAACGGAACTATGACGTGGGCAATCGAGAACTCCTAGCGGTGAAAGAGGCTGTTGAGGAGTGGAGACATCTGTTGGAGGGAGCGTCAGTGCCATTCACGGTTTTTACTGACCACCGGAACCTAGAGTATATCAGGACCGCCAGGCGGCTGAACCCCAGGCACGCCCGCTGGTCACTGTTCTTCGGCCGTTTTGACTTCCGGATCACCTACCGCCCCGGGACCAAGAACCAGAGGTCGGATGCCTTGTCCCGGGTGCATGAAAATGAAGTCAAAACCGAGCTGTCGGATCCACCGGAACCCATCGTACCGGAGTCCACTATCGTGGCCACCCTTACCTGGGACGTGGAGAAGACCATCCGGGAGGCCCTGGCACGGAGCCCGGACCCCGGAACAAGGCCAAAGAACAGACTGTACATCCCACCAGAGGCCAGGGCTGCTGTCCTGGACTTCTGTCACGGGTCCAAGCTCTCCTGCCACCCAGGGGTGCATAGGACCGTGGCAGTGGTCCAGCAGTGCTTCTGGTCGGCGTCCCTGGAGGCTGAAGTCCGGGCATACATCCAGGCCTGCACCACCTGCGCCAGGGGCAAGGCGGACCACCAAAAGGCGCAGGGACTCCTTCAGCCACTTCCTGTGCCTCATTGCCCCTGGTCCCACATTAGTCTGGATTTCATCACGGGCCTCCCGCCGTCCCAGGGGCACACCACCATCCTCACGATAGTGGACCGGTTCTCCAAGGCGGCCCACTTCGTGGCCCTCCCAAAGCTCCCGTCGGCCCAGGAGACAGCGGATCTCCTGGTCCACCATGTCGTACGTCTGCATGGGATACCAACAGACATCGTCTCAGATCGTGGTCCCCAGTTTTCCTCGCAGGTTTGGAGAAATTTCTGCCGGGAGCTGGGGGCCACCGTGAGTCTCTCATCTGGGTATCACCCACAGACCAACGGACAGGCAGAACGGGCTAACCAAGAGCTGGAGCAGGCCCTGCGCTGTACCACATCCGCACACCCAACGGCTTGGAGTGAACACCTGGCCTGGATCGAGTATGCGCATAACAGCCAAGTGTCCTCTGCCACCGGCCTCTCCCCGTTCGAGGTGTGTCTGGGGTACCAGCCCCCTTTGTTTCCTGTGGTGGAGGGAGAGGTCGGTGTGCCCTCGGTCCAGACCCACCTGTGGAGATGCCGTCGGGTGTGGCGCACCGCCCGTTCGGCCTTGTTGAGGGCCCGGACGAGGGCAAAGACCCATGCAGACCGTTGACGGTCCCCGGCCCCCGCATATCGGCCCGGGCAGGAGGTGTGGCTATCCACAAGGGACATCCCCCTCCAGGTTGATTCCCCAAACTTAAGGACCGGTACATTGGGCCCTACAAGATCCTCAAGGTCCTCAGTCCCGCCGCAGTGAGGCTCCAACTCCCGGCCTCACTGCGGATCCATCCGGTATTCCATGTGTCGAGACTGAAACCACATCACACCTCACCCCTCTGTACACCCGGTCCGGCGCTGCCTCCTGCCCGTATCATCGACGGGGAGCCGGCTTGGACAGTGCGCCGGCTCCTGGATGTCCGTCGAATGGGCCGGGGTTTCCAGTATTTGGTGGACTGGGAGGGGTATGGACCCGAAGAACGCTCCTGGGTGAAGAGGAGCTTCATCCTGGACCCGGCCCTCCTGGCCGATTTTTACCGTCGCCACCCGGACAAGCCTGGTCGGGCGCCAGGAGGCGTCCGTTGAGGGGGGGGTCCTGTTGTGTGGGCCGCCAGAAGAGGAGGTACTGCTGGCCCACCACCAGAGGGCGCCCTGTTTTGAAGTGCGGGCTTCAGGCACGAGAGGGCGCTGCCACCTCCCAAGAGCAGCCGGGTTGACAGCTGTCACTCATCGGCTATGACAGCTGTCACCAATCATCTGCGCCTCATCCCAAATAAAAGCAGGACGACACCTCCACCACTTCGCCGATATATCGTTCTTCTAAGGAGGTAACACTCTCAGCCTGAGTATTCCTACGTTGATTTCAGTAGATACATTGTTGCAGCTGTCTTCCCGAAGGACCGGCGTAGGCTGCGACTGCTTCGCTCTGCTTTCCGCCAGATAAGTAATTAGACAGGAGCTGCACGAGCGTGTGATTAGAGGTGGAGGTGGAATAACCACCATCCTTGTTACGGGGTGTACACACACCCACACTTGACTGTTTTTGCTCTTTGCCAGCAGTACCAGATCCGACACGCGGAGACGGTGGCCACCTGGGGGACTCGGGACCTGGCGGCTCCAGTATCCTCCTGGTTCGGTGGCGGAGGAAATCGTGTGGTTTCCGGTTCTTCTCCAGACGGACGTCTCCTATCGTCGAGCCTGCCCACACGACACCTTTATCAATTGACTTTGTATTCATTCTATAATCTGCTGTGTGTAGTTGTGGCATTCACAACAGTAAAGTGTTCAAATTTAACTTCTTCTATTGTCCGTTCATTTGCGCCCCCTGTTGTGGGTCCGTGTCACTACACTTTCACAACACCCGCCTGCTGTATGCAAACTGAGTGTTTAATGTAGCCCTTTTAAGTAGACTTCAGTCACTTTAATCTTCTGCTCCATGCCTCAACTGAACATCTAGTGTACGCTGTCAGAAAGCACTCTGTGGAGTGTTAGTGTGTCGCCTCCTCCCACCTCCTCCCACCTCCTTACTACTCTATCCCACGCAGTCACAGCTCAGACACAAAGATCGCTTTGATGTGCCATCTATTTAAAAAGTTACACTAGCCAGACAAGATTATCAAGCAAAATTATATGCTGAAAATCACTTTTATCTTGCTACACATTGTTTATCTTCTCCAACTGGAAAATGTCAAGCCTGGGAGTTAAATTATCTTTGATTGGAGGACAGTTTGACACGTCTGGATAAGCTCCTTTAACTGAACCATGAGTATGAAGCATTACTCTGGAGTTATCTAACCATTTAAAACACTTATTAACCCTTTTCTACCATGTTAGACATTTAGGAGAGGGAGAAACAATGTAATTGTGCATGTTCTGATTAACTTTAGATAAAAAAAATTGGCTCTGGATCTCTATATGATGTAACACGCTCTGCAGCCTCAGTGTGCTGCCACTGAAATGACTTCCGTTCCTCACAAATCCACACAAATTGAATTGTTTGCTCTCACTCCGTGAGCTGGAAGGGAGGCTTATGTTATTGACTCATACCTGCGTTTTTAACACAAGATACAGTATCATCATTCCTAATCCTGTTGTTGGCGTTGAGTACAATACCCTGAAGCTGTCTCGCCGCACGGTGCAGGAGTGATGAAATACGTATTTGCTAGTATTCTACAATAGTGCATCTGTCTACAGTAAGTGTGGATTTGTTGTCAGTGTCAGCACTGCTGCTCTGAGCAAAAATTCTGTCAACCGGGTCAAAGGGGTCCAGGGTGGATCAAATCTGCGTCCTGCTAAAACTGACAAGCCCCAAAAGCAGAGCTGTCCGAGTGCCCGCTTTGGCACCGTCGGCAGTCAGCACACATTTCCAGCATCAGCCCCTCCTCCTGTTCAGCATGCGCATGAAGGATTTGGACAGCTCCTGTTTGTCAAGGCTCAACCCCCAGAGAGGCTTGGAGTGAACACCTGGCCTGGATCGAGTATGCGCATAACAGCCAAGTGTCCTCTGCCACCGGCCTCTCCCCGTTCGAGGTGTGTCTGGGGTACCAGCCCCCTTTGTTTCCTGTGGTGGAGGGAGAGGTCGGTGTGCCCTCGGTCCAGACCCACCTGTGGAGATGCCGTCGGGTGTGGCGCACGGCCCGTTCGGCCTTGTTGAGGGCCCGGATGAGGGCAAAGACCCATGCAGACCGTCGACGGTCCCCGGCCCCCGCATATCGGCCCGGGCAGGAGGTGTGGCTATCCACAAGGGACATCCCCCTCCAGGTTGATTCCCCAAACTTAAGGACCGGTACATTGGGCCCTACAAGATCCTCAAGGTCCTCAGTCCCGCCGCAGTGAGGCTCCAACTCCCGGCCTCACTGCGGATCCATCCGGTATTCCATGTGTCGAGACTGAAACCACATCACACCTCACCCCTCTGTACACCCGGTCCGGCGCTGCCTCCTGCCCGTATCATCGACGGGGAGCCGGCTTGGACAGTGCGCCGGCTCCTGGATGTCCGTCGAATGGGCCGGGGTTTCCAGTATTTGGTGGACTGGCAGGGGTATGGACCCGAAGAATGCTCCTGGGTGAAGAGGAGCTTCATCCTGGACCCGGCCCTCCTGGCCGATTTTTACCGTCGCCACCCGGACAAGCCTGGTCGGGCGCCAGGGGGTTTCATGCATGCTCATGTTCACGTGCACAAACACAGTGCAAGCACGTGGAAAGTCGCGCACACAGCAATGGAGAAATTTTTTTTTAAAACACCACAATTTAATAATACTTAATTCCTGTTATAAATAGCGGACTTAGGCTCCGCCTAGACGTAAACCAGGAAGTACTGAAATGACTTGGATTACTTTTATGTTTTACATGAATTACCTGATGCACTTGTCTCATGAAGACATCAGCCGGGCTCTCGTCTCATGAAGAGCCAGCTCCTGTGTCATGAACACATCAGCCGGAATGGCATGCCCAGCGCGCAGTGATCCGCTGCTGACCGCGCTGCCAATGTGATAAGTGTTTTAATTATTATAATGTCGGAAAATCCTGCAGACACGTGCCTCGCGGTGATTTTCTGCATGGCACGATATTCACCAGTGTTGTGGTGCCCTGTTGCAGCGGTCAGCTGACAGACGCTTTATGTCCACAGCAAAGCGTATGAGCAAAGCAATCATACATGAATGAGTTGAGTTCATGCCTTTACTCTTACTTGTTTTATTTCATTTTTACTCTTCCTGTCTGTCATGTAAACTACAATTTACGTGGTGGAAGTGACATCAGCCTGCCCGACCGGCTCATTAATTTCACACCATGCCGCGTGCTCAGAACGCTGGTCGGTCCTCATGTGATCGTGTTTGTACGTAATTGTCAGCATGTCACGAGGGCATGAAGCACCGCAAATACATGTGCATTGCGTGTTCACCAGCTGAGTTGCAGTACACAGTGGTCAGCTGTTCCAGCACCACACTGTGCTGGACAGCAACCAGACTCCGGGACCTTCATCCACACCTGACAATGTTGGATTCATGGTGTGTGTGTATGTGTGTGTTGGGGGAGCAATACAATCCACAAGCCATTTGTGTGTGTGTGTGGGGGGCACAGTCACACCCATGTTGTGCTTGGTAATGCCACACTTATGTTGCACTTAGACAATTTTCACAGACAGCTCGAATGTGGTCATCTGCTCTCTACTCATGCCAGTGAGCGCGAATAGCCCCGCCTTTTCTAAATGCCCAGCGAGAGGTGTTGGATGTTCGTGTGTGGCACCTGGAATTTGGCCGACACGTGCCGAGATGGGGGTTGTCTTTCGGCCCCTGGTGTTTGCGAATGCTTTTGGTGACAGCTGTACGAGGCATTGAGGCGGCTCTGATTTTTCACGAGTGGCATGCAATTCCTCCTTCATGTGCCAGTCAGCTTCAATTGTGTTATGTGTGAAGGGCCTTGAGCTAAAGTATCACTGCCACTCACACAAAACAGGTTTGGAACCGACTGACACTAAAATTGATGAAGCATATCAGAAAAAAATGGGTTAAGATGTTTTTTGTTTGTTTGTTTGTTTGTTTTTTGCAGGCTGATGAAGGCTTGTATCAGTAAAAAGCATCCTGCGTTCTCAGTTGTTTTGAAAGTAGAATCAAACTAATTGTTAAATTGTCACTATACAGATAGACTGGAACTGTTTGTGTGAGTTCAGGATAAACTGTTATGGATAATAATAATTAAAAAAACCGCTGCCTGAGTCACACAGGCAGGGTACAGCTGGAATAGAATTCCTCCAGCTGTTTTGTTTTGCCTTTTGATACATTTCCCAAAAGGGTCCAGCTGTCAGTTATGTCACATTCTGCCCAGCATCATTTCTTCCAGCCAAATTCATACTCACTGATATTAGAAACAAATGAGTGACAGATGATCAGCTTATCAGCACAAGCTTTAGCCAAACACACAACCTGTCAACACTTATCTTTGACCATTTACAGAAAGAGCACCAGCAGTGGTTTGGAAGTTAAAGAGCAGATCTGAAAGGATAATATACGAGCCCCAACCTCTGGCTGTCAAAACTGAAGCCACTCGGACAACTGTAGGTGGGTGGGGTGTGGTGTGTGTGTGGGTTTAGACTTTTTAAGTCATGAAGTGATGCAGTTAGGGACATGGTCCCTTTGAGTGACAGGCAGTATATGCTGCTGAGCCGAGTCTTCTTTATGGAAGGCACGATCCAGAAAAAGCACAAAAACGGGATGAAATGGCTTACTTGGCTTGCCTCCTTATGAAGTTGCTGACCTGGCAACTGGGTGACTTATAAAGTGCATACCTGGCAACCTGCTCAAAAACAAAAGTAAATTTGAACATGGCTGCATTTTTAACCAGAACTGCAACAAACGCTGTTTTTGGCTTCAGATTTTGACCCCATTGGAATACAATCAAACAAGTATTAATCTTTACTCACTCGGAATACCCCGTGTAAAGATGTTTGAACATGGTTGAAGCTGGCTACGAACACCCAGAAGTGACCATGTAATGATGCTGATTTGGCAAATTAGGATGAAATTTTTGAGTAGTTCATAAATTTCACTCCGATTTCAAAAAACCGGTGCCGATGAGGCTGTCACTGGGAAGGAATGGTGGTCTGTGGAATAGGCCTAATAGCATTAACCCAGGAACCCAGCACATTCTACCACTTAAATGGGATGGCAGAATGACACCCTGATTGGTTTATTTCATGCACAAAAGAAGCTCCTAATTAATGAACCATATAAATCCTTCCCTTTTGTGTCCTGTGTTGGACTTAGCTTATGCACCCTATAAATAGGAATGTGGACTTGGATACGCCTCTAGTACACTGGATCTGCCTCTATTGCTCTAGTACTGTGCTTTTGGACTGTGTGATGCAGAACGTCAAGATAGAGCCCTAAAAAGACATTTTGACCAGTGTGACACCCAACCTGATGCTGTTTCTCTTACTAACAATAGAGTGAACCATTGAACTGGAAATGGGCATTTCTCTGATGCTGCTTTACCTTTGACCCTGTCTCCACAGGTTACCTTCAAAACAGATGATGGCAAGCCGTTAGCCATCTGCCAGGTGAACGTGGAACCAACACCTCATGTTGTTGACCAGACTTTTCGACTTTACCACCCGGAGCTCTGTTTTCTCAAAAAGGCCATCCGGCTGTCACCCTGGCACGACCCCGCAAGTAACAAAGGTTTCCTCCATCACTGTGTTCCCCACATTCCCTCCTCTGGGTGCAGACTGCACAGACGGGTGCAGAAAGAGATTGAAGTATTTGTGTTCCGAAGTATAATAAGGGAACTTCAGCTCTATTTCTCTCTATGAGATACTTTTCCCTGTGGGATTTACACTGCATTTTTCTATTTATTGGTTTCAGGCTTTCTAACTTTTGTTGGTTCAAACAAAGAGCACGACTTAATTTCCACTCTGAGCATTAATTTCTACATTATTTGTACACACATATAAATACTCTGAGTAGGAATGAATGATGTATTGTGTCTTCTTCTTTATGTGTTTCTGCTGAAATATCAATTTTAAAACAATAAAAAAAAAAACCCTACATATATATTTAAAATCCATACACTTTCTCTCGCCAAAAAAGTACAATGTTATAGAGGCTCAGGAAAGAGAAAACAGTCTGGTCCATAAGTGTTTGTACAGCCATGCAGTTTATGTAATTTTGTCTCCATACACCACCACAATGGAATCAGATGAAGCTGAAATTTCAGCTACAGTTTGCCAGAAGGCACATGGGAGACTCAAGCCTCGATTTAATCTTTGTATGTGCGTTTTGTTTGAAAAAGTGCCACTCCACTGTGAAACTGTATGACTGAAGATGCAACAGATGGAATTTGTAGCATACACAGTTTATGCAGTCACAACCACAGAAGCCTATAACACTCATGTCAGAGTTGACATGAGTGTCTTGGTGGCTTCCCTCACTATTCATCTTGCACGATCACTCTCATTTTCACTTACTGGGTTGTCTTGTCACTGTCTGTCATCGTGAACACTGGACTGCATATGGTTGTTTAGTTCTTGGTGGCTTTCCTCATGAATCACCTCCTAGCACGGTCACTCAGTATTTGAGAACTCCATACTCCAGACAGTTACCACACTATTGGTATTGTTTTAATGACTGATATAAATGAAGTCTCGGCTATATTCAGTGATTTGGAAATGTTCATAGACAGGGGTGCACTTAACTGGTACTCATCATGCTTGTGTGTGCTAATATACAAATATGAATGTTTATGAGTTCAGTGGTGAAATATTTCATGAGGTGAAAGCTGGAACATACCATTCAACGAGGCGTGCATGTGGGCGCGCATGCACATGTGTGTGCAGAGTGCAATGGTACCAAGACATTTGGAACCAAATTTGCTGTTGTGAAGGTGTCCGTAGCACGGACCCACAACAGGGGGGCGCAAATGAACGGACAATGAGTAAGCCAAAAGGTAACAATTTAATGTTGTGATAATACACACGAAATGTGTCGTAATTCTCACAGTCATAAACACCAGGTGACGTGTGGGCAGGCTCGAAGATAGAAGACGCCCGACGAGAGAGAAGCCGCGTCCCACACGGCCTCCACCACCAACGGTCTGAAGAACACCGGAGCCGCCAAGTCCCGAGTCCCCAGGTGGCCTCTGTCTTCGGCTGTCGACCCTGGTACTGCTGGCAGAAAACAGAAAGATGATGTATGAGTGTGAGTCCGCACACTCAGTAATTAACAGTCCAAACACAGTTGGGAGGGAGCACCTCCACCTCCAAATCACACACACTCGTGCAGCTCCTGGTCAACCACTTATCGGTTTTGGGGTGTGAGGCGAAGCCGTCGCAGTCACACCAAACGCCAAAAATCCCAGATAAGGAATACCAACAGGAAAAACAGCTGCAAAACAGATCAGATTATTATTCGCAATAATCACAGCAGAGAAGTGTACCTTGGTACTGGTAGTCGATTTCTCGGCGGGGAGGTGGAGTTGCAGTCCGGCTTTTATGGTAGTGATGATAACGAGTGACAGCTGGTGCAGAGGATGAGTGACAGCTGTCACTTCTTCTGGGTCTGGCGCCCTCTCGTGCTTGGAGCCCGCACTCCAAGCAGGGCGCCCTCTGGTGGTGGTGGGCCAGCAGTACCTCCTCTTCAGCGGCCCACACAACATTTGCACTCTAAATGGAACCAAGCCGCACTCTAAATAAACACAAATGGGATCAATTAATCCATGTCATGTGACATACAAAGGTGCAATCAAATGACAAGGATCCACTCAGCTGTTATATAAAAATCACTGCTGCACAGCAGACAGCACACAGAGGGAAACAGTTTTCCTACAATCTGTCATTGCTTTCATCCTATGAAGTGTTTCCCTTGTGTTTTCTGCTGTGCATCATTTATTTTTAGCACGCACAAGCACCATGTGTATCAGTTATGTGCATGCCTGTTCATGGATCTGTTCTGGTCTCTGAAAATGGAGATGCTGTGTATCAAAATGGCTGTCATTACAAAATAGTTAACAGAACTTATTCTTTGTAAAACACCTTGATTTAAAGCTGAATGTCTGCAGGACAAGTGCATCTTGCGGTGGTGTGGAGGCAAAATAAAAAAAATATACGTATATATAAAAATGTCACCATCCAAACATTATAGACATGACTAAAATGGATGATGACAGCAAGCTAGAATGTACACAAATGTACAGTAACTACTCTGTGTTTGACAAAAACAGTTCCTGCAGGCTGACTCCTTGTCAGGAACAGGATCTTGGTCAACCTAATCCTTCTCTCTCTTTGTCTCAACTTCGGTGAAGCAGTTGGCGTTCTGACCAGCACGGCTCCCATTTCTGTTCGCTGCAGTGACCAAAACGTCATCTGCCACACAGAGAGGCTGGTGAGAGAATGACTTGACTGAACACTTCAGACTCTCTTTGTGTGAATTAACAGCTGTTGTGATGTTTAAAAAAAGGCCCTGACACAGTGCTGCACGCTTTTCAAGTGGTGAATATTATCTCTCTGCCTTTTCCTCTTTTCTTCTCTGTTTATTGCTGTCTAGGTGCCAGGGGAGCCTCAGGATGTGTATTTGAAGGTTCCAGGGATCCCCAGTCCACACATAAAAATATTCTTTGTCATGCTTTTCACGTATGTATTTTACACTGAAAGAATGAAATTGTTTCCTATTAACAAAGACAAATTCAACGTGATGGTGCCTTTATAGCAATGTGTGTAGAGTCAATAGCTCCAATTACATTAGTGAAACCGGCTCTCACTGCAAATTGCGCTTTAACGTTGGAATGTGTTGTACCTGGATGACATATACGTTATTGCGTTCCACACAGCTGGCTCGGCTTCTCTAAAGGTTGACTGGCACACTCCTGAGTTCTGACCGGTCGGCCAGCTCCCGCTAGAACCCTTCTGTTGCCAGGAAACCCAGCGTGGTCAGCACTTGTGTGGGCTCAGACAACCCCTGGCTGCTCGCCGTATTGCGCTGTAGGGCCGACCGCAGTTCTGCTCGCAACTCCAGTAACAGTAACCTCGGTAATTGACATTGGCTTATGAGCCAATTATTGTCATTTGCAAGTAAACCCTGGCATTCCCTGAATACATGCTCACGTTGGATTGCACCATTTGCAAGGTCCTCTAGCAATGCTAATGCAACCATTGTTAATGCCATTTTATGCGGCACATTGCGCATGCTTTTATGTCCACCAATATAACTGCAAACATGTGGATGTGTTAATTATTCATGTGTCTCTGGTGTGCACATCACTCTGATGACTTCTTGTTTTCACACTATTAACGGTTTCCCAGCATCACCTCTATGTGTTGGTAGTGGAACAATAGCTGTAGAAACGTTCGTACACCAGCCATGATTTTGGCGTGGTGCACCACACATTTCCGCGGTCATTGCACTTTGATACATCTGATCATTAGCATGGAGAAGGACATACACCACATTTTTGTGCGTACACAGCCTTTGTACATGAGACCCCTGGTCTTTTTTTTATTATAAAACTGATGTGATAAAAAATACTTTTCAGCATCTTCAATATTGACTTCTGGTTCTGTTTATGCCTTAGAAGGCATCAGAGAGAACATAGAGAGGGCCGACTTCCTATATGCTGCATTGTAATTGGCTGAGCGCCGGCTGCCATTTTGAATGTGTGTAACTGGGTGTTGCTATAGACGCACAATGGCAGTCTTTGTGTCACTCTAGAGTCATATTAGAGACAAAAGTTTCAGTTTATGTGCATGTTTCTTGACCTTGGATCATAACTATCATATCAGCAACATCAGAATAACATCAAGATCTAAGTGAACTGAGTATTCGGCTGTCAATTGCACCAAGTACATTAAAACAAACAAGGAAGTGGCATTCTACTCCTTTCCAAAGGACAAAACGAGGTGAGCCATGTGCTTGTTTAGTATTGACTACTAATCAGTGCTATTCAGTACTGTTCATGAAAGGCAGACAAGCCCGGTTATGAGAAACATTATGGATTTAGGTATAAATGGCCATATACGAGGTCTATTAGAAAAGTATCCGACCTTATTATTTTTTTCAAAAACCATATGGATTTGAATCACGTGTGATTGCGTCAGACAAGCTTGAACCCTCGTGCACATGCGTGAGTTTTTCCACGCCTGTCAGTTGCGTCATTCGCCTGTGAGCAGGCTTTGAGTGAGGAGTGGTCCAGCCCCCTCGTCGTTGTTTCATTGCCAGGAAATGGCGGAATGATTTGGGCTTTTTTTCCATCAGAATTTTTTCAGAAACTGTTAGAGACTGGCAGGTGGAAACCATTAGAAAAATTTATCGTCATTGTTTCATTGCCAGGAAATGGCGGAATGATTTGGGCTTTTTTTCCATCAGAATTTTTTCAGAAACTGTTAGAGACTGGCAGCTGGAAACCATTAGAAAAATTTATCTGGCTTTCGATGAAAATGTTACGGGCTTGGTAGAGAATAAGGAGTGTTACTGTCACTTTAAGGATGGCCCCCAGCGGCTGTGGGGTGTGCTGCGCTCCGAAGCTGCCATCGACAGGCTGAACGACCATTTCATTTCTAAACGGATGGCTGTCTGGATCCGTGACCATCGTGTGCCATTTCTCTGGTTATCACAAGAGGTGGACATCAACCATTTTCCGGCAGATTTCACTTTTAACAAGAGATTTTGTCATGGAAAGCTGAACGGAGGCTTCGCGCGTCACAATGGATTCGCTACTGGAGCGAGACAAAACCACCTTCGTTTTGGTTTCACAGGACGGCTTTGAGATGGCATTCAGACAGCTGTCGGTGGTTTTCCATCAGTTTTCTATCAGTAGGCCTATCTGGCCCTATCTAGGCCTATCCCTTTAAAATGCACCAATGCTGACTCAGCTAGGTTTGCCAGGGCCACAGACTGTATAGTTAGCTATATATGTCACCATGTGACATGTGAAGTCTCAGGTAAATTATACCTGGTATGTTCAGCTGATCTATTCATCATCAAGTAAGATCATTGTGTTGAGATCAGGCTGCCTAGGTTATAATATACTTACAGTGCCTTATTTTCCACTCTATACACTCCACAATCATAACAGCTGTTTAAATAAATGTTTGTAATTGTAGTTCCTTGTGTTCTAAAGTTAAATAGTGCATTACAGTAGCTTGTAGTACACTCAAGAGAAGTTTTGTTTACAAAACATCACTCCACCACAGCAGCCAAGCTGTCCCAGTTACACACAATCAAAATGGCGTCCAGATTACGTCATTTTGGGGGAGTCGGCCCTCTCTATGTTCTCTCTGGAAGGCATGTTCAGTTGGTGAGTCTCTTTCCTCCCACTGAAAGCCTTCCTGTCTGTGAGAAGCTGATTAGCACAGCTGTAGATCAGTGCTCCTCACCTCTGACAGATGACCTGCTGCTCTGCCTCATTGTTCCTGATGATGACTTCCTCTGTAGTGATCAGTGGATGGCGGCGCCCTCACAGATTTGGCAGATTTACGTGCATTTCTTGGAGCGGGTGGACGTGAGCTGTGTGACTGGCCAGCGGGGCTGTCAGTCACTGCTGCTGAGGGGGAAGCAGGCCATTCGCAAGGTCAAATGTTTCTCGTCGCATCCTCAGGAGATTGAGGTAACACTTTTCTTTTGAGTGTTTTTCCGCTGTGTGACCTTATTTCTACTCAGTGACATTGTCTTTCCTTTGCCCCCTGCAGTCTCATGATTTGCTTTCATTTTTAGGGTTTTTGCTAAAAGGCAATAACTTTTATCCATTATTAATAGTTCTCATAGTGCCTACCCAAAACTTATTTCAAGCTAATTGTTCTCTTAGCAGGAGGAAACAAAGGAACATTAACAGTTTCTGTTGTAATAACCTCAGGTGAAAATTAAAGTCATTACCAAGAATGAGCAAATGGAGATTGAGTGACTAATGGATCTTGTCATGTCGTTTTATTCCATTTTATGAGGTTCCCCATTATTTTCTGCAACGCAGTCATGCCAGGTCTTGTCGGGTCACAATTTGACACAAGCTAATTAATTAATAATTGGATCATGCTGTGGCAACTCAACAGATGGATGCCGCAGCCCTTCTCAGAAACATATCAAATTAGTACATGTTGAAGGTTTTAATGAGATGTACAGATTCTGAGTTTGAGTTTAATTGGATCAGTGGCTAACATTTTATAGGTTGAGAAGATTGTATATCCATCTGTCTATATATCGATCAATAGATAGTGTATCACTCACCACTACCCACCACAAACATCACAAATAGCAACAAACACATCACACAATTGCTGGCACTTTCCATGCTATGGTGAATGTTTTGAACACTTGGGCTCATCCATCAGCCACCCATTAGATCCTCTGAGATCACACCAGGACAGTTAGATGTGAGAATTGTCAAAATCCAGTGTGCTGAGGGCTTCTAGAAGCATCGCATGGACAAAAAAATGTTCCTTCTGTCGCTGATTTGGCTTTGATAATTGATTCACCAATTGTAGGCCATTTTTCGAGACTGCTCTTCACTGTTTGGAAGTTTTTTGAGCCGTCTGTCCCTGCAATCAATGAGCTGTATATGTTTATGGTTGCTTAGCTGCAACATTTCTGTCTGCTTGATTGATAGTTCTTTGTTGTGCTTTGTTTTGTTTTTTTGTTATTGTTGGTAGGGCCAAAGCAGATGATCACCCAACTGAATCTGGGCTCCTTGAGGTTTCTTCCTGTAAAAAAAATAGGTGGTTATTAGGTTGGTAGCAGTGTGGCCTTGAGGTTGTGTTTGGGCTTTGAGGCTATGTGGCTTTGGTGTGGCACCATGTGGTCACTTAGTTCATGTGTTATCACACACCTGTTTTCTTCCTGTAAAAAAAAAGAAAAATAAAGAAAAAGAAAAAAATGCCAGAGGGAGTTTTTTCTTCATCAGTGTATGCCATGATGCATACTGTCCTGCTTATCACGCTACACAGAACAGTTTTACTTTTATACATACCGTTTAATACAACACAAGCACTCACCGCAGATAAAGCTCAAAATCTTCAACCATAAACACATAACTTTATTGAGCCGCATTGAGGGGAATGCCCCGCCCATCTGGGGGCGGAGCTGGAGTCTAGAGTGAAGAAGCAGGCAGAATGTGTGTGATCAGCTTTCACCAAATTAAATAGTTGTTCCATTGAAAGAATGGAAAAACGTTTATTTGTTTTATGTAATGGCTAAAATATATCCTTGTCATCATCTGACAGCTCTTCATGCATCCAGACGGCTTACAGCGGAGTGGATTTTGTGTGCGTGTGTGTGTGTTCCAAGAACTAGCACCGTCAGTTAGCTCAGTCAAATCATAGTCCTGCTTGTGTTATTGTCCCGCGTGCGTGCGGTGCCCGCGCTCTCACACAACCGGGACAGTGCTTGTGCGAGTGTGTACTACCAAAAAAAAAGACTGTGCTTCCTGCTAACAGCCTCCAGATGGCTTACAACGCAGTGGAGTGGTTTTGTGTGTGCTTGCGCGCTGTGTGTGTGTGTGTGGTGTGTGTGTGTGTGTGTGTGTGTGTGTGTGTGTGTGTGTGTGTGAGTGTGAGTGTGTGCGTGCGTGCATGTAGGTGTGTGCAGTGGTGGGCACAGCTAACCAAAAAGTTAGCTTCAATAACTGCTAATCAGGTAACTAAAAAGTTATCTTTTATAATGCTTGATAAACCAACAAAAAATTTCTCAGAAGCTACAGCTAACCGATAACTTTCAGTATTGTTTCTGGTACACTCTCAGCCACTGACAAGCCAATTTTGAGTTTAAACACCGCCAACACTTCTGATAGAATCTAAGGCGATCATAAACCCAAAACAGCCATTGAGTCAGCGCATCTTTATTGTGCGCCCTGCCCACTGCTGTAGTGAAGCATGATTTACCTTGACAGTATACAGTGGTCCAGCCATGAGGCAGACCTCTTGAAAAGGAAAGCAGGTTTGACTTATGGTTTTGATTTATAAACCAAATTAATCTGGATAGTTTAACTACATTAATGTCAAGTCTGTCATTTGTACAAAGTGAAAATATAACACATATTGTTTAACTTTAAAATAATTCATGAATTCTGATGTTTTTAACATGTTAACACACAGATGCCAAACTGCATTACTGGTAAACTGAGCCTCAATTTCAATTCAATTTATTCACTTTATATCATGCCAAATTACAACAGAGTCGCCTCAAGGCGCTTCACACAAAACAATTCAGAAAACAAAATAAAATGAATTAAAAGATTGCAAAGCATAGTAAAATAGTAAAAAAGTAAAAAGCATAGTTACATAATATGCCAGTATGTAATATACCATCCAGTAGATGGGTCAAAATGCATAGAACATTGCCATATACTGAATGGCAGTGTGAATGACGCCTGGTTATGTCACATGCTTGTTGCTGCCTGGCTGAATTACTACTTAACACACAGAATTTTCAGTTTTGCAAATGCCTTTTTTTAACAAATGGAAAAAAAATTACATATTTTACAAATACACATTTATTTGTTATGTTTTGTGTTGGTTAAATGAATCAACCAATCGGTGATCGCATGCTCAGTTTACACATAATTCAGTTTGGCATCTGTGTGTGTGTTAATATGTTCAAAACTTCAGAATTAGTGCATTATTTTAAAATTAAAAGATATGTGTTATATTTTCACTTTGTACAAATGACAGAGTTGACATTAATTAAACTATCCAGATTAATTTGGTTTCTAAATCAAAACCATAAGTCAAACCTGCTTTCCTTTTGAGGACTTCGGCCTCACGGATGGACCGCTGCATGCTGTAAAGGGTAATGACTTTTTTTGTGGCAGCCTGGTAGTCAGGCCCCTTCTGCTGGGGTACAATCAAGCTCAGCTCCCCTTAGGCCTGGTTCACACGGCAAGATAATTAGGCCAATATTGGGCCCGATCTTCCCCTTCCGACAATCTTAAGGACGCCCCCAACAATCGTGATGACGCTAAAGATAATCTTATCAGATATTCCTGCCGTATGTGGTGTGTTAAGAGCACTCTGAACTGCTCGGAAGGACATCAGGAGCACTCCAATCGCAAATTGGGGATATTCAACATGTTGGATTTTTTTGGCCCAATATCGCAGCGTGTGTTGTGTCCCCCGACCAAAACGAGCATGCAGCCTGCTGAATGTGATATGCAGCCAATCAAAAAGCGAGGTGACGGACGTATGGAGTGGAAAATAAAATCAAAACAGCTGTTCTGACTTATCAGAAAGTCCGGTGGTCGTGCTGTCTCCACTCCTTTAAAGAATGCCTTTCTTTTTCTTTTGTATCATTTTTTTCCCTCTGTTTTAAGTAGTCCACAAAGTATCTCCGTTTGTTTACTCACATTTAGTCTCGAGAGATTTTGCGAGATTTCCTGTCTGATCTGGGAATGTTCGTGTGTGAAATCTGTTTGTGTGTTGTATTGTTGTCCTTACCGTGTGGCTGAACACCACACACTGTACGACCAAAACTGTCAGATCTATGATTTTTTTATCTTCACGTGTGTGGTCTCTCAGGTTTTGGAAACCTAAAGATAATTTTAAAATCCTGTCATGTGAACCAGGCCTTAGCTGCCTCACTGCTGCAAAATACATAGCAGACAGGAGCCAACAGGGTTTATAAATGTTTTTCACTGTTACTATTTTAAAAAAATGTTAGCAGTTTAAAAGTTATCTGAACTAAATTTATTGGAAGCTAATTGGTCCGCTGATGGTTTTTGAAGTTAGCTGAAAAGCAAATCCGCTAACAAAAAGTTAGCTTTGATAATTGTTAGCGGATTAGCGGAACTGTGCCCACCACAGGGGGTGTGGTGGTGGTGGTGGTGGTGTGTGTGTGTGTGTGTGTGTGTGTGTGTGTGTGTGTGTGTGTGCATGCGTGCGCGCGCGCAGAGTGCAATGGTACCAAACGTATGGAACCAAATTTGCACTCTAAATGGAACCAAATTGCACTCTAAATGTAGTGCAACACAAATGGGACGAATAATCCATGTCACGTGACATGCAAAGCACGGATGAAATGACAAGGATCCTCTCAGCTGTTATATAATTTCTCATAGAACACTGCGAAATTATAGAAGTTCTATTGTTTTGTTTTTTTGTCATTCAAGTTTTTATTAATTTTCCTTTTTCACACAAGCATCCACTTATAACAACCCAAAAAGGCAGAGCAAATAAAAAGTAAAAAAGAAAAAAATAATAAATTGAAATGTAATGTGTAAAATAATTAATGGCATCTTAAATGGTTCTTTAAGAAATGACATGAAATATAACCACATTTTGCTGGTTTTATCCTGGACCTTATGTACTTTGGAGATGAATGCCTCATAAGCCGCGGCCTCTGACATCAGTGAAATCCAGTCCTCAAGTTTAGGCCGATTTGGGCTCTTCCAAATCTGTAGAATTGATCTGGTGGCCACTATAAATGCAGCCATCAAAAATCCGAATAGTTCTTTCGTAGATGAAGGGGACAAGAAGGACTTATCCCCCAACAGGCACAATTGTGGTACTGCTGGGATAGTTATCCCAGTCCATTTTTCCAGTTTTTTAATGACCTCCGTCCAAAATGGAACGACCAGTGGACATTCCCAAAGACAGTGCATGTATGTTCCTATATCTATGCCACATTTCCAGCAAACATTACTTTGAAGTTGTTATGTGGGCCGCTGAAGAGGAGGTACTGCTGGCCCACCACCACCAGAGGGCGCCCTGATTGGAGTGCGGGCTCCAAGCACGAGAGGGCGCCAGACCCAGAAGAAGTGACAGCTGTCACTCATCCTCAGCACCAGCTGTCACTCATTCATCATCATCATCATCACCATAAAGGCCGGACTGCAACTCCACCTCCTCGCCGAGAAATCGACTACCGAAGAGGTAATTTTCTCTGCTGACTCATATCGTTGAGTGATAATCTGAACTTCTTTTGCAGCCGTTATCCTGTGGTGTTCGTCCTTATCTGTGGGATTGGCGTTTGGTGTGACAGCGACGGCTTCGCCTCACACCCCAAACCAGATGAGTGGTTTAAACAGGAGCTGCACGAGTGTGTGATTGGAGGTGGAGGTGCTCCCTCCTAACTGAGTGCAGACTGTGGATTACTGAGTGTGCGAATTCACACATCCAGAACTGTTTTTGTTTTCTGCCAGCAGTACCAGGGTCCACAGCCGAAGACAGGGGCCACCTGGGGACTCGGGACTTGGCGGCTCCGGTGTTCTTCAGACCGTTGGTGGTGGAAGCCGTGTGGGACGCGGCTCATCTCTCGTCGCGGGTCTTCTATCTTCGAGCCTGCCCACACGTCACCTGGTGCTAATTGACTTTACTGATCTTGTGTGTTTAGTTGTGTGTTGTCACAACATTAAATTGTTACTTTTTGGCTTATTCATTGTCCGTTCCTTTGCGCCCCCTGTTGTGGGTCTGTGCTACGACACCTTCCCAACAGAAGTAGTCCCATTTTGAACAGCTTTGACAGTGTAAAATAATATCGATGTATCACTTTGTAATGGATAAACTTGCTTCTGGCATCTCAGGTCAATCTTAAGCCATTACAATGTGCACATTGATTACCCAAAAGTTTCTTAGAAAACTTTGACGCCGTTTGTTGGGTACCTGGCCTATTCAACCAATCCTGTAATGTACTCTCTTTCTGTATCTGATTTAAACCAAACACTGAGCCCACGTTACTCCTAATCTGTAAATATTTCCAGAAGTCCCCTTTATCAACCAAATTAAATGTTTCTCTTATCATGTTAAAGGACATAAAGTTATGCTCTCTATATAGATGTTCTATTTTGTGCACCCCTTGTTCGAGCCATTTCCGCCACAAAAGGGAGATTTTCCAATACGCACTAACAGATTATTCCATACCGAAGAATAGGTCTGTTTGTATGGACAGATTCGTAATATTTTATGTGTCTTTGCCCATGCCCACTGTGAGTGTTGTATGATTGGATTATGTTGTATTGAATTTGTAGATTTGTGGGAAAGCAATTGAATAATATTAAATGGGGCCACAATTTCCTTTTCCAGTTTAATCCCCACTACCTCCGGTTGCTCATTTTTCCAATGATTAGATCATTTTTCATTTCAAATGCAAGATTATATAATTCCAGGTCCGGAAGAGCCAGCCCTCCACATTCCCTCAGAGCTGTGAGTTTTGCTATTCCAATTCTTGCTTTTTTACCATTCCAAAGAAAATCCCTAATTAATAAATTATATTGTTTAAAAAAAAGTTACCTATTGTTATTGATATCATCATTGATATATAATTAAATTGAGGAGCAACCAACATTTTAATAGTATTAATTTTACCCCACAAAGTAAAATTCAGCAATTTCCACTTATCTAAATTAATTTTCAATTTTTGTAATAATGGCTCTAAATTTATTGAAATTATGTTTGTCAGTTCTGAACATAACCTAATTCCCAGATACTTCATTCCAACTGGAACCCACCTAAACTGGAATGGAGAAAGAAGAGGTTGGAGACATCCCTTTGACACCGGCATAGCTTCTGACTTTTGCCAATTTATTTTATAGCCTGATAGCTCTGAAAATTTGTCAATTATGCATAAAACCTTTGGAACTGAAGATGAAGGGTCTCTTATAAAGAGCAAAATATCATCAGCATACAGAAACATTTTATGCTCTTCTGAGCCGTGGATTACTCCCCTGATGCTTTTATCATTTCTAACTGCGGCCGCTAATGGTTCTAAAAATAATATGAATAATAGGGGACTGAGAGGATCCTCTTGCTTTGTCCCTCTCCTTAATCTAAAGAATGGTGATACCAATCCATTTGTTAAAACTGCCGCCCTTGGGTCGGAGTAAATAACACTCACCCATCTAATTAATCCCTCGCCAAACCCAAATGCTCTTAGAGTATATTTAAGAAAGCTCCATTCTACTCTATCAAAGGCTTTATGAACATCCAATGATAAAGCCACTATTGGAGTGCTGTTATTTCTACTCGCCCACATAAGATGTAAGAGCCTTCTGACATTGTCAGATGAAGTTCTTCCCTTCACAAAGCCAACTTGATCCGAGTGAATCAGGCTTGGCAGTATTTTTTCCATTCTTAGAGCAATAACAGTCAGTATTTTGCAATCCACATTAATCAAACTCACTGGCCTAAAACTACCTGGATCTGTAGGATCTTTATCCTTTTTGTAAATAAGTGAAATGAAAGCCTCATTAAATGTGTCAGGCATCTTTCCCAATGAAAAGGACTCTTGGTAAACCTCAGAACAGGAGCCAGTCTATCCATTAGCTTTTTATAATATTCAGATGGAAACCCATCTAATCCAGGTGATTTTCCTACTTTCATTAAGGATATGGCCTTTTTCGCCTCTTCCACTGTTATAGGACTGTCTAAACCTTTCTGCTGATCTTCTGTCAATCTTGGCAAATGAAATTTAGAAAATAATTTGTCACCCCTCTGTTTATCATATACTACCTCTGACTCATAAAGTTTCTTATAAAATGTCAAAAAGACTGTTTATGTCACTACTAGTACTGGTCTTAAGTACCCCGTTCTCATCTTTAATAGCAGGTATGTTGTGTGGGCCGCTGAAGAGGAGGTACTGCTGGCCCACTACCACCAGAGGGCGCCCTGCTTGGAGTGCGGGCTCCAAGCACGAGAGGGCGCCAGACCCAGAGGAAGTGACAGCTGTCACTCATTACTCCAGCTGTCACTCATCTACACCACCATATAAGCCGGACTGCAACTCCACCTCCCCGCCGAGAAATCGACTACCAGTACTAAGGTAATTTCTCTGCTGAATTTAAACTGTGACTTACGTCTGATCTGTTTGCAGCCGTTGTCCTGTGGTGCCCTTTCAACTGGGTTGGCGGTCAGTGAGAGAAGCGACGTCTTCGCCTCTCACTCCATCCAGATAAGTGGTTACAGGAGCTGCTAGTGTGTTCCTAGGTTGGAGGTGGAGGTGCTTCCTCCCAACTGTGTTTGGACTGTTAATTACTGAGTGTGCGGACTCACACTCACACATCATCTTTCTGTTTTCTGCCAGCAGTACCAGGGTCGACAGCCGAAGACAGAGGCCACCTGGGGACTCGGGACTTGGCGGCTCCGGTGTTGTTCAGGCCGTTGGTGGTGGAGGCCGTGTGGGACGCGGCTTCTCTCTCGTCGGGCGTCTTCTATCTTCGAGCCTGCCCACACGTCACCTGGTGTTTTATTGACTGTGAAAATTAAGACACGTTTCGTTGTGTAATATCACACATTAATTGTTACCTTTTGGCTTACTCATTGTCCGTTCATTTGCGCCCCCTGTTGTGGGTCCGTGTTACGACACCTTCCCAACAGGATTTCTCGGGCCAATCGTCATGGACTCCGAGGGCGTCAACTCCAGCTTGAACGGCCAATGGAAGAGCCAGGAGCGCAGGCGTCAGCGGGAGGCGGGTTGAGTGAGCTGCAGCAGATCTTAACCGCCTTCAAGGCCCGGTTAGAATTAGTGACCGAGCAGAGTGTCCTCCTTAATCGGAGGGTGGAGGCTCTCACCGCCAGGGTGGAAGCGCGCGATCAGGGCGCCGCTGCAGCCACTCCTCTGGCTGGTCCTGGGCCCGTATCAGAACGTCCACTGGTCGTTCAACGAACCCCCCACCGTCCCCTGAAGCATACATAAGCCCTCCGGAACCGTACGGGGGCTGTGTCGAGACGTGCGCGGACTTCCTCATGCAGTGTTCGCTCGTCTTTTCACAGCGCCCCGTCATGTACCGCATCAGATGCCAGCCGGGTGGCTTATGTTATTAATTGCTTCGAGGAAAGGCACGCGCATGGGCTACGGCGCTTTGGGGAGCAGAATTCACGGCTCCTAACGTCTTATACTGGGTTCGTACGGGAAGTCAAACAAGTGTTTGATCATCCCAACAGAGGCGAGACCGCTTCGAACGTGCTGCTGTCGATGAGACAGGGGCGCCATAGCGCAGCCGAGTATGCAGTCGACTTCCGCATCGCGGCAGCGAGGTCCGGCTGGAATAACGTTGCGCTCCGCGCCGCCTTTGTAAATGGACTGTCCCCGGTCCTTAAGGAGCACCTACTGGCCAAGGCTGAACCGCGGGAATTCGACGGGCTGATCGATTTAGTTATACGTTTAGACAACCGTTTGAATGAGCATCGTCGGGAGCAGGCCGGGGGGCGTGACCGGGCACGAGCCGTCCCTCCCCCTTCCGGTTCCGACAAGGTGACGTCGTCCCCACGCTTCACTGCCAGAGAGCTCCGTGTGGCTACGGCTCCCCCTGCTGAGGAGGCTAGGGACACGAGCAGGGCCAAATTAAGATCAAAAATCAGACAAAGGAGGCTGGCCCGTGGGGAGTGTTTTGTCTGCGGCTCTTGCGAGCACATGCAGAAGGACTGCCCTAAAACGGTCAATCTACAACGCCCGTCCTTAGAAACTGGGCTAAGGGTGGGTCATAACACGCACGCGGGAAACCCCGCAAATCAGCACGAATCCCAGTAACAATCCTTTGTGGGGATTTAACCCTTCATGCCCCAGCACTGATAGACACAGGGTCTGAAGGGAATCTGCTGGACAGCAGATGGGTAAAGGAAGTAGGGCTCCCTCTGGTGGCTCTGCCGGCACCATTGCAGGTGCGAGCACTAGATGGCACCCTGCTTCCATTAATCACACATCAGACACAACCAGTGACTTTGGTTGTGTCTGGGAATCACAGGGAGGAGATAGTGTTCCATGTAACACCTTCTACCTCCCGAGTGATTTTGGGCTTTCCATGGATGGTGAAGCACAATCCCCGGATTGATTGGCCGTCTGGGGTTGTGACGCAGTGGAGCGAAACCTGCCACCGGGAGTGCTTAGGATCGTCGGTTCCTCCCGGCACCACGGCTAATGAGGAGGTCAAAGTTCCCCCCAATCTATCGGCGGTGCCAAGGGAGTACCACGATCTTGCTGACGTTTTCAGCAAAGATCTGGCACTCACTCTTCCCCCGCACCGACCGTATGATTGTGCCATCGATTTGGTCCCGGGCGCTGAGTACCCGTCCAGTAGGTTGTACAACCTCTCACGTCCGGAACGCGAATCAATGGAGACCTACATCCGGGACTCCTTAGCTGCCGGGCTGATCCGGAACTCCACCTCCCCGATGGGTGCTGGTTTCTTTTTTGTGGGCAAGAAAGACGGCGGACTCCGTCCATGCATTGATTACAGAGGGCTGAACGAGATCACGGTTCGCAACCGATACCCGTTACCTCTGTTGGATTCAGTGTTCACGCCCCTGCATGGAGCCCGAATTTTCACAAAATTGGATCTTAGAAACGCGTACCACCTGGTTCGGGTCCGGAAGGGAGACGAATGGAAGACGGCATTCAACACCCCGTTAGGTCATTTTGAGTACCTGGTCATGCCGTTCGGCCTCACTAACGCCCCCGCGACGTTCCAAGCTTTGGTAAATGACGTCTTGCGGGACTTCCTGCATCGGTTCGTCTTCGTATATCTGGACGATATACTCATCTTTTCCCCGGACCCTGAGACCCATGTCCAGCATGTACGTCAGGTCCTACTGCGGTTGTTGGAGAACCGGCTGTTTGTGAAGGGCGAGAAGTGCGAGTTCCACCGCACTTCTTTGTCCTTCCTGGGGTTCATCATCTCCTCCAACTCCGTTGCCCCTGATCCGGCTAAGGTTGCGGCGGTGAGAGATTGGCCCCAACCGATAAGCCGCAGGAAACTACAGCAGTTCCTAGGTTTTGCAAATTTCTACAGGAGGTTTATTAAAGGTTACAGTCAGGTAGTTAGCCCCCTGACTGCCCTGACCTCCACCAAGGTCCCCTTCGCCTGGTCGGATCGGTGCGAAGCCGCGTTCCAGGAGTTGAAACGTCGGTTCTCGACTGCACCAGTTCTGGTGCAGCCTGATCCTGATCGCCAGTACATAGTAGAAGTGGACGCCTCTGACTCAGGGATAGGAGCCGTGCTGTCCCAGAGCGTGGAGGCTGATAAAGTCCTCCATCCTTGTGCCTTTTATTCCCGCAGGTTGACCCCAGCTGAACGGAACTATGACGTCGGCAATCGGGAACTTCTTGCGGTGAAGGAGGCTCTTGAAGAGTGGAGACACCTGCTGGAGGGGGCATCGTTGCCCTTCACGGTTTTCACGGACCATCGGAACCTGGAGTACATCCGGACCGCCAAGCGGCTGAACCCCAGGCAAGCCCGCTGGTCTCTGTTCTTCGGGCGCTTTGACTTCCAGATCACGTATCGCCCCGGGACCAAGAACCAAAAACCAGATGCATTGTCCCGGGTGCACGAAGAAGAAGCCAAAGCGGGGCTGTCGAACCCCACCGAGACCATCATCCCCGAGTCCACTGTCGTGGCCACCCTCACCTGGGACGTGGAGAAGACCGTCCGGGAGGCCCTGACAAGGAGCCCGGACCCGGGAACTGGCCCCAAGAACAGACTGTACGTCCCACCAGAGGCAAGAGCTGCCGTATTGGACTTCTGTCACGGGTCCAAGCTCTCCTGTCATCCCGGAGTGCGTAGGACCGTGGCAGTGGTCCAGCAGCGCTTCTGGTGGGCGTCCCTGGAAACCGACGTCCGGGACTACGTCCAGGCCTGTACCATCTGTGCCAGGGGCAAGGCAGACCATCGGAGGACGACGGGACTCCTCCAACCCCTGCCAGTGCCTCATCGCCCCTGGTCTCACATCGGCCTGGACTTCATCACGGGCCTCCCGCCGTCCCAGGGCAACACCGTTATTCTCACGATAGTGGACCGGTTCTCCAAGGCGGCCCACTTCGTGGCCCTCCCGAAGCTCCCGACAGCCCAGGAGACGGCAGACCTCCTGGTCCACCACGTCATGCGGCTGCATGGGATACCATCGGACATCGTATCAGATCGTGGTCCCCAGTTCTCTTCGCAGGTGTGGAAGAGTTTCTGTAAGGAGCTGGGGGCCACCGTGAGTCTCTCGTCCGGTTACCACCCCCAGACCAACGGCCAGGCAGAGCGGGCTAACCAGGAGTTGGAACAGGCCCTTCGCTGCGTCACCTCCGCGCACCCGGCGGCCTGGAGTCACCATCTGGCCTGGATCGAGTATGCCCATAACAGCCAAGTCTCGTCTGCTACCGGCCTCTCCCCTTTTGAGGCATGTTTGGGGTTCCAGCCCCCATTGTTCCCGCTGGTGGAGGGAGAGGTCGGTGTGCCCTCGGTCCAGGCCCACCTCAGGAGGTGCCGCCGGGTGTGGCGGACCGCCTGCTCTGCCCTGTTAAAGGCCCGGACGAGGGCCAAGACCCATGCGGACCGCCGACGTTCCCCGGCCCCCACGTACCAGCCCGGGCAGGAGGTGTGGCTGTCGACAAAGGACATCCCCCTCTGTGTGGACTCACCCAAATTAAAGGACAGGTACATCGGACCATTCCCCATCCTCAAGATCATCAACCCGGCCGCAGTGAAGCTCCGACTCCCAGCTTCACTGCGGATCCACCCTGTCTTCCACGTGTCCCGTATTAAGCCACACCACTCCTCGCCCCTCTGTGCACCTGGACCTCTGCCGCCTCCTGCCCGGCTCATCGACGGGGAGCCTGCTTGGACGGTCCGCAGGCTCCTGGACGTCCGTCGTAAGGGCCGGGGGTTCCAATATCTGGTGGACTGGGAGGGGTATGGACCTGAAGAACGCTCCTGGGTGAAGAGGAGCTTCCTGGACCCGGCCCTCTTGGCCGATTTCTACAGACGACACCCGGACAAGCCTGGTCGGGCGCCAGGAGGCGCCCGTTGAGGGGGGGGGTCCTGTTGTGTGGGCCGCTGAAGAGGAGGTACTGCTGGCCCACTACCACCAGAGGGCGCCCTGCTTGGAGTGCGGGCTCCAAGCACGAGAGGGCGCCAGACCCAGAGGAAGTGACAGCTGTCACTCATTACTCCAGCTGTCACTCATCTACACCACCATATAAGCCGGACTGCAACTCCACCTCCCCGCCGAGAAATCGACTACCAGTACTAAGGTAATTTCTCTGCTGAATTTAAACTGTGACTTACGTCTGATCTGTTTGCAGCCGTTGTCCTGTGGTGCCCTTTCAACTGGGTTGGCGGTCAGTGAGAGAAGCGACGTCTTCGCCTCTCACTCCATCCAGATAAGTGGTTACAGGAGCTGCTAGTGTGTTCCTAGGTTGGAGGTGGAGGTGCTTCCTCCCAACTGTGTTTGGACTGTTAATTACTGAGTGTGCGGACTCACACTCACACATCATCTTTCTGTTTTCTGCCAGCAGTACCAGGTCGACAGCCGAAGACAGAGGCCACCTGGGGACTCGGGACTTGGCGGCTCCGGTGTTGTTCAGGCCGTTGGTGGTGGAGGCCGTGTGGGACGCGGCTTCTCTCTCGTCGGGCGTCTTCTATCTTCGAGCCTGCCCACACGTCACCTGGTGTTTATTGACTGTGAAAATTAAGACACGTTTCGTTGTGTAATATCACAACATTAAATTGTTACCTTTTGGCTTACTCATTGTCCGTTCATTTGCGCCCCCTGTTGTGGGTCCGTGTTACGACACCTTCCCAACAAGGTATTGTATAACTAGCCTCTTTCTTTTTAAGCTGCCTGGCTAATAGCCTACCTGTTTTCTCTCCACTCTCATAAAAATTACTGTTTAGTCTAAATAGGGCATATTCAACTTTTTTTATTATATACTTCATTTATCTGTAATTTTAGGTCACAAACATGTTTCAATGTATCATCTGAATAGTGCGCTGATAGTTTCCTCTCCAGTTCCTTGAGTTCTGTTTCCAATGTTATCTTTTTTGAATGTTCCCTTTTTTGTCTGCTGGCATAAGCAATAATCTGCCCTCTCATATAAGCTTTTGATGCCTCCCAAACTGTTCCAATCTTTTCTGTTGAGCCTATATTAATTTTGAAAAAACTATCCAACTCATCTTCCAGCAACTTAAGAAATTCAGGGCTTTGCAACAAAGATATATTTAATCTCCATCTACCCCTTCTACCTAGATCTGGCTCCAAAATCACTCCCAGGTGCACAGGAGCATGATCAGTTAAAGCTATTGGTCCCATTATACCATCTGACACATTCCCAACCAGATTATTATTTATTAAAAAGTAATCAATTCTGGAATGTGATTTGTGTTTATGTGAATAAAATGTATACTCCCTCTCTCCCGGGTTGACTACTCTCCATATATCCACTAGTCCAAGATCTTCCATTATTAGTGTAATAGTCATTCTGTCTTTTGGTTTATTTCTGGTGAAGGTGGTCTTGTCTAATGCAACATCTAAAACTTGATTAAAATCTCCCGCAATTATTGTATGATCCCCTGACAAGCCCCCCATTATTTTGTTTACTTTATGAAAAAAATGTGCATCCTCTATATTCAGGGCGTAGATATTACATAAATTAACCGTAACCCCATTAACATTAGCTTCCACACATATCACTCTTCCTTCTGAGTCCTTTTGTTCTTTTATAATAGAAAAATTAAGTTTTTTGTGCACCAAAATAGCCACCCCCTGCTTTTTACTTGTACATGAACTGTGAAACACCTGCCCCACCCAGTCCCTCCTTAATTTAAGTACCTCTAAGTCTGACAAATGTGTTTCCTGTATAAAGGCCAACTGAGTCTGTTCTGATTTCAGGTATGTTAGGCATTTCTTAAGCTTTATCGGGTTCTGAAGTCCATTTACATTCCAAGTTGTCATTCTTACACACTTAGCCATTATAAAGAATATATATTATAATAGACCTTGTTGCCACTGAAAAGATAAAATGTAAAGAAAAAAGTGCCATTATTTCTCCATTTAAACACTCAAATACACATAAAAAAAACCATATTCTTAAGAACGAACAATTGAAGTAACCCCACAAACTCACCCCGCCCCATATCCCTCCCCCCCACTCTCTGTTCAGAGAGAAACCTCCCATAAACGTGGTCCATGTGACACACGAGTGGTCGCCCTTAGAGATCCCCCTCTACTTCTCCCTCCTGTATACATTATAATTTCTCAAGTAACCATTATTAAGCAAAAGTAACCAAATGACCTTGAAAATTATCAATATACTATGGCCAAGAACCACCTTATATTCAGATTACAGAGTAATGTCCATATGTGGCAATTGCCTCCACAGTGTACCCGTATTCACTCCCTCCCCCCACAAAGAAGGGAAAGGAAAAAAAAAACTGTGGCTTGCCAAAAGCCGCATTACTGCAGTTCCTTTGCCGTTTCCTCCTCCCCCTCATTGTTACTTAAGAAGGACATAGCCTGGTGATGGTCCGTAAACTTCACCCGTTTACCCTTCCAGGTGAAGTGTAACTCTGCTGGATAAGCCAGGGTAAAATGCACATCCAGCTCGTGCAACTTCCGACTGACGTCCGTGAACTTTTTCCTCTTTTCCGCCGTTTCCCTGGTCATATCAGGGAAAATTGACAGCTTGCAGCCTTTCCAGATGATAATCTCTTTCCTGTTATACTCCTCCCTTGCAGTGGCGAGCACCCGTTCTCATTCCAAGTAGCTCAGAAACCTGATGATTATTGGTCTCGGTGGTTTATTGTCCTCCGGTATCGGCACAGGTGCGTGATGCACCCGCTGTAACTGTATCGGGCCGTGCTCAACACCAAGTGCTTCAGCAATTATACTTTGCACACACTCCTCCACATTTCCGTTCTCCATCCTCTCTTTCAACCCAATCAGGCGTAAATTCTGGCGGCTATCTTGATTAGCTGCATTCTCTACTCCCTGATGGAGTTCCTCGCATCTTTTTGTGCTTTTATTTAACAATTGGCGAAGCTTCTTGTTATCGTCTTCCAGCTCGGAGATGCGTTGCTCGGCCTCCTCCAGTCTCAGCAGGACTCCGTCCATATCACCACGTAGCTCCACATTAGCCTGCTTCACTTCACTCACATCACTTTGTAGAGTTGTCAGAAGCTGACTGACTCTAGCCATTTCTTCTTTCTGTAGAGACTGCTGTATTTCCATTAACACACCGGAGTCCGCAGTTTGGCTAGCGGGCCTTGGATTAGCTGCCGCGCTGCTAGCTACCACACTTTGTTTAGCCGCTGCCATCCTAGTCGTCATTGCTCACTCCAAAACGAACACCACCCCACCCGATAACTTTTACGGTTGGCCAGTAACAACCATTCGTTACTGAGAAGCGGATTTTGAAAGCAAAATAAAGTAAACTCGAGGGCCTCGATCGGGAGAGTTCTTTCAAGTGGCGATCTTGCTCGGTGAACCCACGTGACCTCCCCAGAAGTTCTGTTGTTTTTACAAAAAAAATAAATAAAAAGAGGCAGCTGTGCTTCACAGAATAATTCTGTATAAAATATAAGTAAAAATATGAGAATACCTTTCCAGAAAAGACTGCTAATTTTACAGTATAAAACCATTGTAATTTGAAAAAGATAAAAGAAAACAGCGAATGTGGTAAAGGCAGCCTTGAAACAGGGATATTGTGTTTTGGGAGCAAGTACACTAACTCATATGAATTAGTCTGAAAAAGTAATTGAACTGTGGATGTTGTGTGTTGGGGGGTGTGGCTGGATATTTTGGTGTTCTTTTCTTTTCTTTGCTCTCCAGGTGGCATGAGAACTGATTTGTCTGTGGAGAAGGTGCTGGCTGAAGAATCCTTCACCCTCATCAACATCATGTGCAGCACCTGTGAATGGTGCTCACATGCAACCTTAAAGACTTTCAGCTGAAGCAGATAATTGGATGGCGTTCTGCATTTAAGTCATGTGTGATTCAAGCAGAACTGCCGGGAACTCGACCTTGTGATGTTCGTTTGTGAGACGCTGAGGACCGCGCCTGGGTTTGACACATCGAGCCCGTGAGGCAAGGAAGGGTGAGGGACACATGCTGTCAGCACACATCAAAGGTGATTAAGTGTTTGACTAATTGTTGATAGTAACTTGGTATTTTGTTACGCAGTATACTTGAATTGTGATGAGGATTGTGCAGCTCGCTTCTCACTGCTGTGGCATGCGGACAAGTGGTCCTCCACCTGTTGTGAGAAGCTGCTTATTTGCATAAAGCTTAAGATACAGACCTGTATGTGTTGCTGATAGTGTGTGTCTTTTGAAGGATATTAGTTGTAACTGCTAACTTACCTCACCTCTTCTATGCTTCGCAAAGAGTCGGTTTGTCGTGTCCACCTGGGGGGTGTTTGGCGGTGGTAGTGGATCCAGGAGCGGCGGGCTTCGATCCTTTTTGGCGCTGGAGAGCGTGCCAGCCTTCACTCCACCAGAAGGACGCTATTTCTGTTTTTACACGTTTTATGCACCAGTGGGTGAAATAAATTTATTGTTTTTGGAACCGCTTTTCTGGTTATTTGTAGCGCTGGGTTCCATCTGACGCAGGTCCGCTCCTCAACCCGCGTCGACACATAACAGTAGTTCCCGGCCATTCCATAATGGACCCAGCGGCAGAGGCGGTTCCTTTTGCCGAAAAAGTTCAAGAACACTTGGAGAAAATATGGGAGCAATTACAGCATCACGCAAACCAAATTAAACAAACAGACGCCCGTGTTACGGAGCTCGCAGCGCAAGCCGTTCCGCTTCCTGCTGCTCCAGCTGCGGCATCATCGATACCGGTGCAGATAACTCCGTCACCCAGAGATTCGGCATCCGAACCGATTATTTGTCATCCGGAGCCTTATGCGGGAGACGTGGAAGCCTGTGCTTCGTTTTTGATGCAATGTTCTCTGGTTTTTGCTCAGCGACCGGCTTCCTTCTCTTCTGATGGGAGTCGTGTGTCATATGTGACAAATTTGCTCCAAGGTGACGCCTTAGCTTGGGTCACAGCGTTGTGGAGTAACAACTCGTCATTGTTAGGATCCTTTAAGGCTTTCTCCCGGGAGTTCCGACTGGTTTTTGACCATCCGGTGAAAATGAATATCGTTGCTCAACGGTTGCTGAATCTCAGGCAGGGGAGGCGGAGTGCGGCGGAGTATTCCGTGGACTTTCGGATTTTTTCTGCTCAGTCAGGTTGGAATGCCGCAGCTTTACAAGGCGTGTTTGTAGATGGGTTAAATGAGTCATTAAAAGACGAGCTGGCAGTCCGTGACGAGCCAAACGATTTAGATGGGCTAATATCGTTGGTGATTCGTCTAGATGATCGGATGAAGGAGCGTGGACGCGAGAGAGGACGCCCATCAGAGCGGGTTTTTTCGTCTCGGGGCTTTCCCCGACACAGATCTGGGCCGCCTCTTCTTCGCCCCACTGAGGCTCCTCCGACGGGACCACTGGCTCCTCCTGTTGACGAGCCCATGCAGCTCGGACGAGCAGAAATTACTGTATTGCCCCGACATAGAAACGTCAAGAAAAATAATGGTGACGTATCTCCAGGTGTTCCGGGACAGGCAAAATAACACACATAAAAAAAAAAAAAATCTAGTACGGGTTAATGTTTTGTTTTCTTTAAATAGGGGTTATAATTTGTTTGGGGAGTCAGAGGCATGTCTGGTGGAGTGAATGTTAGGCGGTTAGAAGCCCGTCTGGGCTCACTTAATTGTTAATTTTTATGTGTTTTTAGGTATTTTCTGTTTGGGTTGTTGGGTCGTTTTATTTTGTTGTTTTTTATTTCCCTACATCCCTAACCCCAACCTCACTTGCCCCAAGACCGTTTGTCTTGTGGGTTGTGGGGTGGTGCAGGTTGGTCACGCTGAGCATTCTCAGAAGACCTCTGCACCTAGGGGGGGGGGGTGTCAGGGGCGTTTTTCTTGGTTTGGTTAGGGCCCGGTTCCACTCCAGCCTTGGTGAGCCTTTGTACCGTTCGTCATTGGTGTTGCCGGGGTGTGGTGCAGCGGAGACATACCTCAGTCGGAGGGGTGGGCCGATCTGTTGCCGTTCGCCATTTCGGTAGTTCCACCCCTCCCGAGAGGCTGGGGTATGGTCGAGTTGGGGCAGCGGACGTATTTCCGGTTCTCCGCTGCGCCTTGGGGTTGGGGCTGGGTTAGTTTTTCCTGTTCCCTTCCCCGGCTTAATGTTTTGAGCCGTTCGCCAAAATTGAGCCGCCGAGGGGCTCTGGGAGGGACCTGGGGTCTTTCGGGGCGCCGGGGAGGGTAACAGGGTATACGGTCGTTTTATATCCCCCCGGGGTTGTTTTTGGTAGTCCTCCTGGGGTTGAGTTTTGATTTTGTTCTGTTTCCTTCCGGGTTCCACCTCCAGGGTTGATGGGACGGTCCTCTGGGGGGGAAATTGACTTGTGGGGCCGACTAGCCAGGTGTGGCCGGGTCTGGGGTTCCGGGGTTGTGGGGAGGGTGCCTCCTGGGGTTTGATGGTACGGTCCTCTGGGGGGCGCCGTTTGCTCCATGTATACCTGGGGACCTGTGTGGGATTCTGGTTCTGGCTGTTCCTCCTGGAACTGGCGGTAAAGGCCTTCTGGGGGGGGTTGGGCTCTGCAGGTCGTTCTGGGGGGGTTGTTTGTTATTTTTCTTTTATGCATTTATGTTTGTATTGTGTTTGTGGGGCTGTGTTGGGTTTTTGCGTTTGGGAGTTTTTCTTTTCTTCCCGGGGTTTGATGGGACGGTCCCCTGGGGAGGTTTTGGGTGGGTTTTGTGTTTTTTCTTGTGTGTTGGCTTGTACTGGGGAATGTTTTGGGGCTTTTGTTGATGCCAGCCGGCCTTCCAGCTGCGGTGCCCTGTCCTGCTGTCTGTGGTGGACCTTGGGAGCGTGGTGCTGTCTGCTTCCTGACGAGGACCCCGGAGGGAGGTGCTGTTCTCGGGCCTGGTCTGTTCGGTCGCCGGGAGGCTTCCCGTTAAAGGGGGGGTACTGTTGTGTGTTGGGGGGTGTGGCTGGATATTTTGGTGTTCTTTTCTTTTCTTTGCTCTCCAGGTGGCATGAGAACTGATTTGTCTGTGGAGAAGGTGCTGGCTGAAGAATCCTTCACCCTCATCAACATCATGTGCAGCACCTGTGAATGGTGCTCACATGCAACCTTAAAGACTTTCAGCTGAAGCAGATAATTGGATGGCGTTCTGCATTTAAGTCATGTGTGATTCAAGCAGAACTGCCGGGAACTCGACCTTGTGATGTTCGTTTGTGAGACGCTGAGGACCGCGCCTGGGTTTCACACATCGAGCCCGTGAAGCAAGGAAGGGTGAGGGACACATGCTGTCAGCACACATCAAAGGTGATTAAGTGTTTGACTAATTGTTGATAGTAACTTGGTATTTTGTTACGCAGTATACTTGAATTGTGATGAGGATTGTGCAGCTCGCTTCTCACTGCTGTGGCATGCGGACAAGTGGTCCTCCACCTGTTGTGAGAAGCTGCTTATTTGCATAAAGCTTAAAATACAGACCTGTATGTGTTGCTGATAGTGTGTGTCTTTTATTAGTTGTAACTGCTAACTTACCTCACCTCTTCTATGCTTCGCAGAGAGTCGGTTTGTCGTGTCCACCTGGGGGGTGTTTGGCGGTGGTAGTGGGTCCAGGAGTGCCGGGCTTCGATCCTTTTTGGCGCTGGAGAGCGTGCCAGCCTTCACTCCACCAGAAGGATGCTATTTCTGTTTTTACACGTTTTATGCACCAGTGGGTGAAATAAATTTATTGTTTTTGGAACCGCTTTTCTGGTTATTTGTAGCGCTGGGTTCCGTCTGACGCAGGTCCGCTCCTCAACCTGCGTCGACACATAACAGTGGAATCTGTTTTTGCCTATTATATTTAGGCTACTCAGTTCTAAATGACATGATTTTTGTTTTAGAACTCCTCATATTAACATACTCTGTAGACATACAATAAAGGTATGTTAATTGGCAATATGATACACAAGTCACTATATTTTCAGAGTACTTCATATTGTGTGACAGCACAGTGATGCAAACAGTAAGCATGCTTGTCTCCTCAGATAAATATCCCAAGTTCAAACTGCCCGATGCCCGTTCTCCTTGTACAGTTGGAACAACATGTGGATCCTGTGCCAAACCTTCTGTGGTGGTCCTGAGCAAATTGTTGGCAGTACAACATCTTATTGAATGTAGAAATAATTATTTCAAAAACAGCATAATAATGTTAATTTATTTAAAATTTACTATTGGATTTACAGTTTAAAATGTAAACAATTTGTAAATTACAGCAACTTTATTCCCTAAAATTTACAGGTTACTCTGTGAAGGTATTTATGTATTTTTACTGTATTATTATAACTGAGTTATTCTGGCAACCACAACTGCCAGTTTTTACTGTAAAAAGAATTTTGTTTAACAGTGTATGCTATTTTGCAAATTTGTTTGATGTGTTAAATTGAAAACAAAAGTATTAAAAATTTTACCAAAAATGTCATGACCCTAATAGTTTTCCCTAAATAATAATAGTGCATTTACTTAATCGACATGAAACGTGGGCTGATAAAAAAATTAGAACCCTTAATTTTGAACCGACAAATATGTTTTGATGTTTTCTTTACTAGCGTTTGAAGGTCATTTTCTCAATTACAAACAAACCAAATTCATTCAAACATTACTTCATATCACAGACACATCAAAGATCATGGGCAAAAGAAGGAATGCAGAGTTATTAAAGCTTTATATAGTATGATCCACTGGATACAAAGATAAAATGACCTTCGGAAAAATGTCTTCCGCTAGTTTTCATGTTTTTATACAGATGTATTACTTATTACATATTTCATTAGCTCATACAATGTAAACTGTCTTCGACCTTTTTGTATGTTATTAATACCTTAAACACATTTGAAATTTTTGGCGGCAGGGTGGCTTCGTGGTTAGTACTGTTGCTTCATAGTGAGAAGGTCATGGGAAACTTCTCACGTGGGACCTTTCTGTGTAGAGTTTGAATGTGTTTGTCAGTCTGTATGTGGTCCTGTGATAGACTGGCGTCCTGTCCAGGGTGTGTGAGCAGTGTATGTTGGGATGGGCTCCAGCCCCCTGTGACCCCCAATTGGAGTAAGCGTGTATAGAAAATGGATGGATGGATATTTAAAGTTTATGCGAGACAGATTGTGGTGCCAATTTGTTAAACTGGATTGGACTGATGCAGTGACAATGTGTCGGGTTTTTTTTTTTTTGTTTTTTTGAGAGCTACAGGAAAATACTATTTAATATTATGCACTCATATACTGTAGTTTGAAAAAGTGTTGGCACCAATAGTGCACATAGTACAGTCCAGATGTGTTTTCCCTGAAGAAACGAGGTCCTGGCTGAGAATGTGGCAGATGTTTTTTTTTTTTTTTTTTAAGATCTCAGCGGTTGCATCAGAGGCCACTTTGATCTGATTCTCAGCAGGTCGGCTCACTGCAGAATGCATGGATGAGTTTCAAAAACAGGGTGAAGCTCAGCGCCAGAGAATAGCGCTGCTTTTCTCAGCACATTGAAAAGTGGCTGCACAGTAAATCTCATGCTCACAGCCTTCTGTCTGTCCATTCATTCCCTGCCCCCCTTCCTCCGTTATTCACCAGACCTCATTCACCCATTCTCTCGACCACTCTGTGATCTGCACATTTCCTCCTTTCTTTTCCCATTCATTTCATCCTTTTCCATCACTTTCTCCTCTCATAATCAAAACCTAATCAAACCATGTCAGATTATTTCACTTTTTTTGTGCAGCTGGACCCAGGGGGTGTGTTTGTTCTACCTCCGGCAGCCGTACAAGAGCTCCAGCTGAAGGTGCAGCCATGGCGTGCAGGCAGCCGCTTCCTGTATGTTAATGCGGTGGATGTGGATCAGCGGCGACTCGTCACTGCCTGGCTGCTCTGTCTCACTGTTCACCGTCCTGTGATATCCAAAGTAAGAGCACTTTCTTCCTTAAAAACTTCAGTATTTTGTCTGAGTATCTTAGGAGTTTTACTGTTGCACTTCTCAGAGGTCATTTGTCAGACTCAGCTTAGAGACACAAAGCTGTGTCACTGGTGACGCAATAAAAAGGGAACATGTGGCCGATCCCACACAATCAACATGCATACAGTAGTGTTCAGAATAATAGTAATGCTATGTGACTAAAAAGATTAATCCAGGTTTTGAGTATATTTCTTATTGTTACATGGGAAACAAGGTACCAGTAGATTCAGTAGATTCTCACAAATCCAACAAGACCAAGCATTCATGATATGCACACTCTTAAGGCTATGAAATTGGGCTATTAGTAAAAAAAAGTAGAAAAGGGGGTGTTCACAATAATAGTAGTGTGGTATTCAGTCAGTGAGTTCGTCAGTTTTGTGGAACAAACAGGTGTGAATCAGGTGTCCCCTATGTAAGCATGAAGCCAGCACCTGTTGAACATGCTTTTCTTTTTGAAAGTCTGAGGAAAATGGGATGTTCAAGACATTGTTCAGAAGAACTGCGTAGTTTGATTAAAAAGTTGATTGGAGAGGGGAAAACGTATATGCAGGTGCAAAAAATTATAGGCTGTTCATCTACAATGATCGCCAATGCTTTAAAATGGACAAAAAAAAAAAAAAAACAGACGCGTGGAAGAAAACATAAAACAACCATCAAAATGGATAGAAGAATAACCAGAATGGCAAAGGCTCACCCATTGATCAGCTCCAGGATGATCAAAGACAGTCTGGAGTTACCTGTAAGTGCTGTGACAGTTAGAAGACGCCTGTGTGAAGCTAATTTATTTGCAAGAATCCCCCGCAAAGTCCCTTTGTTAAATAAAAGACGTGCAAAAGAGGTTACAATTTGCCAAAGAACACATCAACTGGCCTGAAGAGAAATGGAGGAATATTTTGTGGACTGATGAGAGTAAAATTGTTCTTTTTGGGTCCAAGGGCCGCAGACAGTTTGTGAGACGACCCCCAAACTCTGAATTCAAGCCACAGTTCACAGTGGACAAGACAGTGAAGCATGGTGGTGCAAGCATCATGATATGGGCATGTTTCTCCTACTATGGTGTTGGGCCTATATATCGCATACCAGGTATCATGGATCAGTTTGGATATGTCAAAATACTTGAAGAGGTCATGTTGCCTTATGCTGAAGAGGACATGCCCTTGAAATGGGTGTTTCAACAAAACAATGACCCCAAGCACACTAGTAAACGAGCAAAATCTTGGTTCCAAACCAACAAAATTAATGCCTCGCAGATGTGAAGAAATCATGAAAAACTGTGGTAATACAACTAAATACTAGTTTAGTGATTCACAGGATTGCTAAAAAAGCAGTTTGAACATAATAGTTTTGAGTTTGTAGCGTCAACAGCAGATGCTACTATTATTGTGAACACCCCCTTTTCTAATTTTTTTTTTACTAATAGCCCAATTTCATAGCCTTAAGAGTGTGCATATCATGAATGCTTGGTCTTGTTGGATTTGTGAGAATCTACTGAACCTACTGGTACCTTGTTTCCCATGTAACAATAAGATACTCAAAACCTGGATTAATCTTTTTAGTCACATAGCACTACTATTATTCTGAACACTATTGTATGTGAGATAATGGTATGGTAATATTTCCAAAATTATTTATAATGTTGTTCCTCCATCTTTCCAGTTGTTGTGGAACACACAACACATGTTCACTGAGGGTTCTTGGTCTTCTGACCCTCCATCGCTTTGACTTTCTCAGGGAAATGGTGACCTGTCAGACGTTCCACATCTTGTGGATTCGCAGTTCCACGGGGATGAATCGGTGTAGCATCGGTGACCCGCACTAGTGTCTTCACCACCTCTTGACAGAAAACCTGATAAAGAACAGGCTTCTTTCCAAGCTTTTTGCAATGCTCCTTATAGAGGAGGTGTGCATTCAGCACTGTCATCATCAAGAGGTGGAAAAATTACTTTTTCCACCACTTGAAATTCCTCCTGTTGAAAGCTGGATAGGAAACCATCTGGTTGTGCCTGTCGACAGCACCTATATACTTGTCATAGTCGATAAAGCTGGACTCTGTATCAGCTCTCCCATAGATCAGTCGGTTTTGCCAGGAACAGTGATGAAATTGGCACCGTGGATTGTTGTGCACACACAAACCTTCTTCCTATTGTGCCATTTCAGCAGCTGCATTGATCCATTCTTCAAGTCCTTGTGCTCTCCTTTCCTATGTTTGGCTGTTTTCAGCTCATTTGGGAGACCTCTCCAATTCAACTTCAGGGTACCACACCTGGGTCCTTCTCTTCAGAAGATTCTGGAAAAGGATCAGCGATGTATAATAATTGTCGAACAGTTTGTGACCTTTGTTGAGATACGGCTCATCAGTCTTATCACAAGTTCATATATCTTCTCATTTGCTGAAGCTGGAATACCCTGGTCCCCCTGGTATATCTCGAATTGTGTACAATAGCTGTTGAAGGAATCACACAGCTTCACTCTGAATTTGTCTTGCTTTTGCGGCATGTAGACTCTGAATGACAGGTTACCCTGCCAGGCAATCATACCCTCATCCAGAGCCACATATTCACCAGGTGTGTAGAGAGACATGAATTTCTGTTTCATTATTTCGTACAGCAGTCAGAGTTTGAAAATAGGATTGTGGCCATCCTGTCCCGGTGGTACATACGGGCTGTCGTTCAGATGAAATAACGACAGTATCAACAGGAAACTGTTCCTGGTCATCACTGTATGGAAGAATGGATTCTGTAGTTCATCTGTCGACCAATAATTGTGTACATGTTGGTGCTGCACCAGGCCCATCCCAATAATAAGAACCAGAAATGTTTTCATTTCGTCTGCGGACACAGGATACCACAGTCCGAATGATGAATTTCGCTTCCAGCGCCTTAAAAAGCGTAAGAGAGGAAGGACCTTTTTTAGTCAAACAGTCAGCGAGTTGTGACTTGGCTTCTGACCAGAAAACCTCTTTGATTTTGTTTGTTTGTATGAGCTCTTTAATGCTACTTATCTCTAACCTGAGTCTCTTTTCCGACACCTGTTTTGTACTCTTAAGTGCATCAAACAGGGAATGATTGTCCGTAACACAGGTAACAGGAAGAGAGTTGAGATCTGCTCTACCAGAGGTAAGTTCAGAGTAGAGCGTAGCCAGGAACATTGCATTGTCAATACCATCTGACATGGCAAGGGTTTCTTTAGCCAGTGTGCTTCTTACCACACGTCTGATTTTCTTAGATTGCCAAAACAGTGGTGAGAACTTTCCCGTTTTTCCCATGAGGACAATTAAAGCTCCTCCCTGTGTACCTCCATCTGGAAGATTGCCAAGAGAGGCATCACTGAAGACCATAAAACTCAAATCATTACTGTCTCCCAAGTATTGAAATTTAAGTGTGACCTTTTCTGATTTTAGTTTGCGAATCGCTTTGTTCACTTCATGAATGGACTGAACAGTGGCATTTCTAATGTTGGATGCCAGACTACTTGTGTCAAACATAACATCTGGTCTAGTTTGTTTAGCAACCCACAAAATCTGTCCTATTTTTGACCTTGGTTGTTCTCTTTCTGTCTCATTTAGCGGTGCATCTCTCTGTACAGCCCGTGCTGCTTGTAAATGAACTGGTTGTAAGTTGTCAATATAATTGTGCTGATGCACCTCTACTCCTCCAGCCACAGTCACAATGTCCACGTAAGAAAAACAGTCATCTTCTTCACGGCCCACATGAAAAGCAGACTTATGCACTGGGATTACTTTAGTACTGAAGTGCTCTGATCCTACCCAGAGAAAATCATCCACATGGCATGCCAGTACTCCTGTTACCTCAGCATGCTCGTTCTGCCAGTAAAACACTGCTGGATCAACTTTTGACATTTTACCACCAGTGCCCAGCATGAGTTCTTTGACCTTATTGTACCAGTAGAGGGAGGCATCTGCAAGTCCATAGACACATTTCTTCAGTTTCCACAAAACATTGTCCACACCTGCTTCAGGTGGGGGGCAAATGTAGACATCTCTTGTGAGTTCCATACCTTGCGAAAAGGCAGATTTAACATCAGTAGAATGAACTTTCCATTTGTTTTGACAGATCACAGCTAACAGCAGCCTGAGCGACTCTGATGCACATGTGGGGGAATCTTTCTGTAACTCATGGATATTGAGTTCTTCAAAACCTCTCGCCACAAGGCGAGCCTTTGGAACAATACCTTTAGAGGTTTCTTTCAAAGTACAAACCCATCTGGTTGAAACACATTTTTGAACTTTGTTGGTAACCTCTTCATAGACATTGTTATTTTTCCAGTTTTCAATCTCTTGCTGTTTAGCAGCGTCAAAAGAGATGTCTTTTGTAATGAGTACATCAGCATTTGTGTTATCAATGCAGTGTGAAGATTATCAACCTGTGACATGTCTAACGCTTGTTTTTGTCCTTCACTGCCATCAAGTTCAAGATGCTCCATGTTGTACCAATTTTTGTATTGTCCCTTGGCTTTTCCTGCTCTGCCTAAAACTCTGGCAGTGTGCTGAGTACCATCATCTCTGTTTGCAAATGTGACGATCTGGCCTGTTCTTAGTTTGACATTACTAAAACCATGAGTATTAGTTACACTACTCTCTGTGTCACTGTGTGCCTCATTAGTTCTATTAACATTTTCTCTCTCATCAGTCTCTATGTTTTCAGTGACTCGTTCTTCTCCATTAAGACTCATCTCATCATCCGAACTCTCTCTTACATCAGTATGAACAGTGTTTTCATTTTCTTCCTCATTTTCTGGAAGACTGGGCAGTATTGGCTTATCCTCATCCTGTCCATTCACTTTATTGAGCCTGGACTGATGTACTCTCACCAGAATCCCACCGTGTCTTACAAACACAACAGCTCCGTCCTGACCAATAACTACACCTGGACCCTTCCGCTCTGTAGTGTCTGCTCGCTTGTAGTACACTCTGTCTCCTGTCTCATACTTTTCATCTGTAGGTCTGAGCTGCTTACGCAATGCTCTTCTTATCCTTTCTGAGCATTCCACCTCTGTGAAAGCCCTCCCCGAAGCATGTAAAGCTGCTAGATGTTGCCCTACTTTAGTACTCATAGAAGTTCCCTCTAAAGCAGGTAGTTTATCAACCAAACCAGAAGGAAGATTAGGACTGTGTCCAAACACAAGCTAGTATGAACTGTAACCATGCACGTTGATCATACTGTTTTTGGCCATCAGTGCCCAGTCTAGGGCAGTTTGCCAACTGCACCCATTTTCGTTTTTTACCTTCAGGAGGATTTCAGTTAGTGTCATGTTGTGTCTCTCCAGCAGCCCATTGCTCCAGGGACTGTATCCTGCGGTAGTCTTGGTCTCAATGTTAAAGTTTTCTGCCATGTCTCGTATTTCCTCATTGTTAAACTCTCCACCGTTGTCAGTAAACAACCGCTTGGGTGAACCATGGACACTTATCCATGAATGGATGAAGGAATTGACAATCTCTGAGGGTTTCTTGGTCCTGACAATGTTTCCTGCGCTGAAGCGTGTGAAATGGTCGATGATGTGGAGGTACCACACGCCAGGTTCCAACTCATGCAGATCCACTGCCACCGTTTCATTATACTCCGAGGCCAATGACAAACCGACAGCTGGCTTGGGCTTGGTCCTGCTGTACCTCTGACATGTCTCACAGTCATGAATGATCTCCTGCAAAATGACTGGACACTCTTTGTCAGTATTTCCAGAGCTGTGAATGAGCCGCTGCAGCCGGTCTGTGGAGGCGTGGCCAAACTGCTTGTGAAGCTTCAGCGGAACTTTACGCTTCTCTTCTGTTGACATCTCTGCTGTGACGACAAGAACTTCACTTTCATTGCCACTCAGATGAGGACCTTCATCTCTAATGTCCACACAATAGTGTCCCAAACTAGTGAGCTCCAAAGGCACTGGTTGCTTGAACATTATAACTCTGTCATTTTCCATATCTAAAATAGTTCCTGCTCTTTTTAGAGACATTTTGCTGAACAGCAAGGGAATGTCAGCAGAAACAACTTCAGTTTCAATGTGGCACTTTGTTTGACTGATCTTAGCAGGAAGTTTCACTTTTCTGTTGGAGTTTACCACTTGTCCATCTCCAAATCTGAATGGTCTACAGCTTGGTGATTCTGTTTTTGACATTTTGTTGATTTGACTTTCACTCAAGTCTTTAATGTAACTATTCAGCCACTTTTCACCACACACAGTACTCGTGCATGCAGTGTCAATAATGGCTGATCCCAGTGATTCAGTTAGGAATATCTCAGAGTCAGTCATAACTTTGATAAACAGAGTAATATTGCATTCCTCCACTTTTTCATCTTCTGTTAACTTTACTTCATTTCGTCGGTGAGGACAATCTTTGGCACAATGGTATGTGCTCTGACAAATGGCGCATTTTGTTCGCTTACCATATTTGTCGAGCGCATTTGTGCCCTGCTGTGGGTGCTGCTGATTGCTCTGAGAAGAGCTGTTCCGCCGTCTGAATTTACCCGGTGGTCTTTGATCCGTGAAAAAAACTCCATCTTGTGTCTCGCCGCCATTGCTCGCTCCGTTGTTTTTGCCTCCAAAAATCCGCTTCAGTGCAGACTTCATCAACGCAAATGATAGATCCGTGCACGCTGTAAATGCCAGCTGCCTGCTCTTTTCCTCGAGACAAGCTGTGTCCAGAAGTTTAAACGCCAACACAGCGTCAGGCAGCGTCATGTTGTACTTTTTCATGCGGTTGTAACGTTGTTCAAAGTCTGTGACGTAGTCCGCCATGGACAAAGCACTGTCTTTGGCTATCGAGTCAAAATGAGAGTATGCTTCATAAGCACGGTCTTTTTCCTCTCGAAGGAATACCGCGTCCAATTTAACAAGCAAGGTTTCCATACCATCATCCTTGTTCAGATCGGCTGTGGATATTTCCAAGGCAGTCTCTCTAGCTCTCCCTTCGAGCCCCAGCGCCACTGCGAGTGCCTGCTTCTTCTTGTCTAAGTCCGTGACAAGTCTCCAAATACTAACTTCATTTTTCCAGCACTCGTATGGCCGAGCTTCGTCAAACTTTGGCGGTATTTTATAATTGGTAACCATCCTCTGCTACCATGTAAATGCCAAAAACACGACATCTCTGGTACCACAGAACATTCCTTTATTCCGCCATTACGTTCCTACACACGCACAGCCATCCACCTCCAGAGAGAGAGAGAGAGAGAGGAGAAAAAAAAACTCTCGCGATAACACGTTTCCAAGTGTAGGAAGTTAACAGTCTAACCAATGCAAAACGAGCATTGGACCTGGAGGTATGTCTGATGTACGCATGGGCTTCAGCTAATCTTTGGTGTTCATTGCTTATTACACCGGTTCTGGGGGTGTACTCCGAACACTAAATATAGCAGACCGACAGTCAATGGAAGTTTCTCTGGGGAGCAATTTTTTTGAGGAGAGATAGGGAGTGTCTTGTATGGCAGTCTGCTATATAACGATGACCGGCAGGACTACAATTAACGCAGGTCTACTTATTGGCAGGTGAGCTCCTTATCCACTGAGCTGTTTACAGATGGATTCAAAAATGGTTTTGATGTACATACTTGTGTCTAGCTTCCTCAATCGGGACAACTCAAGTGTACGTGGGTGAATTTATATATTATCTAGCTCATTAGTTTAAAATGTTTTATCTCGTAAAGTTATGCGTGATATTAACCAGCTATCTAAGACGTCTGTGTTCCAGTGAAATTGAGTGAGTGAAATTTGTTGTCTGTTTAGTTTGTATATTAGCACCAATGGCAGCAATTAGCAGGTAATTATACCTTTAAATGTTGTGTGGGCCGCTGAAGAGGAGGTACTGCTGGCCCACCACCACCAGATGGCGCCCTGCTTGGAGTGCGGGCTTCAATCACGAGAGGGCGCCGGAGCCACTGGGAGTGACAGCTGTCACTCTTCATCAGCACCAGCTGTCACTCAGCCAACTCATCACCATCTCCATAAAGGCCGGACTGCGACTCCACCTCCTCGCCGAGAAATCAACTACCAATCAGGTAATTTTCTCTGCTTACTCAAAACATTGAGTAATAATCTGAACTTCTTTGCAGCCGTTTTCCTGTGGTGTGTCCTTATCTGTGGGATTGGCGTTTGGTGTGATCAGCGACGGCTTCGCTTCACACCCCAACCAGATAAGTGGTTAGACAGGAGCTGCACGAGTGTGTGATTGGAGGTGGAGGTGCTCCCTCCTAACTGAATACAGACTGTGGGATTACTGAGTGTGCGACCTCACACTCATCAGGACTGTCTCTGTTCTCTGCCAGCAGTACCGGGTCTGACTGCTGAAAACAGCGGCCACCTGGGGCGCAGGGCTTGGTGGCTCCGGTGTTCTTCAGCTCCGTTGGCAGTGGAAGCTGTGTGGATCTGGCTCTTCTCTCGCCAGGCGTCTTCTATCGTCGAGCCTGCCCACACGTCACCTGGTGTATGATTGACAGTCACTATATTGTTATTGTCTGTACGTCGTTGTGTGATTCACAACATTAAATTGTTACTTTTGGCTTATCCATTGTCCGTTCATTTACGCCCCCTGTTGTGGGTCCGTGTCACGACACTTTCACAACAGGATTTCTCGGCCAGCGTCATGGATCCTGAGGGGCGTCAACCATCGCTTGAACAGCCAATGGAAGAGCGAGGTGCACAGGCGCCAGCAGGAGGCGTGTTGGGTGAGCTGCAGCACATCTTAACCGCCTTTACCGCTCGGTTGGACTTAGTTACCGAGCAGAGCAGTGTTCTCAATCGTAGGATGGAGGCTCTCACCGTCCAGGTGGAAGCGCGTGCTCAGGGCGCTGCTGCAGCACCTCCTCCTGCTGACCGTGTGCCAGAAACAGACATTCCGCTGGTCGTTCAACGAACCCCCCCACCTTCCCCTGAAGCATACATAAGCCCTCCGGAGCCGTACGGAGGCTGTGTGGAGACGTGCGCGGACTTCTTGATGCAGTGCTCGCTCGTCTTTTCACAGCGTCCCGCCTGGGCTACGGCGCTTTGGGAGCAGAATTCACGGCTCCTAACGGTTTATACTGAGTTTGTGAGGGAGTTCCGACAGGTGTTCGACCACCCTCATAGAGGCGAGACCGCTTCAAGTGTGCTGCTGTCGATACGACAGGGGCGTCGGAGCGCAGCGAAGTATGCAGTCGACTTCCGCATTGCGGCAGCGCGAACCGGTTGGAATGCTGTTGCGCTCCGCGCCGCCTTTGTAAACGGACTGTCTCTGGTCCTTAAGGAGCACCTGGTGGCGAAGGACGAGCCGCGGGATTTAGATGGGCTTATCGACCTGGTTATACGGTTAGACAACTGATTAACGGAACACCGACGGGAGCGAGACGAGGGGCGTGGTCAGGCACAAGCCATCCCTCTTCCTCCCGGGTCCGAAAGGAAGCCGACTTCCCCACGCTCCACTGCCAGGGCTCTCCACGTGACAACAGCTCCCCCTGCTGACGTTGCTATGGAAACGAGCAGGGCCAAAAAACGATCAGATCAGAGACAAAGGAGGCTGATCCGTGGAGAGTGTTTTCTCTGCAGCTCTACCGAGCACACACAGAGAGAATGCCCCAAACGGTCAAAACAGCAGCACTCGTCCTTAGAGACTGGGCTAAGGGTGGGTCATAACACCCACGTGGGGAAACCCCGACGATCTGCACGAATCCCAGTCACGATCCTGAGTGGGGATTTAACCCTTCATGCCCCAGCACTGGTGGACACGGGGTCGGAGGGGAATCTGCTGGATAGCAGATGGGCAAAGGAGGTTGGGCTCCCTCTAGTGGCCTTACCGTCACCATTGTCGGTGCGGGCGCTAGATGGCACCCTTCTTCCACTAATCACACACCAGACACAGCCAGTGACATTGGTGGTGTCTGGGAATCACAGGGAGGAGATTGTGTTTTATGTAACACCTTCTACCTCCCGAGTAATTTTGGGTTTTCCATGGGTGTTAAAACACAATCCCCGGATTGATTGGCCGTCTGGGGCTGTGGTTCAGTGGAGCGAAACCTGCCACCGGGAGTGTTTAGGATCCTCGGTTCCACCCGGTGTGACAGCTAAGGAGGAGGTTTTAGTCCCCCCCAATCTGGCGGCGGTGCCAGCCGAGTACCATGACCTTGCTGACATCTTCAGCAAGGATCTGGCACTCACGCTGCCCCCGCACCGTCCGTACGATTGTGCCATTGATTTGATACCGGGCACTGAGTACCCGTCCAGCAGGCTGTACAACCTCTCACGTCCGGAACGCGAATCAATGGAGACCTACATCCGGGACTCGTTAGCTGCCGGGTTGATCCGGAACTCCACCTCCCCGATGGGTGCTGGTTTCTTTTTTGTGGGCAAGAAGGACGGCGGACTCCGTCCATGCATTGATTACAGAGGGCTGAACGAGATCACGGTTCGCAACTAATACCCGTTACCTCTGTTGGATTCAGTGTTCACGCCCCTGCGTGGAGCCCAAATTTTCACGAAATTGGATCTTAGGAATGCTTATCACCTGGTTCGGATCCGGGAGGGAGACGAGTGGAAGACGGCATTTAACACCCCGTTAGGTCACTTTGAGTACCTGGTCATGCCGTTCGGCCTCACCAATGCGCCCGCAACGTTCCAAGCATTGGTTAATGACGTCTTGCGGGACTTCCTGCATTGGTTTGTCTTCGTACATCTAGACGATATACTCATCTTTTCTCCGGATCCTGAGACCCATGTCAAGCATGTACGTCAGGTCCTACAGCGGTTGTTGGAGAACCGGCTGTTTGTGAAGGGCGAGAAGTGTGAGTTCCACCGCACTTCTTTGTCTTTCCTGGGGTTCATAATCTCCTCCAACTCCATCGCCCCTGATCCGGCCAAGGTTGCGGCGGTGAGAGATTGGCCCCAACCAACGAACCGTAGGAAACTACAACAGTTCCTCGGTTTTGCAAATTTCTACCGGAGGTTCATCAAGGGCTACAGTCAGGTAGTTAGCCCCCTGACAGCCCTGACCTCCACAAAAGTCCCCTTCACCTGGTCGGATTGGTGCGAAGCCGCGTTTAGGGAGTTGAAACGCCGGTTCTCGACTGCACCGGTTCTGGTGCAGCCCGATCCCAAGCGCCAGTTTGTTGTTGAAGTGGATGCCTCTGACTCAGGGATAGGAGCCATGCTGTCCCAGAGCGGGGAGTCCGACAAGGTTCTCCATCCATGTGCCTACTTTTCCCGCAGGTTGACCCCAGCTGAACGGAACTATGACGTCGGCAATCGGGAACTTCTTGTGGTGAAGGAGGCTCTTGAGGAGTGGAGACACCTGTTGGAGGGAGCATCGGTACCATTTACGGTTTTCACGGACCATCGGAACCTGGAGTACATCCAGACCGCGAAGCGTCTGAACCCCAGGCAAGCCCGCTGGTCGCTGTTCTTCGGGCGTTTTGACTTCCGGATCACCTACCGCCCTGGGACAATGAACCAACGGTCTGACGCCCTGTCCCAGGTGCATGAAGAGGAGGTCAAGACCAAGCCGTCAGACCCCCCTGACACCATCATCCCCGAGTCCACTGTCGTGGCCACCCTTACCTGGGACGTGGAGAAGACCGTCCGGGAGGCCCTGACATGGAGCCCGGACCCGGGGACAGGTCCGAAGGACAAGCAGTACGTCCCACCAGAGGCCAGGGCTGCGGTCCTTGACTTCTGTCACGGTTCCAAGCTCTCCTGTCATCCAGGGGTGCGAAGGACCGTGGCAGTGGTCCGGCAGCGCTTCTGGTGGGCGTCTATGGAAGCCGACGTCCGGGAATATGTCCAGGCCTGCACCACCTGTGCCAGGGGCAAAGCTGACCACCACAAGGCCCAAGGCCTCCTCCAGCCTCTGCCCGTGCCTCGTCGCCCCTGGTCTCATATTGGCCTGGACTTTGTCACGGGCCTCCCACCGTCCCAGGGCAACACCACCATCTTAACGATAGTGGACCGGTTCTCCAAGGCGGCTCACTTCGTGGCCCTCCCGAAGCTCCCGACGGCCCAGGAGACTGCAGACCTCCTGGTCCACCACGTCGTGCGTCTGCATGGGATTCCAGCAGACATTGTCTCGGATCGTGGTCCTCAGTTCTCCTCCCAGGTCTGGAGGGGTTTCTGCAGGGAACTGGGGGCCACCGTCAGTCTCTCGTCTGGGTACCACCCCCAGACGAACGGGCAGGCAGAGCGGACGAACCAGGAACTGGAGCAGGCCCTCCACTGCGTGACCTCCGCGCACCCGACGGCCTGGAGTGACCATCTGGCCTGGATCGAGTACGCTCATAATAGCCAAGTTTCATCTGCCACCGGCCTCTCCCCGTTTGAGGTGTGTTTGGGGTACCAGCCCCCATTGTTTCCGCTAGTGGAGGGAGAGGTCGGAGTGCCCTCAGTCCAGGCCCATCTGAGGAAGTGCCGTCGGGTGTGGCGTACCGCCCGCTCTGCCCTGCTCAGAGCCCGGACGAGGGCTAAAGCCCATGCAGACCGCCGGCATTCCCCGGCCCCTGCATACCAGCCCGGGCAGGAGGTTTGGCTATCCACAAAGGACATCCCCCTGCAGGTGGAATCCCAGAAGCTCAAGGACAGGTACATAGGACCTTTTGCCATAACCAAAGTCCTCAGTCCGGCCACAGTGAAGCTGAAGCTACCAGCTTCACTGCGGATTCATCCAGTGTTCCATACCTCAAGGATCAAACCCTACCACACGTCGACTCTCTGCACCCCCGGACCGGCGCCGCCTCCTGCCCGGATCATAGATGGAGAGCCTGCCTGGACCGTGCGCAGGCTCCTGGTTGTCCGTGGAAAGGGCCGGGGGTTCCAGTATCTGGTGGACTGGGAGGGGTATGGACACGAAGAACGCTCCTGGGTGAAGAGGAGCTTCATCCTGGACCCGGCCCTCCTGGCCGACTTCTACCGGCGGCACCCGGACAAGGGGGGGGTCCTGTTGTGTGGGCCGCTGAAGAGGAGGTACTGCTGGCCCACCGCCACCAGATGGTGCCCTGCTTGGAGTGCGGGCTTCAATCACGAGAGGGCGCCGGACCCACTGGGAGTGACAGCTGTCACTCTTCATCAGCACCAGCTGTCACTCAGCCAACTCATCACCATCTCCATAAAGGCCGGACTGCGACTCCACCTCCTCGCCGAGAAATCAACTACCAATCAGGTAATTTTCTCTGCTGACTCAAAACATTGAGTAATAATCTGAACTTCATTGCAGCCGTTTTCCTGTGGTGTGTCCTTATCTGTGGGATTGGCGTTTGGTGTGATCAGCGACGGCTTCGCTTCACACCCCAACCAGATAAGTGGTTAGACAGGAGCTGCACGAGTGTGTGATTGGAGGTGGAGGTGCTCCCTCCTAACTGAATACAGACTGTGGGATTACTGAGTGTGCGACCTCACACTCATCAGGACTGTCTCTGTTCTCTGCCAGCAGTACTGGGTCTGACTGCTGAAGACAGCGGCCACCTGGGGCGCAGGGCTTGGCGGCTCCGGTGTTCTTCAGCTCCGTTGGCAGTGGAAGCTGTGTGGATCTGGCTCTTCTCTCGCCAGGCCTCTTCTATCGTCGAGCCTGCCCACACGTCACCTGGTGTATGATTGACAGTCACTATATTGTTATTGTCTGTACGTTGTTGTTTGATTCACAACATTAAATTGTTACTTTTGGCTTATCCATTGTCCGTTCATTTACGCCCCCTGTTGTGGGTCCGTGTCACGACACTTTCACAACATTAAAGTTAAAGCCTGTGTATTATACCACAGATTTTAACTACATTGATAATGCCACAGTTATTGTGGCTATAGGCCAGTTATAGATTTTACTACTTGCACCCAATTAATCAATCACTTTACTGGTATATTAATATGTGACAGTGGCAGAAAAGACTGGTTTGAACAGTGGCGTTTTGACAGCATTTAAGAATAAATGTAATACGAGCAGATCAGTCCCATTCAGTACATAATGTAAAATGAAAATGGATCAGCGGTCACACAGGATTTTTCCCTTCCTGGATCAGCTGGATTTCCTAAATGGGTAACGTCAGTAAAAAGATCCTGTGCCAGCACCGAAAGGCAATCACTACAACAAGTGTTTACCACTCAGACCAACTGTCCTCCATCCATTACATTTCACTCTATTCTGGACCCCATAACTAAAAGAACAAGTCCAGCACACGCCACTGCTTATCCAACGTCTGTACCCATTTACAGCTGGGTGGTCTGAGGCACTACAGATGGTGTCTTCTCCAAGGACACAGACAGTTAGTGTGACTAGGTATCGAAGTCAGGCTAACGTATTAGTAGTCCAGCTCCTATGCATTTTCCTATCAGTGAAATAGCACCTGACCAGATAACCAGTGAGGTGACCAGATAACCAGTGGAGTAATCATATAGCCAGTGAGATGACCAGATAACCAGTGAAGTCATCATAGAAACCAGTGAGCTGAGAAGACAACCAATTAAGTCATTATAGAGACGGGTGAACTGACAAGATAACCAATGAAGTCATCATAGAAACCAGTGAGCTGACCAGATAACCAGTGAAGTCATTATAGAGACCAGTGAGCAGACAAGATAACCAGTGAAGTCATCATATAACCAATGAGGTGACAGATAACCAGCAAAGTCATCATAGAGGTCAGTGAGCTGACCAGATAACCAATGAAATCATCATATAAACAGTGAGCTGAGAAGACAACCAGTGAATTGATTAGATAATCAGGAAGGTGACCAGATAACCAGTGAGGTGAACAGATAACCAGTGAGTTGATCAGATAACCAGACTAGAGCACAGCGCTCATAGAGCGCAAACCACCAACAACACTAGCTACCAATTCCACAAAATTGTACCATGGAGAAAATGTCAAGGTCAAAGTCCTGTTAGAAGTGACTTTTCATAAGGTAAATTAGATGTGATCAAATGTCAGGAGTATGTATTTATTTCATGCACTTGAATCAAAGTTTGTTTTTTGTGGTGTTGTCAGGTTTGTTTGTTTGTTTTTTTCCCCAACTTTTCAGCTTCTGAATTCTTTTTTCAGATAATTTTCACAGAACATTGGTTATCTCTGCTATACACAGTTTGTCATTGCTTTTTGGCACTTGGTTTCTGACTGATAACTGGAAGACAAACAGGCATAAAATTGGAGCCTCCATCCAAATTTGGTGGTGTAGATAAATCATAACAGAAAAATGAGAATGATTGAGGCACTTTTGATTGAGATAACATGCAAAATGTACATGAATGTACATCAAATTGTCTTTTCAATGTCAAATTCAAATGTCCACAAAATACACAATCCACATCAGATCTGGATCGAACTTTGTCAGGTGATAGTGAGTGCCAGTCTGCACCTCCCTTTCAAATATGACAGTGATTGGGGAATTCTTGATTAAAATCAATGTAAAATGGGCTTTTCAATGTTACAATTAAATGGCCACAAAATCTGTAATGTGGATCAGCTCTGGATCAAACTTTGTCAGTCGATAAAGGATACCATCCTACATAGTGCTTGCAAATATGAAAGAAATTAGATCTTTTTTGACAGAGGTATGAATTTTTGAAAATTTATTCAATGTTAAAAATAGGGATTTTTCCAATTTTCCAACATTTTTCCTGACTTTGACCTTTGACTTTGAAAATTGAATCACTTCTTGCCGATCAGGATATGAATCTTCAGTAAAAATTTCATTATGATATATGAAAAATTGTGGGCTCCAGGCTGTTCACAAACAGTCAAACAAACAAATGGGCAAAAACATAACACAACATAACTTTGTTGGTGGAGGTAATAACCACTGAGGTGAATATACAGTATAATCAGTGTGAGAAAACTGGATCATGTTGTATTTGAATGTTGCCTATTAAGTCATAAAATCTGATACTGAACACTCAGTTGTTTGAAATGGATTGTGACATTTAAACAGGCCATGGATGGTTTAGGAAACAGTGGTTGACATCTGAGGTGCATGCCCTGCTGAAAGAAAGAGATGCCTCCTTAGCCTCAGATGGCTAAAATGGACCATAGACAGAAAATTCAGGAACAGTTTCAGGATCGTGGGGTCTCCAAGAAACTGTGGCAGGGAATCATATCTGTTACCTGCAACCTGTGATGGTGACACTGACTTCCTGAATGAACTCAAGAACTACTTGGGACATTTTGTGGCACAAAATAAAACTCCAGTGGCCATGGCCACCCCACTCCAGGAGGAGGTAGTTCTGGCCCTTGATCCAGCTGATGTCGGACCTTGAAAAAAATAAACCCACAGAAGGCTGCAGGTCTGGACCATATACCTGGCTGCATGCTCACTGGGTGTGCAGAACAACTGGCACAGGTCCTGACAGACATTTTTAACATCTCCCTTTGTCAAGCAACTATGCCTTTGTGCTTCAAAACATCAGCCATCATCCCAATGCCCAAAAGACCCTCCATTACCACCCTTAGTGATTACCGCCCTGTAGCCGTCACTTCCATAATCATGAAGTGCTTTGAAAGCCTAAAAAAGAGCACATCCCCTCCACTTTACCTCCCACATTCAACCCCCTACAGTTTGCATACCGACCAAACCACTTATCCACTGCTCTCCACCTGTCCATGGGACACCTGGAGAGGAAGAATGCATGGGTCTGGAGACTGCTAGTTGATTTTAGTTCTGCGTTTAACACCATAATCCCACAGCAACTGATGGGGAAACTGGGCCCACTGCAGTGGTGGGCACAGCTAATTAAAAAGTTAGCTTTGATAACCGCTAATCCGCTAACTGCAAAGCTAACTTTTGTAACACTTAACCGATAACCCTGTAAAAAATTTAGCAGAAGTTACAGGTAACTGGTAATCACTAACTTTTAGTATTAACTTGGTACACTATCGGCTACTGATAAGCCAGTTTCGAGTTTAAGCTCCGCCGAGGCTTCTGAGTAAGATCAAAGGCAATCACAAACCCCAAACAAATAACGAGCCAGAGCTTCTGTCTTTATGCACTCTGCCCGCTGCTGCTCCGCAAAACTAAAAAAAAAAAAAAAAAAATGTAATTTACTTTCAGCATACAACACAGACAGTGGGTAGGAGACATGAAAAGCAAAGCACTTATCACTCATGGTTTCACTTATAAACAGAACTAATTTCAGACAATTTATCAACATTAACAGCAACTCATTTTTACAAATTGAAAATATTGCACATATCTTTTAAAGTAATGTGCTAATTCTGAAGGTTTGAGAATTAACAGAGACAGGCACCAAGACGCATTATGGGAAAATGAGTCTCATCTGAATTACTGGTTAGTGGTTTATTTATTTGAAAAAACCAACACACAAGTTACTGTAATGTGTGTGTTGGTTTTTTACAAATAAATGTGTATTTTTAAATATGTCATTTTTTCATTTGTAATAAAAGGCATTTGCAAAACTGAAAATTATGTTTGTGAAGTGTGATTCACTACAACGAATAGCGGCAATGATCACATGTTGGTCGCTATTCACACTCCTATCCAGGAGATGGCAGTGTTCTATGCATTTTGACGTGGGGGGGTGATTGACTGTTAATGTCGATTAAAAGATATGTGCGATATTTTCACTTTGTAAAAATGACACAGTTGCTGCTAATGTCGCTAAACTCTCTGGAATTAGTTTTGTTAAGTGAAACTATGAGTGAAAAGTGCTTTGTGTTTGAGGTCTCCTATCCACTGTCTGTGCTGTTGTATGTGGAAAGTAAATGACACTTTTTTGTTGCAGCAGCAGCCACCCTGCCCCCTTTTCAGGTCTGGTTGATGGATGAGGCAGGACGCAAATGCAGGACTCAGACACAAAGCTCTGCATGTAAAATCACTGTACTGTGATAGTAAACAGGGTCCGGGAAAACAGGAAGGCAGTCCCCTCCTCTTCACCCTCATGACCCATGACTGTTGTGCAATGTTCAGCAAAAATCACATCATCAAATATGCTGACGACACAACCATAGTATGGCTCATCCAGAATGAGGATGAGGAGGAGGTGAGCCTCTTCATTGATTGGCACAACAGCAACAGTCTACTCCTGAATGTGGAGAAAACCAAGGAGGCGGTTAATTGACTTCTGGAGAAGATGCCCCCCCCCACACACACACACACATTTACATGAAGGACTATGCTGTGGAGATTGTGTAGCAATCAAAATTCCTGGGGGTTCATGTCTCTGACAACCTGACCTGGTCTCTGCACATATCCTATCTGGTTTAAAAGGCCAGCCAGCATCTGCACTTTCTCCACAGGATAAAGAGTGCCCATTTGAGCCCAGCTGCCCTCACGTCCTTCTATAGAGGAACAGTAGAGCATGTACTAACCAGTAGTATCTCACTGTGGCATGAAAATAGCACCCTTGCAGAAAAGGAGGCACTGGGGAGGGTTGTAAGGGCAGCAGAGAAGATTATTAGGGCCAGCCTGCCAACCACTGGTGAACTGGCAGAACAGCACTGCTTGTCCAAGGCATGAAGGATAATCAGGAACACTTCACATCTCTTTAACAAATTGTTTTCCTTCCTGCCCTCCGGTAGACAGTACCATAGCCTGAGGTGCAAAACACGTGGATTCAGGGACAGCTTTTACCCAACCGCCATAATACAGTTAAATACAAATCGATAGAAAGAATATACAACCCCAAGCCAATGAAGTTTGGACGTTGTGTAAAATGTAAATAAAAACAGAATACAATGATTTGCAAATCCTATTCAACCTATATTCAATTGAATACACCACAAATACAAGATATTTAATGTTCAAACTGATAAACTTTATTGTTTTTGTGCAAATATTTGCTCATTTTGAAATGGATGCCTGCAACACATTTCAAAAAAGCTGGGACAGTGGTATGTTTACCACTGTGTTACATCACCTTTCCTTCTAACAACACTCAAGAAGCATTTGGGAACTGAGGGCACTAATTGTTGAAGCTTTGTAGGTGGAATGCTTTTCCATTACAGTCCAGGGTCTCTGTTGTATTTTGCTCTTCATAATGCGTCACATGGGCGACAGGTCTGGACTGCAGGCAGGCCAGTCTAGCACTCGCAATTTTTTACTACGAAGCCACGCTGTTATAACACGTGCAGAATGTGGCTTAGCATTTTCTTGCTGAAATAAGCAGGGATGTCCCTGAAAAAGACATTGCTTGGATGGCAGCATGTGCTGCTCCAAAACCTGGATGTACCTTTCAGCAATGATGGTGCCATCACAGATGGCACTAACACATCCCCATATCTTTACAGATGCTAGCTTTTGAACTTTGCGCTGGTAACAATCTGGATGTTCTTTTTCCTCTTTTGTCCGGAGGACACGACATTCATGATTTCCAAAAATGATCTGAAATGTGGCCTCAACAGATCACAGCACACTTTTCCACTTTGTGTCTGTCCATTTCAAATGTGCTTTGGCCCAGAGAAGGCGGCGGCATTTCTGGATGTTGTTGATATATGGCTTTTGTTTTGCTTTGAGTTTTAACTTGCACTTGTAGATGTAGCGACGAACTGTGTTAACTGACAATGGTTTTCTGAAGTGTTGCTGAGCCCACGCAGCAAGATTCTTTACACAATGATGTCGGTTTTTAATGCAGTGCCACCTGAGGGATCAAAGGTCACGGGCATTCAATGTTGGTTTTCAGCCTTGCCCGTTACGTGTTGAAAGTTCTCCAGATTCTCTGAATCTTCTGATTATATTATGGACTGTAGATGATGGAATCCCTAAATTCCTTGCATTTGAACGTTGAGAAACATTGTTCTTAAACTGTTGGACTATTTTTTCACGCAGTTGTTCACAAAGTGGTGATCCTCGCCCCAGCTTTGCTTGTGAACGACGGAACCTTTTGGGGATGCTCCTTTTATACCCAATCAAGACACTCACCTGTTTCCAATTAACCTGTTCACCTGTGGAATGTTCCAAACAGGTGTTCTTTGAGCATTTATCAACTTTCCCAGTGTTATGTTGCCCCTGTCCCAGCTTTTTTTAAATGTGTTGCAGGCATCCCTTTCAAAATGAGCAAATATTTGCACAAAAACAAATCAGTTTGAACATTAAATATCTTGTCTTTGTGGTGTATTCAATTGAATATAGGTTGAAGATGATTTGCAAATCATTGTATTCTGTTTTTATTTGCATTTCCCTCAACGCCCCAACGTCATTGGAATTAGGGTTGTAGAATGTCGTACACTGTAGCATCTGAAAGCAACTTTATCCTTGTAGCATCTTTATTTGTGCAATATCCTGTGTCCTTTATTTATTTATTGTATGTTACGTATATACAGATACAGAGACAGTTATTGATAGTTTTTTTTCCAAACCCTATTTATCACTATCACACACCTTGGACTTTTATTCTGTGTTTTTATCTAATTGTGCAGCGTGTCGATATTTCATTCTGTGACAGCATCTATGATGTTTTTTACTGAATGACAATAAAAACGCCTTTATCTGGGGTGTTCTCTCTTATGGTGCTCACTGTATGTGGGCGGTGTGTGTGTGTTTGCAGGCATTTGAGGTGTGTGTTCCAGTTGGTGGAAGCCGTGGCAGCTCCAGGAAAATCACCTACACAAACCCGTACACTAGTAGCCGCACATTCCTGCTCAGATCTGACCATCCAGACCTGCTGCGGTTCAAGGAGGATAAAGTCCAGGTGAGATGAGACAGTCTCTTACTTTCATTAAGAGTAAGATCGATACTTTGACCAACAGCCAGACAAATGTGGAACCTTTCTGCTGAACAAAATGAATTGTTGTTAACAGAATCAGATACTTAGACTGAAATACTTTGCATGGACAGAACTATCTTTTAAGGAATCTCTGTGACCCGATTTCCGAATTATATTCTGTGATATCTTAAACTGGAACTTATTATTCTGATCAAGAAACATTTCTGCTGCTTTGACACATTGTCAAATTAAACAAGCATTTCTGAATGGTATACACTGACTGCATGTCTGTAAAGTGTCAGAAATCCTGCTGTGTTCTCAAGCACCACATCTGGATCTCCTGGAGCATCCTCAGGTATCCCTTGGAGTTTCGTTATGTCAGTCAACAACAAATCTGTGCAGAAAGAGAAAACAATAGAAATATGGATCCATATTTCCAAGAAGGAACAGGAGACATCAAACATATACATAATTTTCACCTTGATTTTTTTTTTTAATGTTGACCTTTTCAAACTGTCTTTTCCTGTTTCACTTGAATGTGAAGCTGTGACTTCACTTTCTCCAGTCACTTGGTGGCTTCCCTCATGAGTCGCCTTCATGCACAGAAGGAAAATGTAATCACTTGACATCAGTTGTAGACACTTCATCTTGTGACTTATCTGTGAAGGAATAACACACACCTGAACATGAAACAGCTCAGCAGCTATCTGTCCCAGTCTGTGTGGTTCCCTAGTTTTGAACGGATCATACAGACATAGTGATGTCATGACCACATTTCAAAGTATTAGGTATGTAGAGAAAATATTACACAAGCCATAAAATTAACCATTTTGAATGAATGAATGAATGAATGAATTTATTCAGCACGCACATAAACAAAACAAAATACCAACATAAACTCTTACTAACATACATAAAAAATAAACAAAAGAAAAATACAACAATAACTCAGTTTCTCAAATTAGGTGCAGCCGAAAGGGCATGGGCTGAAGCAAAAGCTTGTAAACGCCCACCCCGTACACCGTACACCCGTTACCATCCACAGTTAAATACACTCAAATAAGATAGAAATCAGAAAATAACATAACTAAACAGAATAGAACAATTTCATATTTACATTTTACATTTACATTTTATATCTACATTAGAATATAGTTAGGTACTAACAATTGCATCAATGGCATTCCATTATTTTCAATTCATTTAAAGTTTAATGTTGTGTGGGCCGCTGAAGAGGAGGTACTGCTGGCCCACCACCACAAGATGGCACCCTGCTTGAAGTGCGGGCTTCAAGCACGAGAGGGCGTCGGAGCGACCGGGAGTGACAGCTGTCACTCATCATCCGTACCAGCTGTCACTCATCCACTACACATCACCACCACCATAAAGGCTGGACTGCAACTCCACCTCCCCGCCGAGAAATCAGCTCCCAATCAGGTAATTTCTCTGCTGAACGTGAAACTGCATTATAGTCTGGACTCTTTTTGCAGCCGTATTCCTGTGGTGTTCCTTATCCGTTGGATTGGCGTTAGGTGTGATCAGCGACGGCTTCGCTCCACACTCCAAACCAGATAAGTGGTTAAACAGGAGCTGCACGAGTGTGTGATTGGAGGTGGAGGTGCTCCCTCCTAACTAAACACTGACTGTGGGATTACTGAGTGTGCGAACTCACACTCATCAGGACTGTCTCTGTTCTCTGCCAGCAGTACCGGGTCTGACTGCTGAAGACAGTGGCCACCTGGGGTGCAGGGCTTGGCGGCTCCGGTGTTCTTCAGATCTGTTGGTGGTGGAAGCTGTGTGGGATCCGGCTCTTCTCTCGCCAGACGTCTTCTATCATCGAGCCTGCCCACACATCACCTTGTGTATAATTGACATTCCACCATATTGTTATTGTCTGTACTTCATTGTGCGATTCACAACATTAAATTGTTACTTTTTGGCTTATCCATTGTCCGTTCATTAACGCCCCCTGTTGTGGGTCCGTGTCATGACACTTTCACAACATTTAACACATTTTTACCTTCTAAGCAATTACAAATAGTCTTGCACCCTGATCATTACTGACATAATGTCATACACCAAGTACTGTTCAATGTCTATGCAATCGTCTACACTTCTTACTAAGTCTATTAACATTTTTACTCGTTTGTGTACTGTGCTAACATAATTTCTTTATATTTCTTTTTGAACTTATAAATGTTTCCACACAATTTAATGTGGTTATCCAAATGATTCCATAATTTAACTCCACATACCGACACACACCAACTTTTCAGAGTAGTTCTTACATAATTTACTATAAAGTTACCACATCCCCTCAATCCATACTGTCCTTCTCTCTTACAGAACAGTTTCTGTATATTACATGGCAGTTCATTTTTATTGGCTTTAAACATTAGTAATGCAGTATGAAACTTTACCAAATCAGTCATTTTTAATAATTTTGACCTGATAAACAATTCATTTGTGTGGTCTAGATATCCTTCTTTATGCAAAATTCTAACTGCGCGTTTTTGTAATATAACGAGGGGATGAAGTGAACTCTTATAGTTGTTACCCCATACTTCTATACAGTAAGTTAAATAAGGCAAAATCAATGTACAATATAACACTCAAAGGGCATCATGCTCCAACAAATATTTAACTTTATTAATAACTGCGAGACTTTTGGAAACTTTACTCTGTATATATCTAATGTGCTTTTTCCAACTTATTTTTTCATCTATTATTACACCAAGAAATTTACATTCTGATACTCTTTCAATTTGAACACCATTTATACATATCTTTATCTCAGAGTTTACATTGTAATTTCCGAAAAACATTATTTTAGTTTTATCTAGATTTAAAGATAATTTACTTGTGTCCATCCAACTTTTTAGTTTATTCAATTCCTCATTAATAATACGGGTAAGTTCACTATAATTTTCATTTGCATAAAATATGTTTGTGTCATCTGCAAATAAAATCATTCTCATCACTTTGGATATATTAAATATGTCATTTATATATAAATTAAATAACTTTGCTCCCAAAATTGAACCTTGGGGTACTCCGCATAAAATCTCCAAGTTATTTGATGTAAACTCACCCATTTTCACAAACTGCTTTCTCTCTGTTAAGTAACTCTGTATCCATTGCAGTGCAACTCCCCTAACACCATACAGTTCTAATTTTTTAATCAAAATTGAATGATTAAGAGTATCAAAAGCTTTCTTTAAGTCTATAAAAATGCCAACTGCATATTTCTTTCTCTCTATAGTATTGGTTATCTCCTCTATGGTTTCAATTACTGCCATTGAAGTGGACCGCTTACTCCTAAAACCATATTGGCATTCATTTTCTATATACTGCATTAGCAGTGGGCTGAAAATATGTCCTTGACATCTGACCTTGATCACTGACTGATCCTTACCAAAATTAGATCACTTCTTCCAATCCACAAGCCCAGTGTGCCTGACAAGTGTGATCAAAATTAGATTGTTTTTCAGGTAGCTTGCTAACATACATGCAGACATAGGCATATAAAGACCAAGATGATATGCAGAATAAGCTGTATATAAGCCCAGAGACCCCCTGGTGCCACGGCTTATCTCCAGATTTCACAGCATGATGTAGATGAGTTTATGACACAGGTTACCTCCCCAGCCAAGGCTGGTGTCACAGATTGAATGGTGCTCCTACAGATCGGCGCCCGTGCCTTCACTGCGCTTACGTCATTTCAGAGCATCAGCTGCAATTCACAGATTATCGCCTTGTTTCTACTTTATTTCTGACTTTAGAATGATTTAAGAGGTTTTACTTTGTCATTTGATGGTTAATAATCACATTATTCCCTTTGATCAGTTTGGGTGTAGAGAGTCAGTCTCAGATGTGCTGCTGCTGTGCTCTGATCGCTCCCTCATCTTTTATTATGAAATAATGCTGAATTTATGTGGAAATAATTGTTGTACAAGTTTCAGATATCTGTCGCTGAGATAGATGATGACTGGAGTGCAGTTTTAAGCAGAAACGAGGTGATAATCTGTGAATCACTGCTGACGCTCTGAAATGACGCATGCACAGTGAAAGCAGGGGGACCGATTTTTAGGGGGGGAATGTTCAGTCTGTGACACCGGTACCCATTTACAGCTGGGTGGACTCAGATAATGCAGATTCATTGTCTTGTACAAAGACAGAGACAGGTGGAATGAGCGGGATTCACACCCAGGTCTACAAATCCACATGTTGGTAGGCCAGCTCCTATCTATCAGCTCTGTACACACACACACACACACACACAAACACGACACTCCTCTCCCTAAAACCGAATGAACAAACAAACAAACAACAGCTTTGCTTGTCTTCAGATGTCCAAAAAAGATTGCACTACTCAACTTAAAAAAGTTAAGGTAACAATTTGCATTTATCTTTTTAAGTAATTCAAACTCGGCCACTATTGAGTATGACAGTGGTGGCTCGTCCATATGGGCAATCGTGCAACGCAACACCAGAGAGTCTGCAGTTTTTCCTAACTCTGACTCATCATCCAATTAGTGTGTGAAGTTGTGCTTCATGAAGTACTGCCCTTTAGGACAACTTCAGCCGCTCTGAACGGTCACATTGACCGCACCAATACACTTCATATGAAACCTGTAAAACCTTTTGCTGTTGTTTTTTTTATTTTTGTTTTTTCAAATTGCAGGCTCTCCATGCAATCTCTGTTATAGCTCCAAGTGTGTGCACTTAACATCCTGATGTCATATGTAACCTGTGGGAGGGAATTAGTCTGGCAGCAACGGACCAGACAGATGATTCAGAATCATCTGTCTGGCTCATGTTGTCCTAACAAATACAGTTGAAACTCTCCTGGAAGCAGAAAAAGTGATGAGCAGGCTAATGGTGATCATTCATCACCTCACCTCCATCAATGAGGGCTTCAGCTGCCTGTAATATGCAGTCACAGCTCCTGAGAGAGAGCACTCTATGGGATTATATTTGTGTCAGCTTTGTGAGCAAGGTTCCAAGTAAAAGGTCAAACAACTGAACCTGCATTTTTTTAAATTAGATTTTTTTTTTTCTTCATTTTTAAAATCTTCTTTCAACCGCTCCTATTAGGGGTCGTTACAGCAGGTCAAACGCTTCCATCTCATCCTGTCCTCTGCATCTTCCTCTGTCATGCCAACCACCTGCATGTCCTCCCTCAGCACATCCACAGACCTCCTCTTTGGCCTCCATCTTTTCCTCCTGCCTGGTGGAAGTTATGGACAATGCCAGTCACCCTCTGCACACTGTCAACAGCAACCAGAGGAGCCTCTTCAGCCACAGACTGCTCCTTCCCAAGTGCAGGACCAACAGACTTTGTCCTTCAGGCCAACAGACTGTACAACTCCTCACTCAGGGGGACGATGAGTAACAGGAAGACAGAGGACGGGAAGGAGAGGAACAGTAGTAGACAGTAAACCAGCATTGATCAGTATGTCTGGTATTTATATTGTGTATTTATATTTATATTTGCAAACAGGTTTTTCTTTTTTACTTTCACTTTTGATACTTTGTGTACTTCTTACCGTGTGGGCTGCTGTACAATGCTGCTGGAACCTTAATTTCCCTGAGGGAGTCTTCCCAAGGGATCAATAGATTAGATTAGATTGGATTAGATTAGATTGAACTTTATTGAACTTTATCAATAAAGTTCTATCTAATCCAATCTAATCTAGTCTCTCTTCTTCACCTCTCTACCACATAATCCATTACTTTGGACTGCAACTTTTTAAACTCATCTACCTCAATCATCTCTACTCCTTGTAACCGCACTATTCCACCAGTCACACACATGTAATTAGTCTTGCTGTGACTGACTTTCATTCTCCTTATCTCCACATCTCCAAGCTAGTCTTAACCTGATCTCTATTCTCACAACAGATCACACCATCATCTGAAACCATCCATGGAGACACTTGTCTGTCAACCTGTCCATCACCTTTGCAAACAAGAAAGGGCTCAGAGCCAATCCTCGGTGTAATCCTACCTCCACTGTCACACTATCCTTGTACATATCCTGCACCACCCTCACATACTTCTCTACCACTCTAAATGTCCTCATACAATACCACAATTCTTCTCTTGGTACCCTGAATGTAGTGGCTGTGCATCCCATGTGGCTGAGTTATTCATTATACATTATAAATGACATTGTATAAAATGATACAATAACAATATTTGGATTGTTTGGTTCTGTCTTGTCAAAACTCCATATATGTAAAATACAGACATAAATAATCAGAAAACAACACATAAAGTATAAAACACACTTATTTCTATTGAGGCCCAAAAGAAGATGCACCATCACCATTCAGCATATGTGCAACATATTGTAATATACAATAATGACACACAAATCACAAAACCCATGATTAATATTTGATATCATTTTTAAGGTATGGATCAGATCATTTTTCAGATCAGCAAAAAAGAGGGAAAAAAGAGAATAACTACTTTGTGTTCTATTGTTATAACAAGAAGGAAGAGACAGTGGACAGTTCATCCTCAACTCCTTTCACATCAGTAGAGATTCTTTCTGTGGTTGGATCCAGAATTGCGTTGAGCCTGTTGTCTGTAACGACGCATGACATTGTAACAGGCTGGTTGAGTGAGCAGCTACCATGGGAGTTATAGTCTTTCCACATTACGAGGATCATTGAGAAGTTTTGAGCTTCACCCAGAACAAGTTGGGCGTGGTTCTTCATGTTTTGCACTCTGAGAAACCAACATTCCTCAAGAATGTGTGAAGTTTAAACTCTGTTAGTGCAATGTGGAGAAATGTTGGTTTCTCAGAATACAAAAGATGGTGAACCACGTCAGACTCAAAACCTCTCAGTCACCCCTTGGAGATTTGTAGGAAGATAAATACATTTAAAGATCGAATATTTGAGGGCATTTTTGCAGATGACCACATAGAGATTGACCACAGTTGAGTCATTGTAGAGCCTAGGATTTAAATTGTATTCAAAAGACGTTTACAGCGAAATGGATGTAGCTGTCTGCTTGTCAGGCGTGGCACAAACAGAGCAGGACACAAATGCAAAACTCTCACAAGCAGACTGGTGTAAGAAAAAGGTTTAATTAAATAAGCAGGGATTCGGTACACGGGAGGTCTGGCAGCGAAGGCAAAGGTACAGTCAGGCGTAAGGCTGAGGCTTGGTCAAATAAACAGGCTGAGATCAAAATACATGGCGTGGTGGCAATCAAAGACAGAGACAAAGACGTGGTCAAAGACAAAACAAAGTCGAATACCAGCAGGCTGATCAAAAGGCAGGAAATAAGGGCTGGAAAGGGAAATACATTGAACAATCTGGCAGTGACCTGTGAGACTGTGAGGGCTTAAATAACTGGTGGTGTAATTAGTGGAACAAGATGCAGGTGTCAGTGAAAGTTCTGGAAAGCAGACCGGGGAAAGCAAAGATTGTGCACAGTGCAAGATAGTGAAGGCAGGAAAACACAGAGTGGAGTGATGAAAGAGACAAAGACACGTGAGCAGGTGCAAGAGCAGAAGTGGATGAAAACAGAGCAGAAAGAGTCACAGTGAGAGACGAAGACACAAGTGCTGGTGCAGGGGCAGTCAAAGAAGACGAGGCAATAACAGAAACCGCAGACAGAAAACAATACAACTATGACCAGGAATGATCTAAGCAGGAACATATGAACTGAAAAGTGAATCATCAAAATAAAAGCAAAACTAGAATGAAAACTAATCATGGCTGAAAGTAGAAATGAAAGATAACCAGGTGGCAAAACAAACTATTGTTTAAACAGCAGATAAACCGGTGACTACAGAATAGTGCAATAAATAAAAAGACCTAACTGATGAGCAATAAGTGACAAACGGAACATAATCAGAAGAAACACTTGAAGATAAATAACCAAAACCTGTGACTAATGCGTAATACAATTAATGTGATAAACAGAATTAAACTAAGGCTAAACCAACATAAGGGACCAAGAGTAAAAGCAAACAATAAATAATAAAGCAAAACTATATACATGAGCAGCACAGAAGATAAATGAAACAAAACCGTTCATAAGGGAAGCAAGACCCATGATAACAAGACATGACATGAATAATCACACAGGGGCTAGAACACAGAAATGGATACAAATCCATACTTATGGCAAACGGCCCTAAAGGGCCGGATCATGATACTGCTAGACTTAGGGGAAATGTTTGTGTTGTGTTGTTTTCTGGTGGTTACTGGTGGTATTGCTACGGGCCCCTTCACACATAGTGCAAATAAGTACCACTCAGGGTGATTCACATATGAGCGAACCACGAACCGTCGCACCGGATCGTGCACACGACGGTGTTTTTCTAGCAGGAACACAGTACGAGCATCTGCAGCTGCTCGTACTGTGTTCCTGTGTTTGTCTGAAATGAGTATCTGGCTCAACCCTATTACGGACCAAGTTGTACTTGCTGCACTCATCACCTTTACATCGCACCCGTGCATGGTGTTAATCCTGGAAAACAGTAGAAGGACTGTGAGCCATCATCCAAAGCTATTTCATAGACTGTGTAATGTAATTCACTCAAGAATATTTTATGAGGTTTTTTTTGCTTCAAGCCATCAGTGCTTTGTGGGGCATCATCTTCATTCATTAACTGTTCAAATGAATTATTTTCCAGAACAAAGGCGGAGGGATCGAATGAATTCATTAGAACTGTTGTCAGCAGCCCCATGTCTCTAATCGCTGATTCACGCACACAGACGTGAAGGGCTGGACATCATTGGCTTTCATTTGCTGAGGTGAGATGAAGTGTCAGAAATAATGACACAAACAGCATTTTAATTATCAGATAAATTACTGAGTTGAGATGAGAATCTGCTTCCACGTAAACTATTAAAGAGTTGTGCAGTGCATTGATTAGATAGCAAGCAGAGTGAAAAACAGCGTGGAGCCTCATAAAACATTTACTGTGTTTGTGGCATTAAGCAAATGCAGAGGCACTTTCTCTTATTTTGAAATAACTAACTAGCTGTGAAAAAAAAAGAAAAACCAGCTGTCCAGAGGAAAAGCAAAATGGAGATCTGCAGTGTGTGTGTGTGTCTGAGGAAGACTACAGCATGAACCCCTAAAACTGGTCCAGCAATGATAGGTTTAAAGGAAATAAGAAGACTGATAAGCCCCAATTAAGATACTGGTGGAACAAACTAAATGACTAAAAGGAACTCCTGAAGAAAGAATGGTGGAAGCATCCACATTAGGCTTTGTTTGCCCTTAATTAGAGATGAGGGTAATTAAAGTTGCATTCATGATGGAGATACAGTAATTTAGACCAAAATCAAAATGTGACGTCAAGAAGTTAAGGACAACTAATGGTGCAAAAGGAAAATTAGTGTTTCTTCATATATGTGATAGTTTTATTATTACAGACAACCATCAACAACAGACAATAAGTAAAAGCTGGAACCACATCCATCATGACCATCTGACCCAGAGCAGGAGCACGGAACATCTCAGACACATGTTGGTCAGGCTATATTCCCTGCACGGGCGTGAGGTTTAACCACATCACGCAGCTGCTGTGAAAAGCTGCTGTGTTCCCGCGTGCACGGACCGTCGCAGCATGTATTTTTTTATTTTTTATTTATTGTTTCTTCACAGCAGCTGCCACTGTGTTCCCATGTGCACAAACCGTTGCACCGGGATCGTGCACGCCTGCCTGCGATGTTTCGTGGTTAGCTCTAAATAGCTGTTACAGTAGTGTTCAGAATAATAGTAGTGCTATGTGACTAAAAAGATTAATCCAGGTTTTGAGTATATTTCTTATTGTTACATGGGAAACAAGCTACCAGTAGATTCAGTAGATTCTCACAAATCCAACAAGACCAAGCATTCATGATATGCACACTCTTAAGGATATGAAATTGGTCTGTTATTAAAAAAAAGTAGAAAAGGAGGTGTGCACAATAATAGTAGTGTTGCATTCAGTCAGTGAGTTTGTCAATTTTGTGGAACAAACAGGTGTGAATCAGGTGTCCCTTATGTAAGGATGAAGCCAGCACCTGTTGAACATGCTTTTCTCTTTGAAAGCCTGAGGAAAATGGGACGTTCAAGACATTGTTCAGAAGAACAGCGTAGTTTGATTAAAAAGGTGATTGGAGAGGGGAAAACTTATACACAGGTGCAAAAAATTATAGGCTGTTCATCTACAATGATCTCTAATGCTTTAAAATGGACAAAAAAACCAGAGACGCATGGAAGAAAATGGAAAACAACCACAAACTGGATAGAGGAATAACCAGAATGGCAAAGGCTCACCCATTGATCAGCTCCAGGATGATCAAAGACAGTCTGGAGTTACCTGTAAGTGCTGTGACAGTTAGAAGACGCTTGTGTGAAGCTAATTTATTTGCAAGAATCCCCCGCAAAGTCCCTCTGTTAAATAAAAGACATGTGCAGAAAAGGTTACAATTTGCCAAAGAACACATCCCCTGGCCTAAAGAGAAATGGAGGAATATTTTGTGGACTGATGAGAGTAAAATTGTTCTTTTTGGGTCCAAGGGCCGCAGACAGTTTGTGAGACGACCCCCAAACTCTGAATTCAAGCCACAGTTCACAGTGAAGACAGTGAAGCATGGTGGTTGCAAGCATCATGATATGGGCATGTTTCTCCTACTATGGTGTTGGGCCTATATATCACATACCAGGTATCATGGATCAGTTTGGATATGTCAAAATACTTGAAGAGGTCATGTTGCCTTATGGTGAAGAGGACATGCCCTTGAAATGGGTGTTTCAACAAGACAATGACCCCAAGCACACTAGTAAATGAGCAAAATCTTGGTTCCAAACCAACAAAATTAATGCCTCGCAGATGTGAAGAAATCATGGAAAACTGTGGCTATACAACTAAATACTAGTTTAGTGATTCACAGGATTGCTAAAAAAAAACAACAGTTTGAACATAATAGTTTTGAGTTTGTAGCATCAACAGCAGATGCTACTATTATTGTGAACACCCCCTTTTCTACTTTTTTTTTACTAATAGCCCAATTTCATAGCCTTAAGAGTGTGCATATCATGAATGCTTGGTCTTGTTGGATTTGTGAGAATCTACTGAATCTACTGGTACCTTGTTTTCCATGTAACAATAAGAAATTTACTCAAAACCTGGATTAATCTTTTTAGTCACATAGCACTACTATTATTCTGAACACTACTGTACATTGTTCTTTCTGGTAAAGTACAGCTTGGCCAGGGATGGCAATATCTTTAACTTTCTGCATTGTAAGTCCTCATGATAGCACCTCAGCAGACAAAAACGCGGCTGTTAAAATGTCTTTTCTCCTAAAGTTGAGATATTTTACAGCTACAGTGAAGCTAACAGCAAACAGTAACATTTTTTTGTTTTGCTTCTCTGTTTTGAACAGTTTCGCAATCTTTTGACTGCTGAAATCACAGACATGCTGTTAAAAACTGAAACTGCTTTAAAGTAAGCTTCTAGTTGCTCCAGAAGGTTCACCCAGTTTCTGCTACTGCTGTACAAAAGTCAGGAAAACAGATATGGTGCAGACAATCTCCAATCAATCAATCAATCAATCAATGTGTAAGGCAAACATCTGGCTCACCATAACTGTCAGTCACATTACAGTGTTTCTGCTCCTCTAAACATTTGGTGATTTGGTATGTTCTATTTTCTTTAATACAGCCAGAGGAAACAAGTCATCTTCTCAGTCTTTTCATATTGTTATATTTGGATCTCAAACAAATTCATCAATGTACAGCTAAAACATATCATTTGACGATGTTGTTCCAATACTTTGAGAGGGGACTGTCAAGTCAGGAAATCGATGACATATTGGTTGTGTGTGATGGACATGACTAGGGATCGGTATTGATAAAATTTTATTGATATCGATGCCATTATCGATCCCGCTTATCGATCCGATTCCCTTATCAATACCTCCTGTGAATTTTTTGTGCTCTAAAATAGGCTTTGCAGGTTTTCTATCTCAACAACATTTTATCGAGTCTTAAAGTAAAGAAATATGAAATTGGTTACTGGATCCTTGATCTCTGGTTATAAATAAAAATGTATAAAATGTGTACATGGTGACCCGTGGATGCGAAGAACTGAATTGATTTGATCTTGTTTATTTCAGGGGTGGCACAGTGGCACAAGCAGGTTTGCTTCCCAAACAGAAGGATCCTGTTCAAGGCCACTTGGGCCTCATTCTCTATGTATGTATGTGTGAAGAATCATGAAAAGGCATCTGGTGTGAAAACGTGTGCCAAAACCACATGCAGCTCTACTGTGGTAAACCCAAGAAAAAGAAGAGAAGCCAAAAGAGACTTTTTTTATTGTTAGTTCAGTGGACTCCAGGCAAAGTATCATTTTGTCTGAGAGTCTGATGCTTCAAAATGGTCTGGTGTTGCTGAGCACTTTTGATCTGCATTTTCTGTACTCTGAAAATGGTTTATGGGTGTTTTATAAGTTTGACTGTTTTGAAAGCATGTTGTAGGCTGTCAGGGAGTTTCTTTATTTTTTTGAAAACCCCACACTACAGCCCTGAGCAGAATTTGCAGCCAGGCTGAGCTGAAACACAACATGAATTCATTAAACATCAAACCGAAACTTTACCTGACACACAACAGCAGACTCAGCTAAATCGTTTGTTTACAAGGTAAATAACAATTATTCATTTATAGTCTTTTCCCCACTTTTAATGGTAAGAAAACATGATGAACACAAAAACAACAGAAAGTACCTTAGAAAAGTTTTGTGATTACAAAACATGATTAAGAACCCCTTCACACATAACACGATTGAGGCTTAATGGTGGACGAAGGAGGCGTCAAATGGCACTTGTGGTATATCGGAGCCACACTTGAATGCCTTGTACAGCAGTCGCCACATTGATTCAGGCATGGCACATGCACTCTATATTCGCGTACCGCTCGCGCCGGAAACCTATTCAAGCGGCGGGCATGATGAGGTCGCACTGCTATCTGATCATGTTTGGAGCATTTGAACGGCATGTCCTACGCAAGTCGGACATATCGTACCACGGACGAGCAACTGCACGAAATCATCATCCATGTTGAACCGTGGCTGAATGACACCATCGAGGCAGCTTTCACACCAGTGGCCGTAAGTCATCAAATGCTGCACGAATGGCCATTTGATCCACTGTCAGCTGAAGTCGGCTAGAATCCAGGTGTCACCCACAAACATCCAACACCACTCACGGGGCACTTAGATAAGGCGAGGCTATTTGTGCAGCCTGCACGAAAATAGAGAGCAGGTGACCACTTTCGAGCTTGCTGTGTGTATGGCCTCACATTTTCTAAGTGCCGCACGAGTATGGCGTTACCAAGTAACACAGTGCCCCCCCCCCCCACAACACAAATGGCGTACAAGTGTGTGTGGGTCCCCCATACACCATGAGTCTATCAAGGTGCGACTGAGGTTGCAAAGGCTTGCATGGTGGGTCCAGTACAGTGTGATCGTTGTCAGTGCAGCACACACAGCTGGATGGCTGTCACATCCATGATAGAACAGCTGACAGCTGTGGAACACCATGGCATATTCCAATCTCACACCACAACAGAAATGTAAATAAAAACCCAGCCCTCCTGCATGTCACAGCGTCAGCGTGCCAGCCGACCGGAGAGCCACGTGACGTGACACGTGATCGCTGATGCTCACGGCACAGGTGAGCCCACTGAGGCAATCAAATGATCCCAGTGCATGCGGTTGCACCGAAGCTGGCAGATGATCACACGCGGGTTCACCATAGCGAGCCATGTTGCACTTGACCACTCTGTCATCACTACTCAAAGCTGGAGAACAGATATCATGCCATGCAGAACAGCACTTCTTCACAACACGCCACCACCATGCACATGTATCTGCGGGCTCTTTTAACACCATGAAAAATAAAAACAGCTCACCGGCCCGCTGCACCTCGTGACACGTGACCATTCATGTGAGTGCTTTGCTGCTCCACATCATAGCTGACTGTTGTACCCGTGGACAGTGCCAGTAAGCCCATACATGTGAGGAGAGGTGGGTGTGCTGATCATGTATTGATTGACATGGTAAAACGCGCACACATGCACTACAGTTATGCATATGTCAGGGGACCGTGGTTGACATGAAATCACGTCATGGGATGGATGACATTTGAAATCATGCAGGGATAGAGCTGACCACTGGCCACGGCGAGTGCTGCGGTCCTACTGCGTGTGCCGGTTCCACATTGTAGCTGACCGTCAGCGAAACGCAAAGCTCTGGAGGACGCATATTGTCACATGTGTTCCACTCATCCATATGCAAGGCACGGTACTGCACGTGTCTGCGAATGATGACGACATGGAGAGAAATAAAAACAAACTAGATCGCCACAACCACATCTCAGCGCACACGGTGATGACCATGCAGTCAAAGCTGCACTTGACCACTGTGTCATTGCTACTCAAAGCTGGAGAACACATATCCTGTGATGCAGAATATCACATCACAAGACACCACCACAAGGCGTGTGCATCAGCGGGCTCCCCTCATATAGTAATCAAGAAAAACGCATATCTTTGGAACGCGGTCGCCAGAGCTTCAGTGCACGCTGGACACGCTGAGCAGGCTCATGTGTTCATGATACGAACGCATCAGGTCATTCATGTAAAAAATAAAAGGAAGAAAAAGTCATCATGTCACTTCATCACTTCCTGGTGTATATTGTGCGCACAGTAATTAAATATTATAGAAACTGCAGTGTTTTGTTTCTTTTTTGTTTGTTTTTTTACAGTGAGAACAGATTCATGATCAGTAACATGGTTGTCTTACATTTAAACAGTACATTCATTGTTCTCATAATATTCTGAATCTGTGCTGTCGCATTAATTTTGTGCTTATGCATTTTCATTCATTTATGTACGTACATATATGCAGCATCTCACTGCTTCGCTGCTGTGTGGCCAAGACTTTCCATGTGCTCGCGCTGTGTTCCTGCAAGCGCCACGGGTGTGCATGAAACCATTGCTGCGTGACCATTCACGCCTGTCCGACCATGTGTCCCTCCTGGCAGCAGGTGGAATTTTTCGCAGCTCCCCAATTTTTTTATGTTTTTTTTCACAGTCTTTCGGCCGGTTCCTGCTTCTTTCTCCCAACTTTGTGTTATGTGTGAAGGGGCCATAATGGTATACATGTATGCGTATGTGAAAATATTTACGTAAAACATCTACAGTTTATACGTAGGCATCAGTTGGCAGGATGTGAGTGTGAGGAAAGCGTAGTTGTGTATCGTAAGAGGGTAACCAGGTGTCTTTGTATATGATGTTTTTCGATGCTGTTTTTCGTATACGTTTTAAGCTTTTCTAAGTTTGAATGATCTAATAATAAATTGAATCAGTGGGTTATGAATATCTTTGTTCCTTTTTTCCAGTTCAATAGTAGAATTTTATCGGTAGTTAATCATATCAATACAAATGATTTGTGCTATGGGGATGTAATGCAGAGAGGTAGTTTGTTGATTGGAGAACAGCGAATTGAATTCTGATTGGATTTTATTTCTGTGGGAATTCGAGGTCAAGGTTTATTTATTGTCATTCAAGCATGTAAAACACTAAAGGAACGGAATTCCGTAGTCAAGGTCCGGTGAAGGCATGAAAGTAAAAATAAAAGGAAACAATATGCAAAATATATACAAATAAAATACACAATAAGTTAAACATAACTAAAATAAGTTAAACCTGAAGTAAGTTAAACAGAAGATCCAGTGTGTTTAACTGCAATAAGTGAACTGTGACCTTATTGCACTCAGTTCCATTTAGCAGAGTTTCATTAGGTGTCTGACATTTTGTTTATCAGTCTGATAACTTACAGAAAGAAGCTGGACCATAGACGGGAGGTTCTGGCCTCGATGCTGTGCAGCTTTCTCCCTGAAGGCAGACAGATAAAGAGTCCATGGGCAGGGTGAACGGGTTCCTTCATAATACTGCAGGCCCTGCTCCTGCAGCGGCTGATGTAAATATCACTGATGGAAGGAAGGTTACGACCAATGATCCTCTGTGCAGGTTTCACCATGCACTGCCTCCCTGCCCGCTGCAGAGCAGTGAGCGTACCACACAGTGATGGACTGGGTCAGGACGATCCCCACCACACGTGTAGAAGGACACAAGAGCAGGGAGGGCAAGTCCAGCTTATGTCAGCTTCCTCAGAAAGTAGAGGTGTTTGGTGGGCCTTTTTTCCACAAGCTTGCTGTGTTGTTTGACCAGGTGAGGTTCTCAGTACTGTGCAGACCCAGGTACCCGGGGAACTTATGGAGAGTTGTTGCCAAGCCAAAACATAAATCTTTTTTATGGAAATGCTGAGCAACATGACATGGTGACTGCCAAGCCAAGTGAAGGCAGCATGATGGCAGCATGATATACTCGTACATTGGTTGGTTGGTGGATTTATTTATAGTTATTGCGTCTGCCAAGGATGTCGATTTTGCAAGTTTTCCCACCTACAAAGAATGGAGAGGTCTGTAAGTTTTATCATAGATACACTTCAATGACTGTGAGAGACAGAATCTAAAAAAAAAAAAATTTGATTTTAAATAATAAATTTGCATTTTGTTGCATGAAATAAGTATTTGATCACCTACCAACCAGCAAGAATTTTGGCTCTCACAGACCTGTGAGATTTTCTTTAAGAAGCCCTCCTATTCTGCACTCTTTACCTGTATTAATGGCACCTGTTCACACACTCAGTCAATCAGACTCCAACCTACCCACCATGGACAAGACCAAAGAGTTGTCTAAGGGCACCAGGGACAAAACTGTAGACCTGCACAAGGCTGGGATGGGCTACAAGACAACAGGAAAGCACCTTGGTAGAAGACAACTGTTGGCGCAATTCTTAGAAAATGGAAGAAACACATGATGACTGTCAATCTTCCCTGGTTTTGGGCTCCATGCAAGATCTCACCTCGTGGGATAAGGATGATTCTGAGAAAGTCCAGAACAACACAGGAGGACCTGGTCAATGACCTGAAGGGAGCTGGGACCACAGTCACAAAGATTACATGAGTAACACATGACGCCGTCATGGTTTAAAATCCTGCAGGGCAGCAAGGTCGCCCTGCTCAAGCCAGCACATGTCCAGGCCCATCTGAAGTTCACCAGTGACCATCTGGATGATCCAGAGGAGGCATGGGAGAAGGTGATGTGGTCAGATGAGACCAAAATAGTGCTTTTTGGCATCAACTCCACTCGCTGTGTTTGGAGGATGAGAACAACCCCAATAACACCATTCTAACTGTTAAGCATGGGGGTGGAAACATAATTTTTGAGGGTGGTTTTCTGCAAAGGGGAGAGGATGACTGCACCGTATTGAAGGGAGGATGGATGGGGTAAGGTATCATGAGATTTTGGCAACCTCCTTCCCTCAGTAAGCGCATTGAAGATGATTTGTGGCTGGGTCTTACAGCATGACAATGACCCAAAACACACAGCCAGGACAACTAAAGCCGGGCTCACACGGCAGGATAATTAGGCCGATATCGGACCCGATCTTCCCCTTCCGACAATCTTAAGGACATCCCGACAATCGTGATGATGCTAAAGATAATCTTATCAGATATTCCTGTCTTGTGTGGTGTGTTAAGAGCATTCTGATCTGCTCAGAAGGACGTCAGGAGCGCTCCCATCGCAAATCATGGATATTCAACGTGTTGGATTTTTTTGGCCTGATATCGCAGTGTGTGTGGTGTCCTCCGACCAAAACAAGCTCACAGCCTGCTGAATGTGACATGCAGCCAATCAGAAAGCGAGGTGACGGACACACTGAGCGTAAAATAAAATCAAAACAGCTGTTCTGACTTACCAGAAAGTCCGGTGGTCACACTGTCTTCACCCTTTTAAAGAACACCTTTTCTTTTCTTTTTGTATCATTTTTTCTGTTTGTTTTAAATAGTCCACAAAGTACCTCCATTTGTTTACTCTGAAGTCACGTTTAATCTCGAGAGATTTTGCAAGATTTCCTGTCTGAGCTGTGAATGTCCGTGTGTGAAATCTGTTCGTGTGTGGTGTTGTTGTCCTTACCGTTTGGCTGAACACCACACACTGTACGACCAAACCTGTTAGATCCATGGTTTTTTATCTTCACGTGTGTTGTCTCTCAGGTTTTGGAAACCTAAAGATAATTTTAAGATCCTGCTGTGTGAACCAGGCTTTAGGAGTGGCTCCATAAGAAGCATTTCAAGGTCCTGGAGTGGCCTGGCCAGTCTCCAGACCTGAACTCAATAGAAAATCTTTAAGAGGGAGCTGAAACGTCAAACCTGAAAGATCTGGAGAAGATCTGTATGGAGGAATGCACCAAAATCCCTGCTGCAGTGTGCAAACTTGGTCAAGAAGTACAGAAAACTTCTGAGCTCTGTAACTGCAAACAAAGGTTTCTGTACCAAATATTAAGGTCTGTTTTTATACTTACTTCATGCAATAAAATGAAAATTAATTATTTAAAAATCAAACAATGTAATTTTTCAGATTTTTTTTTTTTTTTTTTTAGATGCTGTCTCTCAAAGTTGAAGTGTACCTACGATAAAACCTCTCCATTCTTTGTAGGTGGGAAAACTTGCAAAATCGACAGTGGATCAAATACTTATTTGCCCCACTGTGTATAGGCTTTAAAGGATTACTGTTAGCAGAATTATGTCAAAGCTACTGCACGGATTTTGACGAAATTTTCAACACAGATACATATTAGGCCATGGAAGAATCCATTCAATTTTGGAGGTAATCTGGATCCAGATCTGGATTCTGGATCAAGTTTCACTTATACAGGCTTTGAAGGATTATGTTAAAACTACTTCACAGATTCTCGCTAAGCTTTCACCACGGATACATATTAGGCCATGGAAGACGCCACTGAATTTATGTAGGTGATCCGGATCCGGATCTGGATCAGGATACGGATACTGGATCAAGGTTTCCCTTTGTGTAGGATTTGAAGGATTTCTTCAAAGCTATTTCACAGATTCTGACCAAATTTGCATCACAGGTAGATATCTGGGCATGGAAGACTCCACTGAATTTTGGAGGTGATCCAGATCCGGATTGGTGGATGTCAGAAATCTGTCATTGCTCTTGTTTATTATAAACTTTTTGTTTAAACTGTATGAAACATCAAGCATCAGTTGGATTTCAATTGTCATAAGTGTTTGATAACAAAATTTTAGCAATAATTGACATTTTTTATGTATAATACAGATATACCTGTATTGTAAATTTGATTGGAATATCAGATTGGAATTGACTAAAAATAATTCATTTTGATCAGGCTCTAGAATGAAGAATTGTGACATATTACAGTCTGTAAGGTTTTTCTGTATGATTTCTCAAAACTGAAGGTACTGTAATTGGCAGCGACTGGGTATGTTATTTTCTTTTTGGATATAATTGAAGGCCATGAGCAAGACATGATTGGCAGGTTAATCCTCTTCCAATCTAAGATGGAAAAGCAATGTGCTTCTTATTCATTAAAACTATGAGATCATTCCAAAGCAGGTATCAGGATGGTGAGAGCTTATTATGGTGAACTTCAGTGGATTTTCACCAGGAAGTTAGTGGTGTTCATGCTATTATTTTTATAACAGGCATGCGTTTTTATGGATTTATCTGCAAATGGAAGGTATTTAATATTCAGTTCTTGAGTTATTTTCTATTTGTATCCATGTGGATTGATAATCTTTGTTTAATTTTGGATATACAGTAACTGGGTGTCAAAATTCAACCCCTCAGCTGTGTCGTGACATCTGGATAATGGATCAAGTAAGGGATTGCCTGTTGGGGTGTAATACAATGGGGATGTTGTGTGCTTTGTGGCCGCCACGGTAACAATGAAGGCCCAACAGGAACCCTGAACACAAGATAGCTAACAGGGTTCTGGTGAAAAAAGAAGTCTTTAATCGCAGACAAGGTGGAGAAGGTGATTGCTTGTAACCCAGCGACTGAAAGTGGATGAAGACTGCAGCAGGTCCTCAGAGCCCGATCATCTAGGATTTCCCAACCATTGGACCAGGCCAAGGATCTGTCAAGGACCATCTGTTTGGCAGCGTGCAGCGACATTCCCACATTAAACAAGCCAAAGCACAGGTGTCTCTCCATGTCTGTACACCATCACATTTGCGAATCAGTCAAGAAGCTGTCTTCCTCGCCACCGCGCTGACTTTGTTTATCATATTGAGCTCAGAGCAATGGTTAAAGTATTATTGAATAAACTATCCCCATGTTGGTATCCCTCAGACAAAGTTTTCTGGTAAAATTTTCTTGGAACCCCCCAAAATAAGTAAAAGTAATATACACAAAGATGATGCTGACACAAGCATAACATCACAGTACCGTTTGACCTCTGAATGCATAGTTTCCAGCATACTGTTCAAAGGCAAGAATCCTCATCGCCTATAAAGTTGCAATAGAAACCTTGTATTTTAACACTCATAGGTCACAATTCTAAATTGCTTCCAAGCAAGGTGAATTTTGGTTAAATTGGTGTTGTAACACTATAAATGCTTTATTTCATTACTAAAGCCGTGGTCACAAGCTACAAGCAATAGCTAGCGACAGAGGCAAAGCAACAACTTCCCATTCATTTTCAATCAGAGTTGCCATTTTGCAGCGGCAAGAGACAACGGTCGCTCTGCCACCAACTAGACAGGGCCAGAATAGACCTGAAGTGTAGTTTATGCAAATACTGAGCAACATGACATGGTGACTGTCAATCAGAGTCAATAGGCAAAGCAACATCACACGGTTGTTTGCTTGAACAAAATAATGCAAAATGCCGGAAAATGCAATGAAATGGCTTTCTGTATAAATCTAATATGTTTCTCATGTGTTTTATAAAAGTTAGAGAGAAACACTTGTAAAACTAAAAATACTGTTTTGTAACCAGATAGCACCTCTGAAGTGATCTACCAGACATCTTACACAGATGTAGCGGGCAACGCCCATCAATCGACAAAGCCAACTGTGTGTCGCCGTTGTTTGTAGCTAATGTGACTGCAGCATAAGGAACAAAATTTAAGTGCTTTTTGTGACTTAAATGGTAAGAAATGACCTGGCTTTATGTTAAATTATTTTCACCCTTAATATATAATCACACAATAATATATCAACAGAATGTCTTTGTTAATTACTTTCAGTATATTATCTTTTAACATTTACAGCTTAATTGGGCACTTTGCTTGCATTTTTTAGTAAAAAAGAAACATAAAAAAACATAAAACATAAAAAAGAAACGTGGTGCTTTGTGGACAAACACCATGGCATGAACTGGTGTCCTCACGATGCTTTTTAATTTGGAGTCATGTGTGTTGTGTTGCCTGTGCTCAGATCGGCGGAGGCGAGACTTACACCATTGGACTGCGATTTGCCCCCAGTCAGAGCACCGGCTCCGTGGAGATGCTGGTGTACATGAATGACCTGGACGAGAAGACAGAGGAGACATACTGTGTGAAAGTCAACTACTCGTGAATGTAGCGAGTACAAACTCCAATCTGCAACTGAATCCACGGAATGTGTCAAAACAACATATTGAGCACAGATGAGCTGGGATTTTTCAACTTTGTAATTTGTTCTCTATTACACTGTTTTTGTATTCTGCAGAATATTCTGTTGTGTATGAGACGTGCAAATGAGCATTTTCCACTGTCCTAGATGAGCTTTAACTGAAAGGAGGTCAAGTCTTAAGAATCAAATATTGCATGCAAAACAATCAGGCAAAGCTGCTTCCTGTAAAATGCTTTGTGCCAAACATGATTTAAATTATACACTAAAGCAAAGCAGAAACCAGACATAAAAGTGATTTTTACATAAAAGCTCAACACAGTGTTTTATTTTGCAAATATAAACAAAAGTGATTGACAAAGTGTGTGTTTGTGTCTGTGTGTTATAATCAGCACAAAAGGATTTCAGATTAAGATTTGTGAAGTCCTTCTGAAGTGTCCAGCAGCTGATCCTTGGCTGTATGAAGGTGGGCTGACGGTGAGCACAGGAACGCGTTGGCGACTTTAATTACCCAGCAGGCCCACGTGAATGCCACTAGGTGATTGAGCTTTAATCTGAGGCCGGCTTAGGGTCCAGCTTCACCTCCCAAACAGCCAGCCCTCTACAGCATTATTCGGAGAAGTGTTGGAGCGAGGTACTATTTTCTGGCAAAGCACACATCTCGTCAGATCGCCCTCATTAACACCACCAGCAGCCTTTTAAAACCCATCCTCTCCGTCATGCTCGCTCTCCTCAAGAAGACGACACACTGTGTTATGTAACACAGTTACACAACACCCTCCCCACTTCTCTGTCATTAGGATGCAGACTGTTAAAGAAAAAAACCTCAGCACAGAAGATAACAAACTGAGTGGGCTTAGCTTTTTCCCAACATATCTGAAACAAAAGCATTGATGTCTTCTCTGTTTTAACTTTTGTGAATAAAGTACACAAAGACTTCATGGACAAAGGAGGCAGAGGAAACGTGACCCGGCCCAGGGCCTCCGTCTGTAGCAAGAAGCCCGGCCAGGCTTAGCCCGTCTTGGTCCAGACTCGGGTGGCAGAAGCCAGCTCTGGGGGCATGGAACATCATCTTGCTGTGGGGGAAGGAGCCGGAGCTTGTGCAGGTGGTGGAGCGCTACCAGTTAGATCTGGTGGGCCTTTCCTCCACACACAACCTCTGCTCTGGAACCACTCTCCTTGATAGGTGTTGGACCTTATTCTTCTCTCGGGTTGCAGAGCGTGTGAAGCGCCAGGTGGGTGTGGGGATACTCGTGAGCCCCCGGTTCAGCGCTGCTGCATTGGATTTTACCCCGGTAGATAGGTAGGAGTGTCGCCTCCCTGTGCCTTCGGGTTATGGAGGGGAAAACTCTGACTATTATTTGTGCATATGCACCGCACAGAACAAGTGGGCAATGACAGAGACACCTGGAGAGGCCTGATTGGGAGGAACAGCCTCTCTGATCTAAACCCGTGCGGTCATTTGTTATTGGATTTGCTAATATGCTAATTGTGGGCTGTCCATGATGAACACCATATACGAACATGCTCATAAGTTTACATGGTACCAGAGCACCCTAGGTCAAAGATCGATGATCGAATTTGCGATTGTATCATCTGATCTGAGGCCATATGTCCTGAACACTCAGGTGAAGAGAGGGGCAGAGCTGTCAACTGATGGCCATCTGGTGGTAAATTAGATGAGAGGATGGGGGAGGACTTTGTACAGCCCTAGTAAGCCCAAACGGATAGTTTGGGCTTACTAGGGGGAGTATGGAGTGAGGGGGTCCATTCTCGGGCCATCCAGTCTCTCTACTCACAAAGCGAGAGCTGTGTTTGGGTACTAGGCAGTAAGTCGGCCTTTATCGGATGGAGGTTGGCCTCCACCAGCGCTGCGCCTCATCACCAATCCTGTTTCTGTTATTCATGGACAAGATATCAAGGCATAGTCAGGGGAAGGAGGGTCTTCAGTTTGGTTGGCTCAGGTCTCATCAATACAGATGATGTGGTCCTGTGGGCATCATCAGCCTGTGTCCTCCAGCCCTCACTGGGTCAATTCATAGCTGAGTGTGGAGAGGCTGGGATGAGGATCAGCACCTCTAAATCTGAGGCCATGGTTCTCAGCAGGAAACTGATAAACTGCCTACTCTGGGTAGGGAATGTGGTCTTGCTCCAAATAAAGGAGTTCAAGTACCTCAGGGTCTTGTTCACGAGTGAGAGGACAATGGAACGTGACATTGGCTGGAGAATAGGCACAGCAGGGATGGTACTGCATTCGCGCTACTGTATTGTTGTGACGAAAAGGGAGTTGAGCCGAAGAGCTCGATCTAATGGTCAGTTCATTCCTACTCTCACTTATGGTCATGATGGTTGGGGCATGACCGAAAAGAACGGATTGTGGGTACAAGTGGCCAATTTGGGTTTCCTCAAGGAGGGTGGCTGGTGTTTCCCTTGGAGATAGGATGAGAAGCTCAATCATTTGTGAGGAGCTTGGAGTAGCTCCGCTGCTCCTTCATGTTAAAAGGAGCCAGCTGTGGTGGTTCAGGCTTAGTAAGGATGCCTCCTGGACAACTCGCTAGGGAGGTGTTCTAGGCATGTCCAGCTTGGAAAAGACCCAGGACGAGGTGGAGAGATTATCTCCACACTGGCCTGGGAATGCCTTGAATCCCCAATCAGAGGTGGTTAATGTGGGCCAGAAAAAGGAAGTTCTGGGTCCCCTACTGGAGCTGTGCCCATGTAACCCCAATCCCAGATAAGCTGTGGAAGGTGCATGAAACTGATTGTGAGTGAATAAAGTACTTTGGATACAAGTCAGAATATGGCTGCATGAACTTTCTGACATTACTGAGCTCATCACTGTGAGTTTGCATGTACTGTATCCACGTGCTGCGTGCTGGAATGCCCTGGGTCATCCCTGTGAAAATATTATGTTTGTTGAAATGCCCACCCCTCCATATACTTCAGTAAAATGTCTGATTCACAATTAATCCAAAGAACTACTGATTAAAAAAATGCATGCATGGGTAAAATAATTAATTAAGAAAATAATACCCATGCAAAGCAAGTTATTGGATCACGCAGTGCATTATGGAACTTGGGAAAGACCGGTGTTCTGTCGAGATGAGGTGCGTCGTCGAGATGAGGTTCCTCGCATAACTGCATATGTGTCCACTGAAAAAATTACTTGATGAAGTTCGCTTATTTTTATGGGCAAGTAATTGTATAAATTGTTCATCATAATGTATAAAATCTACTCACTATAAAACGATAAGTATTTTTATCCTGGAGTTATCTTATTTCGACAGGCAAAATATACATATACATACATTTATGCTCCTAACGTAAAATACAGAAAATGTTTTACTTATTAGGCTATAAATACACTGAACACAATTAATAAAAAACTTTGACGGAAAAAACAAAAAAAAATAAAATGCGCATGCGTAGTTGCACGTCAAGCGAATTACATCATCTCCACATGTGCAGTTGCGCATGGCCACCTCATCTTGACGGGTGACGTCTTCAAGTCCGGGGTAAAAAAGGTAGTGGTACAGTATTTGTTACTTTAACACTTTTTAACCCTTAGAGCCCGAATGATGCTTTCCTGCATCCTGGTCAACTTTTCTTAATATTTCTATTAATACATCATAGTGTTCTAGACAAATATGTCATATTCAGAAAGTTGGGATTGTTCTGACCATTTTGATATGCAATACATGGGCATTATACTAAAAGAAAGTACCTTAAAGGGGGACTTTCTTAAGGTATGTTATAATCAAGAGTTCAGGGGTTTTAAACACAATCCATTCTGCAAAATCAAAACGTTCATCTTAAAAGTAATCCACTACAGTGAACAGTCTGTTTGCGGGAGCTTTAGATTTAGCTAGTCATAGTGCCATCTAATTCCAATGCCCAACCAATGAGCCCCACCAGTTATAATAAAGACCTCTAGGTAATCCCATCACATTACACTATGTAACACAATTTTTGTTCCTGGCTTCTAAGTGTTATATTTCAACTGCTTATGTCTAAAGTCTATGGAAAAATGACTACATTCAGCACAAACTTTGATTTTATTTTCTTTAACGTTCTAGAAAGTTCTAAAGGTTTCTTGAAATTTCTTGATAATTCTCGAAACTTCTAGAAAATTCTGGACAGTTCTAGTAGTTAAAGAATATTCTAGAAGACTACTCAGTAGTAGTGAAGGCGAATCGAGAATATTCTTGAAAACAGACAAATTTCAAAATATCATTGTCCTGATCACAGAAGCAAAGTTTCTGTGGAATAACAGCTATTTTCTATTTATTTAAGGCATAACAGGTTAGGAAAACACACTGTGTACCCAGGAACAAAACAAAAATAAAAATTTGTTACATAGTGTTATAGGCTTTTTGTTGTGATCATTTTGAATATTTCTTATATATGGAAAAAGGAGCGAAAACTGATCAAGACAAACTTGTGACTGGCCAGTGAAAACCAAATAATAAACAAATAGGAATCCTGCAGATTTGCAAAAAGTGCAGATGTTGTCATATTAGTTGTCAGATTCTCAAATTGTATAAGTAAAAAAAGAAGTTGCAGAATCTAGAAGTGTTTAACTTCAAACGGTAATAAAAAACTACTTCCAGCTTTAACAGAGTGTTCTCGTATTAGAACACTCTATTACAGTATTAGAACACACATATTACTGCTTATTCCGTTCAATAATGGCTGCTGGGATACACCTATCCCTACAGCACTTTGACCTGCCCTTTGGAACTAGGTGTCTGCTCTGAAGGGAGAGGCTGGAACCCGTAATGCAGAGGGTGGGACTCATCTGCTCTGAAGGGAGAGGCTGGAACCTGTAATGCAGAGGGGTGGGACTCATCTAGGGTTGCCAACCGTCCCTTGAAAAACGGAATCGTCCCTTATTTGGAAATAAAAGTGTGCGTTCCATATTGACCTGAAACGGGACACAGTTTGTCCCGTATTTCTGTGAGAATCAAAAAGTCTGTAAAATGTCAATGGAATTGACTGGCGCTTTATATGGAAACTTACGGTAAATTTGATCCCAGCCTCTCTCCTGCTTTTCACCAATGAGCTGACAGACACGAGTTGACAATACAGAATCACTCTTATCTCATTGGTCGAGGGACATCTGCTCGCAAGAAGATACCGACGTCATGAGCCGACGACGGTCGCTGGACGACAATAACAAAGCAGCATGGCTGATATCGATGCAGACACCGACACTGGCACTGCAGATATGCCTACGGACAGCAATGTCTGTAACGTCGTTACTACTCCTCCTAAAAAAAAAAAAAAACAAACAAACAAAAAAGAATGCAAAAATACAGGGGCGAATGAGAAAAGGAAAATGGCTGGGTGGAAAAGGTGCGCGACAACAGCTATAAGTATTGTAAGTATTGTTTACTTTTCAGACTTTATTTTTTGCACTTTTTATCACACTAAATGTGTAAATGTACACTGTTACATTGTTTTGCACTGTTACATTGTTTTGGATGATGCAAATTTTCAATTGTTTTTTTGTTAATTTATACAATTTTAAGTTAAGCACTACAGAGAGTTTTATTTTTAAATAATTTTTTTTTATTTTATGCTTTGAAGTAGGACAGAATGCTCATATTGAAATTGTGAGTGAAAATTTATTTTGCACTAAAAATAAATTGCTAAATAATAATTTGTTTTCCACGTGTTCATATTAGAACAAATGCATGTATGCATCTACTTAAATTCAGGGTCAAGTCAACAGTCAAATGGTTAAAAATCGTTTCACACAGACACTGGGAAGGGTGAAGGCAATGGTCGGTCGGCCCTGGCGAGGTGTCCCTTAGTTATTTTTCAGAGAGTTGGCAACCCTAGACTCATCTTGTAAGCTTGATCTTATGATTCGCTCCACCTGCCTGGTTACAAGGATTCTGAACTAAGCTGTGGCTCTCCAGTCATATTACTAGACAACTTCACAATCTGCTTCAGGCAGTTTTGTTTTTCAAGGAAAGGTTTCCATACCATGCCACCAAAGCAAAAGATAAGATTGAGTCAGTAAATGTATGGAAAAATAAGGTCAGCATGGTTTCATCAATATGCAAACGGGCCAATTTTTGTAGACAAAACAAATGCTGGTGCTCCCTTTTAGGGCCCCTTCACACACAACACGAGTGAAGCCGACTAGCGCACAAAGGAGGAATTACATGCCATTCATGAAAAATCAGAGCTGCCTCCAAAGCCTTGTACACCTGCCGCTACAATTATTTGTGCACACCAGTGGTGGAAAGACAGAGTGCCCCGTGAGAGCCCATCCGATCCCTCTTGTGGCAGGTGTCGGCCAAATTCCAGGTGACACACACTAACATCTAACACTGCTCGCTTGACACTTAGACAATGTGTGGCCATTTGTACTATTAGCACGAAAACAGTGAGCAGGCAATCACTTTCAAACTGGATGTGAAATTTGTCTAAGTGCCCCCATGAGGGTGGAGTTGCAAAAAGCAACACATTGCACATGTCGACACTTGTAACTACTAACAAGCTGATTTTGAGTTTTAACACCATGATCGCTTCTGGTAGCATCAAAGGCGACCACAGACCCAAACAATGAGTCAGCACTTGTGTCTTTGTGCGCCCTGTCCACTGCTAGAAGCTCCTGTTTGCTACATATTTTGCAGCAGTGAGAGAAGCTAAGCTCAACTCCACACAGAAAAACAAGCCATTATTCCTTAACAGAATACAGCAGTGCCGCCGTGAGGCAGAGGTCCTGGAAAATAAAGCAGTTTTGATTTAGAAATTAAATTAATCTGAATAGAATACTTCCATTAATGGCAATTCTGTCCTTTGTACAAAGTTAAAATCTAACACATATGTTTTAATTTTAAATAATGCATAGTAGAGAAGCTTGAATCTTCGACTGGACTGGGTTGCTTGACGTGAGGACGTTTCGCTTCAAATCACAGAAGCTTCCTCAGCTAAAATTCTTGCTCTGGTAGTCTGACTTCTGTCTTGACTCTTGTAGAGAAGAATAAACCAGAAGCCAACAAAAGCTGGAGTTTTTAACCTAACCAGACCCCTCCTACCGAGAGGCTGCTGCTATAGGCTAGTGACTAAACAATAGCTCTAATTAGCACCTATTGTGCTCTAGTTAGCACTCTCCTAATGATGGGATGGAAGCCTCCCCTGATGGCTCCCTTGATGACTCTCCTGATGAAGTGAATGACTCATTACCATGAACAAAAGACTGAAACTGCTTTGACCTGAGTACCCCATTGTAAACAGGGGACAAAGCATGTCTGAGACCTGCCCCTGTTAAGGCTGGGTTTCAGAAGATTCAAGAAGATTCAAGCTTCTCTACTATGGAAACCACCTGGACAACTGAGAGTCTACACAGAAACATGGCGACTTTAAATAATGCATTAATTCTGATTTTGTAACAAACACAGACAGATGTGAAAGGGATTATGGGTAAATGAGCCTCCGCTAACACTAATTGGTTGACTCATTCATTCTATGTAAAAACCCACATGATAATGTGAGGTGTAAGAAAAAGAAAAAAAGCCATTTGCATAAGCCAAAATTCAAGTTGTGATTAGACAATCGTTTGATATAACCGGGGTCAAAATGCATAGAACACTGCCATCTACTGGTGCCCAGATGCTCAGACCCTAACCCATAATCCTTTGCGCGAGAGAGTTGCTGCGGTTTAAACAGGACAGAGAGAAAACACGATGACAATTGTAAATGAACATTATACAACCAAAATGTACATTTTTATTCCATCCTCTGCAGCAAGAGGCTGCAACAACTCTCTGGCACGCAAAGGATTATGGGATATCTCAATAATTAGGGTGAATACTGCCATGTACACTACTGGCCAGTAGATGGCAGTAGAGACCGTGAAAACTTGCCAAAACAAATATTCCAAATAAATAATCCTTGTCTCCTACGTTTAAACTGCGTGGAATTTAATAAACGCAAACTGAATTTCATACATCTTATATATATTTTACTCTGGAACAAAGACGACGCTCTGGAAAGCGCGAAGTTCAAATGTCCGATAAAGGTATGTACTTGCGGAACTAGTGTAAAAAGTGTGGAATGTAGTGCAATGGCCACGATTAGACCTGATTAAATAAAATATATTAATCCTTTCTCAACCACAAAAACCCCACTGGAGACAGACTGCATTTCTATTCAAGTTGAGAAATTCCTAAGTCATCTGGAGATCTTCAGATAAGTTTTGGAGACATCACCCGATGGTCCAGCACTGCTTTCCAGAGAAAAACAAGTTTAAAGCAAAGAAAAGACCTTTGGTTGGAAATAAAATTTGAGATCAGTATTTCTTTCATTGATATCTAAAGACTTATAGTGTTGGTTGTATTGATTATCCAAACAAAATGCTTTGCATGTAATCATTCCATTTATTGATGTGCTCATTTTAACTGATGTGTGTGTGACCTTTCTGTAGTATCTAAAATGCAGATGTTGAAGTACTCTGTTTATCCAAAGAATGTGTTTAACTGACTATCAATAATGATGTGTCAATTTGAGTGTCTTAGAACAAATAGTATTTCAAATTAATTAATGTGTTTAAATAGTTGAATCATTTCTGCCTGCTCTAAGAACATGAAGTTTCTGTGAGATTATACACACCCTCAATGGGCAGAGTTAACGTCAGTCCCCCTTTAAAAGTTAGAACAGGCTTTGCTTCTCTCTTCTGCCGCCTCTTCTGCAACTTTTTCCTCTCTTTTTCCTTTGTCAGATGCTTAATTTTATTCGTTGTGGGCCATGGCCTCATTGCTAAGCTAAGCTAAGCTGCCACATTGCATTCATTCATTCTTGACTTTTGGGACAAACTCAAAGTTTAACCTGATGCTTTAAAGGCATCTGAAGTCTGAATTTTTAAGAGAACTTCCGAGCAGAACTTTTCAAATTAAGAATGAATTTACAGAAAAAACGACTTTGTCTTTTTCATTGTTTTTTGTCAATGCTCTTAAAAGTTTTACTTTTTCTAAATTCACAAAGACTTTAATTTGGCTCCAACAATTTTTAAGCTACTAAGAACCATTTTCAACAAATACCTTCCACCTCTGGGTCCCTGCTGACAACGTAGCTGTTTCCAAACCTGACTGCAGCCGCTAACGCCGGTAAAACCAGTTGACACGAGCCCTGGGATCACCCGGGGACACCTCTGAGTGAACCCCTCTGACCCAGGTGAGCGCAGGCTGTCCCAGCAGAAATATCCACGATGGACGGACGGAACAAGCCCTCCAACAGCAGCTAATCGACCCAGTCCAGGCTCCATAAAGGTTTGTTGTCAATGGAATCAGGTGGCTCTTCTCTTTTATTTAAAACATTCATGTAATATTTTTCTTCATAATTGGCTTCAAAATTCATCACTAAATTCCAATCAGATTTATTTACTTAAAGTTTTAAGCTTCACCTCTTTCTTCCAACGTCTCATGAGTAAGAAAATTGTTTCCCTGAATGAACGTATTTTTCATCACTGTCTATAAAATGCCAGTAAAATGTTCATGTCTTGTATAAATTGTAAATGTTTTCTACTGTGGTTTATTTTGTGTACAGAAGGAAACTCTTGGTCAACCGTATTGTGAGAATTCATGACTTTCAGATCAGAGATTGATGAAATTAAGTCGAGACTAATTAATTCATTTGTGACTTGTTATGTGTCGGACGCAGCTCGGAGAACCGACCAGCGTTTGAAGGACCCAGTATGAAATAAGCAGAGCACGGTACAAAGGCTAACTGAATTTAATACATAACAGTGATACAAAAATCAACAAAAGAAAGTGCGGTCTGGCGTGGTGCGCTCCCAGCAGCGCTAACGGTCCGGAGCCAGAAGCTGTTCGGACCCAAGGACCCCGCCGACACCCCCCAGGTGGCCGCAACAAACCAAGTCTGTGAAAGAAGGAACCATTATGTGAGTCCACACTCTACACACAGAGAGAACACTTAAAGGTGTACAAACAGCAAACACTTCCTGGCCTGATTACTAATCAGCTTCCCAACCTGCAGGCATGGAACATCCAGTTCACAAAACTCCACTGCAGTGGAAGCCGATACATGACTAACATACAGCTCAATATAAAAAGGTGTGAGGGACACCACATTTACTGACTGTATAAATGTTAGTCACAAAATCTAACGTACCTCAGGAAGTGTGCTGACGAGCGTGAGACCTCACCCCCTCCTCTTTCACAGACCGTGCATCAAACCCTGGACGTTCTCTGCATCCACTGATGATGAGATGGCTCCCGAGACGACGATCTCACCCGTCTGGTCACAAGGTCGAGTCTCTGGCAAATACACACTGTGTACTCCAGTCTTAAATGCCACCATGTTCCAATCCATATAGATGCACCTCAGCTGTGAGTCCTGACGAGCCGCAGGTGATCAGGGTGAGGTCCTGATAACCTCAGCAACACAGCCACTCAGTCCCAAATGCAAGCCACCTGGAAGGAAAAACAAAAGACAGAAACAAAAAGGCAGCCAGGCCCCCCAGCCATACAACATGACTGATAAATTAATGTTTAAATTATAGTAGTTATGCTATATAAAAAAAAAGAATACATTGTGCTCCATTAATGCTTAAATAATAAGTATTAAACCCTAAATTAATTATTTTGGTGACCTGTTATTTTGGGGCCTAATCCAGTCTAATTCAATTTGGGAGTTTAATTACTTATTCACTACAACTAAATGCTACATATAAAGGGGTCCCCGTTGTGAGGCCTGAATATATGTAAAGCAAAGTGTCTCCACTCAAATGAATAAAATTAAAAACGGTACATATTTATTGGTGTCCCATGTGGAGGCATAATTCTGATGGTTTTCAGAGTTATCTGAAAAGCTAATCCGATAATAAAAACATTAGCTTTGATAATTAGTGGATTAGCGGAACTGTGCCCATCACTGGTCACGTATCACCAAAAATACGTTGTAACAAACGGTGTTTCGTTTCATCAGTTATTACTAGGGTTGGGTATCGAGAACCAGTTCTTTTCGGGTATCATTAAGAAATGATTCGATCCACCAACAGCAATAGCCTTTTTGCTTAACGATTCTCTTATCGGTCCTTCAGAGCGGCCGTTGTTTTTGAGGGTGTTTGTTGGGAAAATTATCATTTCTCTCCGTTGATTACTGACCCTGCAGCGGGTCTGTAATCAACCGTTTCTGCAGCGCAGATTTGCTTTGAACCTTGAGCCAATGAAGCAGTGCTCTCTGATCCACTTCTTCATTGGTTCTTTTCTTCGCTCCTCTTCAGAAGCGGCAAGTCCAATTCTTAACTCCTCTCAAAGCCATTAAAATATGTTAATCGTTAGTCACTTTTGTGCAGATTAAAGTGACTAACTGGGTTTCCTGTCTTGTTGCGAGAAAGAAACGAGAATTGTCCTCCGTTCTGTTGCTCCAAACGCTGCTCCACTCTCTCCTGAGTCAAGTTAGAAAGATAGAGTCCAGTCAGAATTAATAACTCCAAAGTGAATCGCCAGTTAAATCGAATGACACCTCTTTCCAAACGTCGTAATACAAGCAATAAACTGCAATCGATGTTTTTTTCCTCCCAAAATGAGATGTCCTGCACTGACATGCAGCAGCCCAAGGCTGTATGGCTGCAGACCTGCAGACTCCAGCAGCTGTCTGAGTTCAGCTAAGATGCATGGAGAGACTTTCATGCCATTAATGTCTGAAAGGAAATGCTGTTGAAAAAAACTACAGATTTTGTTTATTTCTATTTATGTCCAGAGATCCAGTGACCAATTTCATATTTATTTACTTTAACACTCAGTAATATGTTGTTGACATAGAAAACCTGTAAAGCCTTCTTGTAAACAGAAGGTTCACAGGAGGTATCGATAAGAGAATCAATAAGAAATCAGACTGATAAGCAGAATGGATAATGGTATTGATATTGATAAACTCTTATCAATACCCATCCATAGTTATTATGGTACTTTTTCTCTTTTTTTAAAAAAATACGCTTATCTCCTTGTTGATTTTAGCCATTTTATGCTCCTGTTATGAGATGACAGTGATTGTTGTGCAGTGGTAACTTTTCTGTCTAGTAATCGGAGCTTTTGTAAATTGCAGGTTCGAATCCCATGAGTGGCATTTAATTTTATTTAATCAGGGGTTTTAACCACAGGGTTCTGTATTGTGTCCCCTTTTATTTATTATTTATATCAACTCAGTGATATTCACTAATTATACTGCTGTTTTTTAATTTTATTTTTCTCCACATCAGCAGCGCGATGTGGTACAACACAACTGCTTGCACTGTGTTCATGCACACGCACGATGGTTCATGGTTACCCATTTCGTCTTTGGTTTGTGGGGCCCTTACACACAGCATCATAGTTCTTTTAGAATTTAAGACGAGTCGATAACTTTACCAAAGTATTTATACGATTGCACATATTCCTCTGGGTGATCCTTAATGAGTGTGACTCTGTGTGTGTGAGCGTCTTTCCTAAAATCATATTTACTTTTTGATATGGTATCAGTATTTCTTTTCCAAGTGTCTGATAAGATAATGTCTAAAATTCTACAATTTGTTAATTTGATTTGGTCAAATTAAAAAAATAATCTTTAATACACTCAAACTGACTTTTTTATGTTATATTTGGTCAGATGCTGGGGGGAAGACCAGATATTTAAATGAAATTATTTTGTTTGGTTGTTTTTTTTTGTTTTGTTTTTTTTAAATAAAAATGACTTGTTAGTCTGGTTCCTCTGGTCTGGTATGCAGCACTTTGGAATGAATGTGATTTAGGGATGATGTGATGTTTGGAGGCATGGAGATTCATATCAGGCTGCCATCACCTTGAACTTTGACATTCCTCCAAAAAAGAAAATTCAGAGTAAATGAACTGCATTTATATAGCGTTTTTCCATCTGCATCAGACGCTCAAAGCGCTTTACAATAATGGCTCACATTCACCTCGATGTCAGTTTGCTGCCATACAAAGCGCTCACTGCACCGCGGAAGCAACTAGGGGATTAAGAACCTTGCCCAAGGGCCCTTAGTGATTTTGCAGTCAGGCTGGAATTTGAACTGAGGATCTTCTGGTCTCAAGCCCAATGCTTTAACCACTAGACTAACACCTCTTCTAAGCATTAGCATGCTCAGCTGTGAGATCATCTCACTGTTAATCAACATTAAGAGAACCAAAAGGTTATAAAATCATATATTTTCATTATTGATTAATGTTCGGGTTTTTTTCTTACTATTCCGCAGAAAACTTTGACATGAGCCACTAGATGGCACAATGGCAGCGCCGGGCTTGGGGGGGCTTAAACCCACCAATAATGAGCCAAACCCCCCCAATAATTCTGCCAATAATGTGAATAGCGACATATTTGTGGATCTCAACTGCAGTTTTGCACTGAGAATGTCTCAATATTGCGTAACTGAGCAAAGTGATGAATGTGTGTGTTCAGTGATCCACCAATGCTGAATCACCCTTCACAAACACAATTTTCAGTTTTGCAACTAAACATTTATTTGTAAAAACCCACACACAAGTTACAAATCAGAAATTTGTGTTTGTGGATCAAAAGCACATGTACAAATCAAAGGATATTTGTAAATCACCCTCTGTGCATTTGCAAGTATTAATGAGACAAATTTAACTCCATACTCCAAAAATTTAGGTTTCCTAAATATTTATTACGGCCACTCTTAAAACTTCACTTATCTTTATAATTTTATTACTGGTAAATTTAGAATTGATTTAGATGAGATATACTTATTATCTCACAAGAATATATCACAATTATCTGGGAACTACTTTTTGCGCAGGAATTCATCAAGCACGTCGGCCGCAGCCGCGCACTAACACAGAATATACAGAAGCTGTATATCATTGTTCTGCAATCATTCTAAGTGATGTGTGTGTGCACTGATACCACATTTTAGAGGAGCACGGGTGACTAAAACATATACCTTGGTATTTAGAAAGCAATTTACTATATATTGTTCATTTAAACGACATTTTGTGGAGCTCCTCCAACTTTTACCCCAGCCCCCCCAACAAAAATTTCCTGGCGCCACCACTAGATGGCAGTACAACCATGTCATGGCTACAGTAGTGTCAAAAATGACAAACTATGTATTTCTTTCACTGCAGTTTTGGATGTTGCCAGAACATTTAGAAGAGACATAATAAATGTTTTTCACAGTGCTGGCACCTGTTTTTCTTCCAGTAGAAGTGATAAATGATGCTTGCATGTATCTGTGACTATAGAATACCCTTGCGGGAGTCCATCCACACTTTGACCACATGAGGTGAATGGACAGTCCTAATAAGGCTGTGGTGTTGTGGGTGAACAGGTCACCCCGTGCAGCAGCTTTCAGCAGGAGCTGCATGGAGCCGGCTCCTTATTAACGGTGCCAGTCTGGTTGTTGTCTGTTCCTCCTGAAGGAGCGCTGACACTCACCACAACAGCTCAAGCTGGCGGCTCACCTTGTTAGTGCGGTTGCACAGCTCCTGTCTCTACGCATGATGAAGAGCCCGCTTTGATATGTGGCTGGTGGGCAGCTGCTGTTATTTACCTGATTTAAACAAACAGCTTGACATCGTCGATGAGTGTGGGCGTGTTGGACTGAAGCTATATGAGTGAATTCACGTCTGTGCAATGATACAGTCATCAAAGAGCTCCCTAACGGGAGGTATATGCAACCTAGCAACCAGCCCTCCTCCTCATTCTGCACCGGTGGCCTCGATCTGGACTCGCACACGATTCAAACAGCACAAAGGAACTGACCGGCATAAAGTGCTGTGTTGTGTTCTGCATACAAATAGAATAAAATTTGGGGCTGAGATGGACAATCATTATCATATCAACCAGTGTCTCCCTGAGGACTGTCTGGACAAACAACATAAGATTTTAAATATTTAGAGGCACAGTGCATCTGGAAAGTATTCACAGCACTTCACTTTTTCCACGTTATGTTACAGCCTTATTCCAAAATGGAGTAAATTAATTTTTTCCTCAAAATTCTACTCACAACATCCCATAATAACAACATGAAAAAGTTTTTTTTTTTTTGCAAAAAACTGAGAAATCACATGCACATCAGTACTTTGACACACTCTTGTATGTATGACTTATCTGCCCAACAGTTGGGCGAATAGCCTTTGCCTAAAAAATAAATCTAAGTGTAAAGCAGACTGGACAAACTAAGCAAAAAATAATAAATACATATCTTCCAACACAATCGCATCTCGCTGATTTGACTTCACTTTAAGCTAGAGATGGGCGATACCGGGAATTTTGGTATTGATCTGATACCAAGTAAATACAGGCCCAGTATTGCTGATATCAAAACCAATACTCATACTTTTTCATATTTAAGCTTCATAGATCCAAAGGATCCAAAAGACAGAGGATAGAATTTCGCCAAACATTGTACGTGACAACAAAATACTTTATTATCACAATCAACATTTTTGTTTAAAAAAATATCACTCAACACAACTTAAAACAAAATCTCCTGAGGTAGAGGGCTGACAAACCACAATACAAGGGTGCACTGCTCCGTGTTGTGTGACACAGCGCATCGCTGCTCTTACAAAGATTAGACTTTGGTGAATCTGCATGCGCAGCAGTCATTGTGTGCGGGAGAGAAAAAAAGCTTGAGTATCGATCTTTTTACACGAGGATCGTTCAATATCAATACCAGCGTTGGTATTGGTATTATCAATATTAGGATCGATCCGCCCACCTCTACTTTAAGCGGTATCCTCCTGAATCCTGCTGTCTGACACTGCTTCTTGCTTCACAGGGCTTTATATGCTTTGACATCTCAAAGTCCGAGAAGTTCCACATAACGATCAAAAAACATCCTCTTGCCATCGTCACCTTTGTGTGTTTTGCTTTTTTCATTTGTCCAGGATAGACACTGCTAATGTTATGTTCACAACTTGGCAAAAGAAAACACACCACACCAGTCATCATATTGTATTGATGTCAGCTACAGCAGCAGATGGCAGTGGCAGATGCTCCAGAGTTGCCATGGCAATGCACCATAATTTGTGTGAAACTTAAGTCAGACGAAGCACGAAGTTTTTTCGAAGACATTCATGCATATGTTGTAAATACAACAATAATATTACTTAATGTCTGTTTATGTAGCAGCAACACGACGTGTTTGGGTTGTGAGAAAATGAATTTATTTATTTAACTATTTCTAACCCTCTCCCTTCCCCTAACCATAACTCCCACAGACCCCCCTGCATTTCGTGATACCGTCACAAAATGAATCTGTGCTCCGTCCCGAAAGCGTGGCACTTTTTGTGACAGTATCACAAACTGATTAATTTACTTTTTGTGATGCATCACGAAATGGCGTGAGATTGTATTTAACAACATCTGGTTCATCCTTGCAGCTGCAGAAAGCATAAAAAGTTGTAAGTTTATAGCTTTCGGTTTTCCGTTGCCTTCTCATTGAAAACAATGGAACATTCCCCGTCCACATGTGAATGCAGCATAACACCTACCATTGCTAACTGCTTCAAAGTCCCGTGTCCACACCATAACTGTCTTTTTGATATTGCATTATTGACGTCGCTTTTTGTCTAAACCTTCGTGATCACACACTTGCAAAACAGGCAAACTTGCATGACTTTCTCGTAGGCATGCAAAAATAAAACATGGACATCAAGAATTCTAAACAGTGGAACCAGAAATTCAGCTGACTGAAAAGTAAAACTGGATGCTGACAAAGCAATGCATTGTGGGTTGATTTTTCCTTTATTTGGTCAGGATAACTGACAACCTGTAGGAAGAAAATGGAAATGGAGCATGGAGAGGTGGAGCATGGAGAAGTGTGGTAGAGAAGACAGGGAGAGTAAATTACAAAAACACAGAGTTTAGCAGCAGTCATGAGTGGCAACAAGCAGGGATGCAACAATCCCAATACCAGTATTGGGCTTCAGCCCGATCCCTTATTCATTAACTTGTAATCATAAAACTTCTCCGATACTACGACACCCGATACCCCTTTACAGCAGCGTAATGTCAACCTCTCAACGGGAATTTTCTCTCACACGCTCTGTTATTTCCAGACTAATTTATGGATTTTTACAGGCTTTCTTGAAATATACTCATAAGTCAAAATATGCCCATTAATGCTGTCTATTGGCTGAAAGCCTCATTTCTCGTGCGGAGTAAATTCACACACAGAGTAAATAAAGTATTACCTTTTCATTTCAGTGGAACTCATCCTGAAGAAAAATTACCACATAAAGCTTTGAAGTACAACCCCAATTCCAGTGAAGTTGGGACACCGTGTAAAATGTAAATAAAAACAGAATACATTGATTTGCAAATCCTCTTCAACCTATATTCAATTCAATACACCACAAAGACAAGACATTTAATGTTCAAACCAAGGGCGCAATTTAGAACTAGAAATGGGGGGGACAAAGTGCGAGGCCCGCAGCGCCGAAGCCCATAGGCCAGGGGTCTGGGGGCGCCCTTAAGCCCCCAGAAGCCAACGGTTTCTAGATAAGCTCAGATGCATTCTGAGCATCCAGAACAGTAATTTTAATGTTTTGAGAAGACCATAAAGTGGACACCATTGACTTATGCAATTTGAAACTGTGGATATAAGTATGTTATTCTGAGAATAGCCAGCATTGATTTTATTAACATTCTGGTGTAAATAAGGTATCACCACATGTGTAGAACTCAAAAAGAATGATATGTTGAGTTTTCATTAAATAAAACAACTGCAATGTGGTAAAATGTATTCATAAATATGAAAGAACAGGCTCTTCATAATTATTAACTATCGCATACTGTATTTTTTTTTCTCAAGATTTGTTTTTGCATAAGTTTGAAAAAACAACAGATCATAAGTTTAGGATAAATTACTTATCATGAATTTAGTTTTTGAAGTGGCACTAATGACAACACTCATACTGAACATAATTTCATTTGCATAGACTGATTTTGGAGATCAAGCTATAATTGCTGATGGGCTTTCTGAGGTCCCAGATAGCTTTTCTGATTTCCTTTACTAACTTTCGGAATTTATTAAATTAGCATATGGTCCATTGATACTCATGTGCAGACACTAGTCCCTAGAGGCAACTATTTTTGGTTTCAAATCTGGGCAAATGCAGTCCCAGAAATTCTGAATGTGACAAACAAGTAACAGGTGTTGTAAACAAGTCAATGCTGCTAAAAATACAAACTTGCAGAAACAAAGATACTATTCTGACATGGTTTGCACATAAGATTGACATAGCATGTTTTAAGTACACACATATATGTCAGAAGGTGGGGGGGACATACCATATTCTGTCCCCCCTGGTTGAAAAGGTGGGGGGGACATGTCCCCCTATCCCCCACCAAATTGCGCCCATGATTCAAACTGATAAACTTTATTGTTTTTGTGCAAATATTTGCACATTTTGAAATGGATGTCTGCAACATGTTTCAAAAAAGCTGGGACAGTGGTATGTTTACCACTGTGTTACATCACCTTTCCTTCTAACAACACTCAATAATTCTTGCTCGTGGTTGAAGAAGAGTTCCAATCTGTGACACCGCATTTTGCACAACAGTTGCTTCGTGATCAGATCATGGTTTATGCACCGGAGGTCATCCATATCAGGTTGCTGAGTTGCAGCGCTTCGTGAAGCTGTCCAGGCCGATGGGAGACCGGCTCGATGTAATCTGTTTGTTGTGTGTCTGTCTGTGCTGCTGCGAGCGGAATTCCCCCCGGATGCTCTTTGCACCAAGTTAAAGTGTCACAGCGCGCCTCATTCATTAACCCTCTGGGGTCCGAGGGAATTTTTTGGACAGTTCACTCGCCTGGCATAAATGTTTTATTATTGCTTTTAACAGCTCTCCCTGCATCCCACAATCAAGTTTTATGTATCTTTTGTTTCAGGACAACCTGTGCTTTCAGAAGATATATGCTATAGTTGTGTTTTATAAGTGTTATAAAGGTTTACAATCAGAAATAAGAAAGGAAAAAGTAAAGCGGGAATAAATTTTCCACATATATTCAACATACACAGCAAACTATAATAAACAACTGTTTTGACACTTTATAAAGGTAATTTGAGGTCTTGTGTGAAAGACTGTACAATAAAAAGGTTCAAACAATAAACACAAATGCACATTTTGAACAATATATACAAAATGGTCTATGTGTTTTGTTTGTCTTCATCTCAAAGCAATTTCTGTCTGCTATTACACAAAGGTCACAGCACAAATTTCTACTTCTACTATGTTTTGGAGTGTTCTGTCCTACTCTGAAAGCAGCTTTCACACTTTGGCCCACTTTGGCTCCTTACAGTCTGAGGAGCTGCCCTTCCCCCCTTGCTCCATTGATATGGTAAACAGTGCTTTACGCCAGCGCGACAGAGCTTGCCACAGGCTTATTCAGTAACATTCACAGGTAATGAGGAGTGGAGCATCTTTGAAACTCACTTTCACAGATTGATGTGCATAGTGGCGCAGGGCACACTGGAGCAGCCAGGGGGCTATTCAAACGGGCCAACTAGTAACACATCACTCCTAAAAACAATCTTTGGTTCATCACATGAGGTAAATCTGCCATACGATTGGATTTTGTGAACCAATGTGACGGTGAACCAACTCCGATTGGACAATCACATTGCGCACGTCATCACATAGCTTCTTTGAGGAGTACAAAGATGCTGGATGGTGGCTTGAAAGGCCGCAAAAACAGCATTTACGATCTTACGTATTTGTGTATGTTGCCAGTAGGTATTTAATAAAAACTCAAAAAAATCTTTCTGTGTTCTGTAAATATCTCATGTTACAACGTGGACACCAGTGGCTTACTGACAAGTGTGGCCTATATATGTACAGTTTTTTTTTCTTTTTAAAGTTGGTAGGTGCTGCTTATATTCAGGTGCACTCAATAGTCTGGAAATTATGGTAACCGTGACACCAGAAGCATGAAACAAATCCCTCATTCAGCAGTCTGGTGGAGTAGAAGGAGTGATGTCGGCAGTGTGGAGGTTTTTTAAGGTAAACGAGGACAACATAAAAGCAGACTGCAAACTATGCTCTGCCAAATTGTCAAGAGGAGGAGCAAATACAAGCTGCTTCAACACAAGCAATTTAAAAAAACACCTGAAGAACCAACGCGACACAGTGCAAGGAGTTTGTCAATGCTAGCAGTGGGAAATGGCATCAACCCACTTTGCAGCAGATGCTAGAGAAAAGAGAGAAAATGTCCAGAGACGACCCACAGGCGGCAAAATTAACCGACGTGCTGACCCAGTATATTGCCCTTGATAACCAGCCGCTGTCAGTTGTCGATAATATGAAATTTCAACATCTCCTACATGTCCTGGAGCCGATGTATGAGATCCCCAGCACTCACCACATCACTGACACCGTTTTACCACAGCTCCATGACTTTGGCTTTGTCTGCAGGGCATTTCGCCACCACCGATATTTGGACAAGCAGTATCAGCCCTATGTCTCTCATCAGCTTAACTGCTCAGTGGATCGATGGCGATTTTATTCTGTAGAGACTTGTCCTACAAGCAAAACAGTTTGTGGTTCCCACAACAGCCAAAACATAGCAGATGCGTTTAATGACATGCTACAGATGTGGGGCTTCCCAAAAACTGCAGTTCATGTTGTTGTCCGAGACAACGCTAAAAACATGATCAAGGCCATGAATGATGCTGGACTCCCTAGCTTGCCGTGTGCCCCCACGCCCTCCAACTGGCTGTTAACGAGGGTGTTTTCGCCCAGAAAAGTGTAGCCCATGCGGTGGCGGTCGGATGGAAAATAGTTCGACATTTTAAACATTCCCACTTAGCCTAGTCCCGCCTGGAAGACATTCAAGTGCAGCTCAGCCAGCCGTTGAAGAGACTACAGCAGGATGTGCAGACCCACTGGAACAGCACGTACTACATGCTCCAGTCTCTCATTGAGCAGAAGCAGGCTCTGGGATATTTGGGGCTGAACATGAGCTCCCCGACAACTTCACCGCTCACCAGTGGACACTTCATGAAAAGACTTGATCTATTCTGGCTCCCTTTGAGGAGTTAACCAGAAAAGTGAGTTTCTCTGATGCTTTGGCACTGGATGTGTTTCCTGCTGTAACTGTGCTTCTGAGACTTCTGAACAAAGAAGAAGACAAGGACCATGGCATAAAAACAGTGAAAGCGACCTTAGCTGCAGCTGTCAAGAGACGCTTCATCAACACAGAAGAAAACCCACTCTACTGCATCGATCCAAGGTAAAGTGTGTGTCTGTACGTCTCTCTTTGTGTGTCTGTCTCTATGACCTGTCTGTCCTGTACATGCTTGATCTGTCTGTTTTCTGAGCATGTGAGAGTATGATGAAACCAAACTTTTATCATAATGACCAAAATGAAACACTTTACCATTTAACCTTTACATAAACTGAATTTACTTTAAGTGATTTGAAGGCAGTATACTGACATGAATTCTGGTCATTTCAGACTGGCTTGTGTGTTACCAGCTAAATATATATTTTTCTGTTTAGGTACAAAGATCTGCTACAGAGGCAAAGGAGATGGTGATGCTGGAGCTGCAGAAAGTGTCTGTAGGAGAGGCAGACAAACAGGAGGATTTGGGGGAACCACCTGCCAGAAAGCTATAGAAGGTCCAGGCCAGCAGCAGCCTGGACAGTAGCCACGTTTACATGGGCACTTCATTGTTGATCTGACTGAATTCTATCTGATTGGTGGATCAGATTGTCCTGTTTACAAGAACGTGCCAAAAAACCCTGCTTGCTGTGCGGGTTTACATGCACTGTGATTACCATCCGATTCAGTCAGTAGAGCATTCCCATAATGCTTTGCGTTGTGACATCTGCCGTTTGTGACATATGTAAATTATGTCATATGGAGTTGTACCCAGAAGACCGTTCATATAAACAATGGATTTGTTACCTGCAATAATTGAGATTACGGTTATTCTTTGCGCATTTTGCAAATTTTTTCTGTGGCTTTTAGGTAGAGCCCACTATTAAATCTCACAAATTTATTTTAAACAATGAACTATTTTAAAATATGGCAATAAAGCAGTTTCATGAATAAATGAAACAAACCTTGTGTGTGAGGTCTTTTTACATTTCCTACTTCATTTGCTTGACTAAAACAAGTTGCGTTTACTTTTAGATTTTGGAACATCAGTTGCAAAATGCCTGGAAGCACCCATGGTGCCAATGTTTTGTGCCATTCAGATCTTTTTGAGAGCTCATCTTCTGCCAAAGGTACCTTTCAAACTTTTCTAAAGAGTAAAAAAAAAAGTCATATCCACTACACCCTGTGCTTTTTTCCCCTGATTTATTCTTAAGGATATAATGACTCATTAAAACATCAGAATTTTAAAAACAACCATTTTCTGTTTTTTGCCAACCGTGATAGCAACCTACTGTGCACTTCATAATTTCTGTCAGAATGAGAAGGACAACATGCAACAACAACGTGCTGCTGTTGCATGTTGTCCAGGAAAGATCTCTGCTGGTCTGACCGATCACCCAGGAGCTTGGCATAACCAGATGATGGCTTTCAATCTAGAAAGAATGTATAATTTCAGTTAGTGAAGAAAAAATGTTTATGTTTTTCTCTTTGTGGATCTCTCAGTCATGTATTATACCAAAGAATCATCCTACTTCTGTATTAAAATATGTTGTAATCCATCCACTCAAAACAGGAAAACAAAATTGAAATGAATGTATATTTGTGTCTCAACTGTCTAAAGATCATTAACCGTCATATTCCGTTGGAACTTTGTAATATTACCATTTCTAAAAAATAAAGCTGTTGTGTGTTGGGGGGTTTGGCTGGATGTTTTTGTGTTGTTTTCTTTCTTTTCTTTGCTCTCCAGGTGGTATGCAAACTGGTTTTTGTCTGTGGAGAAGGTGCTGGCAGAAGAATCCTTCACCCTCATCAACATTATTGGCTGCACTTGTGGAGGATGTTCATGTGCAGGCCTAATGACTCGCAGCACCTGTGGATGATGCTCACGTGCAGACTTAAGGACTTTCAGCTGAAGCAGATAATGAGATGGCGTTCTGCATTTAAGCCATGAGTGGTTCAAGCAGAATTGCCGGGAACTCGACCTTCAATCAATCAATCAATCAACTTTTTTTTATATAGCGCCAAATCACAACAAACAGTTGCCCCAAGGCGCTCTATATTGTAAGGCAAGGCCATACAATAATTATGAAAAACCCCAACGGTCAAAACGACCCCCTATGAGCAAGCACTTGGCTACAGTGGGAAGGAAAAACTCCCTTTTAACAGGAAGAAACCTCCAGCAGAACCAGGCTCAGGGAGGGGCAGTCTTCTGCTGAGACTGGTTGGGGCTGAGGGAAAGAACCAGGAAAAAGACATGCTGTGGAGGGGGGCAGAGATCGATCACTAATGATTAAATGCAGAGTGATGCATACGGAGCAAAAAGAGAAAGAAACAGTGCATCATGGGAACCCCCCACAGTCTACGTCTAAAGCAGCATAACCAAGGGATGGTCCAGGGTCACCCGATCCAGCCCTAACTATAAGCCTTAGCGAAAAGGAAAGTTTTAAGCCTAATCTTAAAAGTAGAGAGGGTATCTGTCTCCCTGATCTGAATTGGGAGCTGGTTCCACAGGAGAGGAGCCTGAAAGCTGAAGGCTCTGCCTCCCATTCTACTCTTACAAACCCTAGGAACTACAAGTAAGCCTGCAGTCTGAGAGCGAAGCGCTCTAATGGGGTAATATGGTACTACGAGGTCCCTAAGATAAGATGGGACCTGATTATTCAAAACCTTATAAGTAAGAAGAAGAATTTTAAATTCTATTCTAGAATTAACAGGAAGCCAATGAAGAGAGGCCAACACGGGTGAGATATGCTCTCTCCTGCTAGTCCCCGTCAGTACTCTAGCTGCAGCATTCTGAACCAACTGAAGGCTTTTTAGGGAACTTTTAGGACAACCTGATAATAATGAATTACAATAGTCCAGCCTAGAGGAAATAAATGCATGAATTAGTTTTTTCAGCATCACTCTGAGACAAGACCTTTCTGATTTTAGAGATATTGCGTAAATGCAAAAAGGCAGTCCTACATATTTGTTTAATATGCGCTTTGAATGACATATCCTGATCAAAAATGACTCCAAGATTTCTCACAGTATTACTAGAGGTCAGGGAAATACCATCCAGAGTAAAGATCTGGTTAGACACCATGCTTCTAAGATTTGTGGGGCCAAGTACAATAACTTCAGTTTTATCTGAGTTTAAAAGCAGGAAATTAGAGGTCATCCATGTCTTTATGTCTGTAAGACAATCCTGCAGTTTAGCTAATTGGTGTGTGTCCTCTGGCTTCATGGATAGATAAAGCTGGGTATCATCTGCGTAACAATGAAAATTTAAGCAATACCGTCTAATAATACTGCCTAAGGGAAGCATGTATAAGGTGAATAAAATTGGTCCTAGCACAGAACCTTGTGGAACTCCATAATTAACTTTAGTCTGTGAAGAAGATTCCCCATTTACATGAACAAACTGTAATCTATTAGACAAATATGATTCAAACCACCGCAGCGCAGTGCCTTTAATACCTATGACATGCTCTAATCTCTGTAATAAAATTTTATGGTCAACAGTATCAAAAGCAGCACTGAGGTCCAACAGAACAAGCACAGAGATAAGTCCACTGTCTGAAGCCATAAGAAGATCATTTGTAACCTTCACTAATGCTGTTTCTGTACTATGATGAATTCTAAAACCTGACTGAAACTCTTCAAATAGACCATTCCTCTGCAGGTGATCAGTTAGCTGTTTTACAACTACCCTCTCAAGAATCTTTGAGAGAAAAGGAAGGTTGGAGATTGGCCTATAATTAGCTAAGATAGCTGGGTCAAGTGATGGCTTTTTAAGTAATGGTTTAATTACTGCCACCTTAAAAGCCTGTGGTACATAGCCAACTAACAAAGATAGATTGATCATATTTAAGATTGAAGCATTAAATAATGGTAGGACTTCCTTGAGCAGCCTGGCAGGAATGGGGTCTAATAAACATGTTGATGGTTTGGATGAAGTAACTAATGAAAATAACTCAGACAGAACAATCGGAGAGAAAGAGTCTAACCAAATACCGGCATCACTGAAAGCAGCCAAAGATAACGATACATCTTTGGGATGGTTATGAGTAATTTTTTCTCTAATAGTCAAAATTTTGTTAGCAAAGAAAGTCATGAAGTCATTACTAGTTAAAGTTAATGGAATACTCAGCTCAATAGAGCTCTGACTCTTTGTCAGCCTGGCTACAGTGCTGAAAAGAAACCTGGGGTTCTTATTTTCTTCAATTAGTGATGAGTAGAAAGATGTCCTAGCTTTACGGAGGGCTTTTTTATAGAGCAACAAACTCTTTTTCCAGGCTAAGTGAAGATCTTCTAAATTAGTGAGACGCCATTTCCTCTCCAACTTAAGGGTTATCTGCTTTAAGCTACGAGTTTGTGAGTTATACCACGGAGTCAGACACTTCTGATTTAAAGCTCTCTTTTTCAGAGGAGCTACAGCATCCAAAGTTGTCTTCAATGAGGATGTAAAACTATTGACGAGATACTCTAACTCCCTTACAGAGTTTAGGTAGCTACTCTGCTCTGTGTTGGTATATGACATTAGAGAACATAAAGAAGGAATCATATCCTTAAACCTAGTTACAGCGCTTTCTGAAAGACTTCTAGTGTAATGAAACTTATTCCCCACTGCAGGGTAGTCCATCAGGGTAAATGTAAATGTTATTAAAAATGATCAGACAGAAGGGAGTTTTCAGGGAATACTGTTAAGTCTTCTATTTCCATACCATAAGTCAGAACAAGATCTAAGATATGATTAAAGTGGTGGGTGGACTCATTTACTTTTTGAGCAAAGCCAATAGAGTCTAATAATAGATTAAATGCAGTGTTGAGGCTGTCATTCTCAGCATCTGTGTGGATGTTAAAATTGCCCACTATAATTATCTTATCTGAGCTAAGCACTAAGTCAGACAAAAGGTCTGAAAATTCACAGAGAAACTCACAGTAACGACCAGGTGGACGATAGATAATAACAAATAAAACTGGTTTTTGGGACTTCCAATTTGGATGGACAAGACTAAGAGACAAGCTTTCAAATGAATTAAAGCTCTGTCTAGGTTTTTGTTTAATTAATAAGCTGGAATGGAAGATTGCTGCTAATCCTCCGCCCCGGCCCGTGCTACGAGCATTCTGACAGTTAGTGTGACTCGGGGGTGTTGACTCATTTAAACTAACATATTCATCCTGCTGTAACCAGGTTTCTGTTAGGCAGAATAAATCAATACGTTGATCAATTATTATATCATTTACCAACAGGGACTTAGAAGAGAGAGACCTAATGTTTAATAGACCACATTTAACTGTTTTAGTCTGTGGTGCAGTTGAAGGTGCTATATTATTTTTTCTTTTTGAATTTTTATGCTTAAATAGATTTTTGCTGGTTATTGGTGGTCTGGGAGCAGGCACCGTCTCTACGGGGATGGGGTAATGAGGGGATGGCAGGGGGAGAGAAGCTGCAGAGAGGTGTATAAGACCACAGCTCTGCCTCCTGGTCCCAACGCTGGACAGTCACAGTTTGGAGGATCCAAGAAAATTGGCCAGATTTCTAGAAATGAGAGCTGCTCCATCCAAAGTGGGATGGATGCCGTCTCTCCTAACAAGACCAGGTTTTCCCCAGAAGCTTTGCCAATTATCTATGAAGCCCACCTCATTTTTTTGGACACCACTCAGACAGCCAGCAATTCAAGGAGAACATGCGGCTAAACATGTCACTCCCGGTCTGATTGGGGAGGGGCCCAGAGAAAACAACAGAGTCCGACATTGTTTTTGCAAAGTTACACACCGATTTAATGTTAATTTTAGTGACCTCCGATTGGCGTAACCGAGTGTCATTACTGCCGACGTGAATTACAATCTTACCAAATTTACGCTTAGCCTTAGCCAGCAATTTCAAATGTCCTTCGATGTCGCCTGCTCTGGCCCCCGGAAGACAATTGACAATGGTTGCTGGCGTCGCTACTTCACAGTTCTCAAAACAGAGTCGCCAATAACCAGAGTTTGATCCTCGGCGAGTGTATCGTCGAGTGGGGAAAAACGGTTAGAGATGTGAACGGGTTGGCGGTGTACACGGGGCTTCTGTTTAGGGCTACGCTTACTCCTCACAGTCACCCAGTCAGCCTGCTTTCCCGACTGCCCGGGATCTGCCAGGGGGGAACTAACGGCGGCTAAGCTACCTTGGTCTGCACCGACTACAGGGGCCTGGCTAGCTGTAGAATTTTCCACGGTGCGGAGCCGAGTCTCCAATTCGCCCAGCCTGGCCTCCAAAGCTACGAATAAGCTGCACTTATTACAAGTACCGTTACTGCTAAAGGAGGCCGAGGAATAACTAAACATTTCACACCCAGAGCAGAAAAGTGCAGGAGAGACAGGAGAAGCCGCCATGCTAAATCGGCTAAGAGCTAGTAGCTACGCAACCAAGCGGATTCCTAAAAACACACAAAGTGAATAATGTGTAAATAATTTAGAGGTGATTCAGCAGAAGGAGTGCCTTAATTAAGGCACCAGACAGGCCATGAAGCAGCACAGGTAACGCACGACAACAGCGAACGCACGACAACGGTGCTAAAATAAAATAAAAATCGACTAAACACGCTGTGGAGCAGCACAAGTAACGCACGACAACAGTGCTAAAAAAAAATAAAACGAAAGCGTTAGCAAGCTAGTTAGCTTGCCAACGCTGATGAAAGTTAGCTGATAAAAGTGCTCCGTCGCGATGTTTAGGCGTTGGAGCACAGTGAAAAAGTAAAAAAAAGTTAAAAAGTCTTGAAAAAGACTGTTAGTTCAAAGTCCAAAGCAGCAGGTAGCAGTCTCTGTGTAAACAGTCCCAACAGAGAGCCAAAATTCTGATGCAACGTCTTCCTCCTTCCTCCGCCTAGAACCTTGTGACGTTTGTTTGTGAGACGCTGAGGACCGCGCCTGGGTTTGACACATCGTGCCTGTGAAGGAGGACGGGTGAGGGACACATGCTGTCAGCACACATCAGAGGTGATTGTCTGAATAAGTGTCAATAGTAATTTGGTATTTTGTTATGCAGTATATTTGAACATTGATGAGAATTGTGCAGCTCGCTTCTCACGGCCGTGGCGTGCAGACTGATGATCCTCCTCTGTTGTGAGAAGCTGCTCATTTACATAAAGCTTAAAGTCAGACCTGAATGTGTTGCTGATAGTGTGTGCCTTTGAAGGATATTAGTTGTAGCTGTTGACTTACCTCACCTCTTCTATCCTTCACAGAGTCAGTTTGTCGTGTCCACCTGGGGGGTGTTTGGCGGTGAGTTTGAGTCCAGAAGCGCCGGGCTTCGATCCCTTTGGGCGCTGGAGAGCGCGCCGTCCTTCACTCCGCCAGACAAGCCATTTATTATGTTGTACACAATTATTGCACAGAAAGGGAAATAAATGTTTTGTTTTTAGCGCTGGGTTCAGTCAGACGCAGGTCCGCTCCTCAACCCGCGTCGGCACATAACAAAAGCACTCCAAATAAATTAATAAATATGTGATGACTGTACGATATTTTTTCAGCAAGCTCTACAGGAAATTTCAAGAACTCACCATGTTTTTTTTTTTTGTTGTTTTTTTTTTAGCAGCATGATATTACTCTTTAAAAAACTCACTTTTTTTTTGGCTGGAGCCTCCTCTGTGTCGTCTTCAGGTTGTGGAGAGCTGCTGTCATCAGTCTCCTCTGACGTGCTGTTTACATTATCTATACATCTATATATAAGATTGCAAATTCTTGGTGATAAAAAATAAAAACAGTTTGAATGTGTTTGACTTCTTTTTTGTTTAGGTCTTACATTGGTCTGTGATCGGCAAGGAAAATAAAAATCATCAGATCATCAGTAGAGTCGAACGTTCTTTCCGACTGGGACGCTACATGAGTTTTTTTCGGAAACTTAGCCGAGCACATTGATACTCCCGCGAGAAGTGCTTTTGAATTTATTGGTTTTGTGGTCTCTCCTCTGGTGCTGCTCTCAGCATACACTTGTCAGCATATCGTTGATTGGGTCCAGTTCTTTAGCACTGTGAAGTGTAATTAACAGCACTGCCAGCAGCCCCATCCAGTTTGTTTCATTTCAGCTCAGAGGCATGAGTTTTCTTCTTCAAAGCTGCCTGGTTTGATGTTTGAAGTGTTGTATGGCTGGGGGGGCCTGGCTGCCTTTTGTTTCTGTCTTCTGTGCTGTCTTTTGTTTTTCCTTCCAGGTGGTACGCGTTTAGGACTGAGTGGCTGTGTGGCTGAGTTATCAGGACCTCACCCTGATCACCTGAGGCTGATCATGTGCAGCTCGTCAGGACTCACAGCTGTGGTGCATCTACACGGATTGGAGCATGGTGGCATTTAAGTCTGGAGTACACAGTGTGTATTTGCCAGAGACTCGACCTTGTGACCAGACGGGTGAGATCGTCGTCTCGAGAGCCATCTCATCATCAGTGGATGCAGAGACCGTACCAGGTTTGACACCATGGTCTGTGAAAGAGGAGGGGGTGAGGTCTCACGCTCGTCAGCACACTTCCTGAGGTACGTTAGGTTTTGTGACTAACATTAGTACAGTCAGTAAATGTGGTGTCCCTCACACCTTATTATATTGAGCTGTTATGTTAGTCGTTTAATCAGCTTCCACTGCAGTTGAGTAATGTGAACAGGGTGTTCCATGCCTGCAGGGTGGGAAGCTGATTAGTAATTAAGCCAGGAAGTGTTTGCTGTTTATGTACACCTTTGAGTGGTCTCTCTGTGTGTGGAGTATGGACTCACATGATGATTTCTTCTTTCACAGACTCGGTTTGTCGCGGCCACCTGGGGGGGTGTCGGCGGGGTCCTTGGGTCCGAACTGGTTCTGGCTCCGGACCGTTTGTGCTGCTAGGAGCGCACCGCAAATCCACCACACCAGACCGCGCACTCATTTGTTTGTATTTTTTCACATCACTGTTATGTCATTAAATTTTGTTATCCTTTGTACCGTGCTCTGCTTATTTCATACTGGGTCCTTCAAACGCTGGTTGGTTCTCCGTCCTGCGTCCGACACATAACATGAAGATGCACTTAGTCTGCATTGACATATGAAAAAACCATTTATCAGTGCAGAAAAACAATATCACAGCCAGCGCTGGTGGACGTGTTGCTGGTGAAGACAACTGAGGACAAAATGCAAATTAAGTGTACCCACTTCATATCTCCTTACAAGCCCTAACACTCGTTGAACTGGTAATACAGAAACTCCTGCTGTGTTACTGCAGTGATCTTATTGAAGTCTGGAATATGGAAAATATTCCCAGCACTTCACTTTTGCCACATTTTGTTTTGGTCCACCGTTATTCCAAAATGAAGTAAATTAATTTTTTTCCCCTCAAAATTCTGCTCACAACACCCCATAATGACAACATGAAAAATGTTTTTTTTAACAGATTTATAAAAAAAAAAAAAATCACATGTACATAGTATTCACACCCTTTGCTCAATACTTTGTTGATGCACCTTTGTCAGCAATTACAGCCTCAAGTCTTATTGAATATAATGTCACAAGCTTGGCGCACCTATCTTTGGGCAGTTTATGCAGCACCTTGTTAACCCCCAAAATATGAATCACTTGCAAATCGTGAATTATCCATAAACCGTTAATTGCAAAATGTGAATACTGAAAAAAATATCTCCCAAATCGTGAACGCGAATCTCTCAAAATGTGAATGCAGGTCTTGCAAAACGTGAATAGCAGTGATTTATTATTTTTTTTATTTGCAGGGGTCACTAACAGCCTAACTAACAGAGGACAGAAACCTCCCCCTCCGGAAAATGGCTCAATAAATCTTAAGAGAAATGGTGTAGAAAAACAAACACCACAACACACAGCACAGTTTCTAACCTCAGGAAGGTAGACAAGGAGCTACAACCTTATTTTATCCACATGGGCCATCCTCTGAGCTGGAAAAATAATATTGACCTGAACGAGCAGATGGCTGAGAAACAGAAGTGTAGGAACCATCTACAAAGTGCAAAAACAAGGCACCAGAAAATTATTCAATAAATTCAGGTGTGGTGTCACCAAATTCAGTGAACACAGTGGTCTCCTAATGGATATACTACAGCATTCAGTTTGGAAAAATATCACTGTGAAAAACTTTGGAGAATTTTTTATTGTTTAAATTTTCAATAGTGTCAATTTTATATGTTGTAGTGAGACAAAATTGACTGCACACATCAGTGGTCTAATGCTGGTTATACTACAGCACTCAGTTTAGAAAAATGTGCAAAAATTGAATTGTAGTGAATTAGTGAATTTTAGTGCTCATTTTATGACTTGTTTCAATGATAAATAATTAATAAAATTACATTTTTTTTTGCACATTTTTGCAACTAAATTTACCCCAGGTGGGCTCCAATTAACCGTCTGGAGTCTAGGGTATAACTGAGCGTTTACTTTGCCTTGTTTGGTGTAATTTTTTTTTCAGCACAACCTCACCTGTGTAGGTTTATAGTCTGTCTTTTGGATGCACTGTAAATAATGTGATGAAAAGCCCAACATCAGAATGCATGACTTGGCTTTACATTGTCTACAACATTTGACCTCAAATGTACTAACACAGCATAAATGAGAGGACATTGAGACCTAGTAGTATCAGTGTGATTAATCATGCACAAAAGTTCATTAAATGTCACAACCGATGTGTTTTCGACACCACAGAATTAGCTAATGAAATACAGAAGCAAATAGAACACTTATGTACATTCAGCACCAAAGAATATAAAAGTAAATTTTGCTCACACTAAACAAAGCAGAACAAGTCCACTCTATAAGGGCCCCGTCACACTTAGAAAGAATGGGCAAGAATGAAGCTGAATCAGGCCAAATGGGAAAAAAAACGGCAAACTTTGAGGCACAGTTGGGAGGGACAGACATTCGGACAGCCATGTGCAAATATTGTACAACTACCTATAATGTGGGTGGATCCCGCCCCAACTGATTTGTGCTCAACTGTGTATATGCATATGATTGCAGTCCAAACATGGTTGGAACACAGTACAAAAGTTCGATGATGTACATGTCATAATGTGTGTATTACACTTGTGACACCCCGTTCAGCGGCACTGTGCCGCGCCTCTGAAATGCATTGACTTGCCGTAGGGAAGCAGAGCGGCACATCTGCTTGTGGTGTTACAGCTGTGATGATCATAATATTTCACAAGTATTAAGTAACCCATGGGAGGGAATGACAATGTATCTGCAATATAAGGTTTATTATGGATATAACACTCCATTCAGATGTGTGCACTGCTCCACGACTCTGAGGCACATTGACTCGCAGTGACACATGGTGCTTTTGGTTTGACTGTGCAATGTTCACATCTGGTTCACAAGATGAATGCTTGCCACAGTGCATATAACAATATTTCCTTTGCACACCCCAAACGGGAGCCACTGGAGATACACGTATCAGGACATGCTGGCAGGATTTGACATACCTGACCATGGCAAATGTCTCTAGAGCGTGATCAGACTGTTCCAAATGCTGTTTTGATGCCATGAGAGTATTTAGAACACAGTCAGAATGCAGTTAGAGTGCACCTCAACTGCTGTTCAATATTTTTCCACCTTGGCCACACCTTGAAAGTTGAGAACTTGCACTCTACATTCAGGCTCACCTCACGACTGTACCTGACTGTTTGGAGTGCACTCAGAATGCTGTTGGAGGTTTTTGATCGCACCTTGACTTTGCCAAAATGGAGGTTGAATTTTCATTTGGACGGCATTCTCGGTCATTCGGTCTCTAGTGTGACGGTGGCATAAGAACTGAAATGATCAACAAAATAAAATTGACTTACAGGTAAGTTGTTTCAGATAAGAGAACATCCTGGGATCTACTGTTTTTTGTTTTGTTTTTTTACCTGGGAGATGCAATACATATTGTGCACAATATCATTAACCAACTCAAAAAATTTAGAGGGATTTCAGTGCCTAAAGGGCAAGGGTACAAGCCTGAGATGAACACACCTGTGATCGCTGAACCCTCAGACATTACGGCTTCAAGAACTGTCATTCATCAATAGCTGATATACAACCCCAATTTCAATGAAGTTGGGACGTTGTGTAAAATGTAACTAAAAACAGAATACAATGATTTGCAAATCCTCTTCAACCTATATTCAATTGAATACACCAGAAAGAAAAGATAGTTAATGTTCAAACTGGTAAACTTTATTGTTTTTCTGCAAATATTTGCTCATTTTGAAATAGATGCCTGCAACATGTTCCAAAAAAGCTGGGACAGTGGTATGTTTACCACTGTGTTACATCACCTTTCCTTCTAACAACACTCAATAAGCATTTGGGAACTGAGGACACTAATTGTTGAAGCTTTGTAGGTGGAATTCTTTCCCATTCTTGCTTGATGCACAACTTCGGTTGTTCAACAGTCCGGGGTCTCCGTTGTATTTTGCGCTACATAATGTGCCACACATTTTCAATGGGCAACAGGTCTGGGCTACAGTCAGGCCAGTCTAGTACCCGCACTCATTTACTACGAAGCCACGCTGTTGTAACGTGCAGAATATGGCTTGGCATTGTCTTGCTGAAATAAGCAGGGATGTCCCTGAAAAAGACGTTGCTTGGATGGCAGCATGTGTTGCTCCAAAACCTGGATGTACCTTTCAGCATTGATGGTGCCATCACAGGTGTGTAAGTTGTCCATGCCATGGGCACTAACACCCCCCATACCATCACAGATGCTGGCTTTTGTACTTAGCGCTGGTAACAATCTGGATGGTCTTGTTCCTCTTTTGTCTGGAGGACACGACGTTCATGATTTCCAAAAACAATGTGAAATGTGGACTCATCAGACCACCGCACACTTTTCCACTTTGTGTCTGTCCATTTCAAATGAGCTCGGGCCCAGAGAAGGCGGCAGCGTTTCTGGAAGTTGTTGATGTATGGCTTTTGCTTTGCATGGTACAGTTTTACTTGTAGATGTAGCGATGAACTGTGTTAACTGTCAATGGTTTTCTGAAGTGTTCCTGAGCCGACACAGTAAGATCCTTTACACAATGATGTCGGTTTTCAATGCAGTGCCATGTGAGGGATCGAAGGTCACGGGCAGTCAATGTTGGTTTTCGGCCTTGTCACTTATGTGTATAAAGTTGTCCAGATTCTCTGAATCTGATTATACTATGGACTGTAGATGATGGAATCCCTAAATTCCTTACAATTGAATGTTGAGAAGCATTGTTCTTAAACTGATGGACTATTTTTTCATGCAGTTGTTCAGAAAGTGGTGATCCTCACCCCATTTTGCTTGTGAATGGCTGAGACTTTTGGGGATGCTCCTTTTATATCCAATCATGACACTCACAATTAGTGTCCTCAGTTCCCAAATGCTTATTGAGTGTTGTTAGAAGGCAAGGTGATGTAACACAGTGGTAAACATACCACTGTCCCAGCTTTTTTGAAATGTTTTGCAGGCATCCATTTCAAAATGAGCAAATATTTGCACAAAAACAATAAAGTTCACATTTGAACATTAAATATCTTGTCTTTGTGGTGTATTCAATTGAATATAAAGTTGAAGAGGATTTGCAAATCATTGTATTATGTTTTTATTTACATTTCACACAACGTCCCAACTTCATTGGAACTGGGGTTGTAAGTATATACAAAAAAGAAGCCTTATGTTAACCTTATCCAGAACCAGCATCAACTTCTCTGGGCTTGGAGGCATCTGGAAACATGTATTGTCAAACAAATCAATATTCCAAATCTTTTTTTTTTTTTTGAAACATTGACATGTGTGCTCTGGACCAGGGACAAAAAGATTAGATTAGATTACATAGGATAGAACTTTATTGATCCCTTGGGAAGACTCCCTCAGGGAAATTCCAGCAGCATTGTATAGCAACACACAGGGTAAGAAGTACACAGAGTCTCAAAATTGAAAGTTACAAAAAACAGGATGCAAAGATAACAAGAGCAATCAGAGATTTTTGACGTCAACCAACCGGGATCCGGATCACCTCCAAAAATCAGTGGAGTCTTCCATGATCTAATATCTATCTGTGGTGCAAATTTGGTGATAATCTGTGAAGACGTTTTGACATAATTCTTCAGCGTATATATAAAGTGAAATCTTGATCCAGAATCTGGAACCGGATCACCTCCAAAATTTAGTGGAGTTTTCCATGCCCAAATATTTACCTGTAGTGCAAATTTGGTCAGAATCTGTGAAAGTGAAACTGTGAGGTAGTTTTGACGTAATCCTTCAAAGTCTGTATAAAGTGAAACTTGATCCAGAATTTTGATGTAATCCTGCTAACAGACAGACAGACAAATAAACACACACACACACACACACACACACACACACACACACACACACACACACACACACACACACACACACACACACACACACACACACACACACACACACACACACACACACACACACACACATACGAGGTCTGTTAGAAAAGTATCCGACCTTTTTATTTTTTTCAAAAACCATATGGATTTGAATCATGTGTGATTGCATCAGCCAATCTTGAACCTTCGTGGGCATGCATGAGTTTTTTCACGCCTGTCGGTTGCGTCATTCGCCTGTGAGCAGGCTTTGTGTGAGCAGTGGTCCACCCCTCTCGTCGGATTTTTATTGCGAGTAAATGTCTGAATGATTTGGAGCTTTGCTGAGTCAATTTTTTCCAGAAACTGTGAGAGACCTCCAGGTGGACACCATTCGGAAAATTCAGATGGCTTTCAGGGACGATTTTATGGGGATTACACAGATTAAGGAGTGCTCCAGCCAATTTAAAGACTGCCCACAGCTGCTGAGAGCGCGCCGCGCTCCGATCGCCGATCGACAGGCTGAATCAACCAGATCATTTCCAACGTGAAGGCTTTGTTGATCCGGGACGTCGTCTGACTTACACAAAAATGGCAGGCGACGTGGACATCAGTACTTTTTTGGCACATTCCACTGTTACAGGAGTTTTTTTCATGGAAAGAGAAGCAGAGGGATGCGCCACGGAGCCGTTCATGGCGCGGGACAAAACCACCTCCGTGTTCGTCTCACAGGACGGCTTTGAGATGGCTTTCAGATGGCTTTCGGTGGTTTTTCAGTCGTGTGACTATCCGAGAAATTGTGGATGAGCCTGGACATGCCAGAACATGTCCTGTGAGGCTTCATCACGGCGTTGCTTTGTGCCATGTGGCACCGCCGCGATGCGCTGAATTCCTCCGCTCCTCTTTCCATGACAAAAACTCCTGTAACAGTGGAATGTGCCGTTCATTTCCAAACTGGACGCTGTGTTTTATCCCGGATGTTGTCTGACTAGCACAGGAATTGTGGAAGACGTGGACATCAGCACTTTTTCGGCACATTGAGACAGACGTGCGGAAGAATTCCGCGCATCGCGGCAGTGCCGCATGGCGCAAAGCACCGCCGTGATAAAGCCTCACAGGACATGTTCTGGCATGTCCAGGCTCATCCACAATTTCTTGGATGGTCACACGACTGAAAAACCACCGAAAGCCGTATGAAAGCCATCTCAAAGCCGTCCTGTGAGACCAACATGAAGGTGGTTTTGTGCCGCGCCATGAACAGCTCTTTGGCACATCCCTCCGCTTCTCTTTCCATGAAAAAAACTCCTGTAACAGTGGAATATGCCGAAAAAATACTGATGTCCATGTTGTGTGGGCCGCTGAAGAGGAGGTACTGCTGGCCCACCACCACCAGATGGCGCCCTGCTTGAAGTGCGGGCTTCAAGCACGAGGGTATCATAGCAACCGGGAGTGACAGCTGTCACCCGTCATCAGCACCAGCTGTCACTCATTTCACATCATACCACCACCACCATAAAGGCCGGACTGCAACTCCACCTCCCCGCCGAGAAATCAGCTACCTTGGAGGTAATTTTCTCTGCTGACTTGAAACATTGAATAATAATCTGAACTTCTTTGCAGCTGTTTTCCTGTGGTGTTTTCCTTATCTGTGGAATTGGCGTTTGGTGTGATCAGCGACGGCTTCGCTTCACACTCCAACCAGATAAGTGGTTAGACAGGAGCTGCACGAGTGTGTGATTGGAGGTGGAGGTGCTCCCTCCCAAAAGAACACAGACGGTGGAATTACTGAGTGTGCGAACTCACACTCATCAAAACTGTTTCTGTTCTCTGCCAGCAGTACCCGGTCTGACAGCTGGAGACTGTGGCCACCTGGGGCTCCAGGACTTGGCGGCTCCGGTGTTCTTCAGATCCGTTGGTGGTGAAGGCTGTGTGGGATCCGGCTCGGTTCTAGACGGAGGTCTCCTATCCTCAAGCCTGCCCACACGTCACTTAACATTTAATTGTCTGTGGTACCAAAACTGTGTTTGTCTGTATTCCGTTGTGCGTTTCACAACATTAAATTGTTACTGTTTGGCTTATCAATTGTCCGTTCATTTAGCGCCCCCTGTTGTGGGTCCGTGTTCCTACAATTTCACAACAGGATTTCTCGGCCAGCGTCATGGATCCCGAGGGGCGTCAGCCATCGCTTGAACAGCCAATGGAAGAGCGAGGTGAACAGGCATCAGCAGGAGGCGTGTTAGGTGAGCTGCAGCAAATCTTAACCGCTTTCACTGCTCGGCTGGACTTAGTCACCGAGCAGAATGTGATTCTCAATCGGAGAATGGAGGCTCTCACCGCCCGGGTGGAAAAGCAGGCACCGGGCGCTGCTGCAGCACCTCCTCCTGCTGACCGGAGGCCTGAGACAGACATTCCGCTGGTCGTTCAACGACCCCCCCCCACCATCCCCTGAAGCTTACATAAGCCCTCCGGAGCCGTACGGAGTCTGTGTCGAGACGTGCGCGGACTTCTTAATGCAGTGCTCGCTCGTCTTTTCACAGTGTCCCGTCATGTACGAGTCAGACGCCAGCCGGGTGGCTTACGTAATAAACTTGCTTCGAGGAGAGGCACGCGCCTGGGCTACGGCGCTCTGGGAGCAGAAATCACGGCCCCTAACGACGTATACTGGGTTTGTGAGGGAGTTCAAGCAGGTTTTTGATCACCCCCATAGAGGCGAATCCGCATCAAACTTGCTGCTGTCAATCAGACAGGGGTGTCGGAGTGCAGCGGAGTATGCAGTCGACTTCCACATCGCGGCTGCGAGGTCCGGCTGGAACAACGTTGCACTCTGCGCTGCCTTCGTAAACGGACTGTCTCCGGTCCTGAAGGAGCATTTACTGGCTAAGGAAGAACCGCGGGATTTCGATGGGCTTGTTGATCTGGTTATACGATTAGATAACCGATTAGAGGAACACCGTCGGGAGCAGGGCGGGGGGCGTGGCCGGGCACGAGCCGTCACTCTTCCTTCTGGGTCCAAAAGGGTGCCGTCTTCCCCACACTCCACAGCCTGTGACTCACGTGTGGCAACAGCTCCCCCTGCTGACGAAGCTATGGACACGAGCAGGGCTAAAGTCAATACAAAGCTCAGACAATGGAGGCTGGTCCGCGGGGAGTGTTTTTTCTGTGGCTCGAGTGAGCATCTACAGAGGAACTGCCCCAAGCGGTTAAACAACAACACTCGCCCTTAGAAGCTGGGCTAAGGGTGGGCCATAATACGCACGCGGGGAAACCCCGTAAATCTGCACGCATCCCAGTTACGATCCTGAGTGGGGATCTGACCCTTCACGCCCCAGCACTGGTAGACATGGGGTCAGAAGGGAATCTGCTGGACAGGAAGTCGGGCTCCCTCTAGTGGCTCTACCTTCGCCTTTGAAGGTACGGGCACTAGATGGCACCCTTCTTCCATTAATCACACACCAGACACAGCCAGTGACACTGGTGGTGTCTGGTAATCACAGGGAGGAGATTGTGTTTTATGTAACACCTTCTACCTCCCGTGTGATTTTGGGCTATCCTTGGATGATAAAGCACAATCCTCGGATTGATTGGCCGTCTGGGGTTATGGCTCAGTGGAGCGAAACCTGCCACCGGGAATGTCTCAGATCCTCGGTTCCGCCTGGTGTGACAGCTAGTGAGGAGGTCAAAGTCCCTCCCAATCTGACGGCGGTGCCAAGTGAGTACCACGATCTTTCTGATGTTTTCAGCAAGGATCTGGCGCTCACCCTTCCCCCGCACCGTCTGTATGATTGTGCCATTGATTTGATCCCGGGCGTTGAGTACCCTTCCAGCAGGCTGTACAACCTCTCACGTCCGGAACGCGAATCAATGGAGACCTACATCCGGGACTCATTAGCTGCCTGGCTGATCCGGAACTCCACCTCCCCGATGGGTGCTGGTTTCTTTTTTGTGGGCAAGAAAGACGGTGGACTCCGTCCATGCATTGATTACAGGGGGCTGAACGAGATCACGGTTCGCAACCGATACCCTCTGCCCCTGTTAGATTCAGTGTTCACGCCCCTGCATGGAGCCCAAATATTCACAAAACTGGATCTTAGGAATGCGTACCACCTGGCTCGGATCCGGAAGGGAGACGAATGGAAGACGGCATTTAACACCCCGTTAGGTCACTTTGAGTACCTGGTCATGCCGTTCGGCCTCACAAACGCCTCCACGACGTTCCAAGCTTTGGTAAACGATGTCTTGCGGGACTTCCTGCATCGGCTTGTCTTCGTATATCTAGACGATATACTCATCTTTTCCCCGGATCCTGAGACTCATGTTACGCATGTACGTCAGGTCCTGCAGCGGCTGTTGGAGAACCGGCTGTTTGTGAAGGGCGAGAAGTGCGAGTTCCACCGTACTTCTTTGTCCTTCCTGGGGTTCATCATCTCCTCAAACTCCGTCGCACCCGATCCGGCCAAGGTAGCGGCGGTGAGAGACTGGCCCCAACCAACAAACCGTAGGAAACTGCAACAGTTCCTCGGTTTTGCTAATTTTTACCAGAGGTTCATCAAGGGCTATAGTCAGGTGGTTAGTCCCCTGACAGCCCTGACCTCCACAAAAGTCCCCTTCACCTGGTCGGATCGGTGCGAAGCCACGTTTAGGGAGTTGAAACGCCGGTTCTCGACTGCGCCAGTTCTGGTGCAGCCCGATCCTAGTCGCCAGTTTATAGTCGAAGTGGACGCCTCTGACTCAGGGATAGGAGCCATGCTGTCCCAGAGCAGGGAGTCCGACAAGGTTGTCCACCCTTGTGCCTATTTTCCCCGCAGGTTGACCCCGGCTGAAAGGAACTATGACGTCGGCAATCGGGAACTTCTTGCGGTGAAGGAGGCTCTGGAGGAGTGGAGACACCTGTTGGAAGGAGCTTCGAGCCATTCACGGTTTTCACTGACCATCGGAACCTGGAGTACATCCGGACCGCCAAGCGTCTGAACCCCAGGCAAGCCCGCTGGTCACTGTTCTTCGGGCGTTTTGACTTTCGGATCACATACCGCCCTGGGACGAAGAACCAACGGTCTGACGCCCTGTCCCGGGTGCACGAAGAGGAAGTCAGGACTGAGCTGTCAGACCCGACCGAAACTATCATCCCCGAGTCCACTGTTGTGGCCACCCTCACCTTGGACGTGGAGAAGACCGTCCGGGAGGCCCTGACACGGACCCGGGACCCAGGGACCGGCCCCAAGAACAGACTGTATGTCCCACCAGAAGCCAGAGCTGCAGTCTTGGACTTCTGTCACAGTTCCAAGCTCTCCTGCCACCCAGGGGTGCGAAGAACTGTGGCAGTTGTCCGGCAGCGCTTCTGGTGGGCGTCTCTGGAAGCCAACGTCCGGGAGTATGTCCAGGCCTGCACCACCTGTGCCAGGGGCAAGGCAGACCACCAAAGAACCCAGGGTCTCCTTCAGCCTTTGCCCGTGCCTCATCGCCCCTGGTCTCACATCGGCCTGGACTTCGTCACGGGCCTCCCGCCGTCCCAGGGCAAGACAACCATCCTCACGATAGTGGACCGGTTCTTCAAGGCGGCCCACTTCGTAGCCCTCCCGAAGCTCCCGGCAGCCCAGGAGACTGCAGACCTCCTGGTCCACCGTGTCGTGCGTCTGCATGGGATTCCATCGGACATTGTCTCAGATCGTGGTCCCCAGTTCTCCTCCCAGGTCTGGAGGAGTTTCTGCAGGGAACTGGGGGCCAAAGTAAGCCTCTCGTCCGGGTACCACCCCCAGACGAACAGGCAGGCAGAGCGGATGAATCAGGAGTTGGAGCAGGCCCTCCGCTGCATGACCTCCGCGCACCCGACGGCCTGGAGTGACCATCTGGCCTGGATCGAGTACGCTCATAACAGCCAAATGTCATCTGCCACCGGCCTCTCCCCATTCGAGATATGTTTGGGGTACCAGCCCCCATTATTTCCATTGGTGGAGGGAGAGGTCGGGGTGCCCTCAGTCCAGGCCCATCTGAGGAGGTGCCGTCGGGTGTGGCGTATCGCCCGCTCTGCCCTGCTCAAAGCCCGGACGAGGACCAAGGCCCATGCAGACCGCCGGCGTGCCCCGGCCCCTACGTATCAGCCCGGGCAGGCGGTTTGGCTCTCCACGAAAGACATTCCCCTACAAGTGGAATCCCAAAAGCTAAAGGACAGATATATCAGACCCTTCACCATCCTAAAAGTCCTCAGCCCAGCCGCAGTGAAACTGAAGCTGCCAGCTTCACTGCAGATACATCCGGTTTTTCATGTGTCACGCCTCAAACCCTGCCACTCCTCTCCCCTCTGTGACCCCAGACCGGCGCCGCCGCCTGCCTGGATCATTGGCGGGGAGCCGGCTTGGACTGTGCGCCAGCTCCTGGACGTTCGTTGGAAGGGCCGGGGGTTCCAGTACTTGGTGGACTGGAAGGGGTATGGACCCGAAGAACGCTCCTGGGTGAAGAAGAGCTTCATCCTGGACCCGGCCCTCCTGGCCGACTTCTACCGGTGGCACCCGGACAAGCCTGGTCGGGCACCAGGAGGCGCCCGTTGAGGGGGGAGTCCTGTTGTGTGGGCCGCTGAAGAGGAGGTACTGCTGGCCCACCACCACCAGATGGCACCCTGCTTGAAGTGCGGGATTCAAGCACGAGGGTATCATAGCAACCGGGAGTGACAGCTGTCACCCGTCATAAGCACCAGCTGTCACTCATTTCACATCATACCACCACCACCATGAAGGCCGGACTGCAACTCCACCTCCCCGCCGAGAAATCAGCTACCTTGGAGGTAATTTTCTGTGCTGACTTGAAACATTGAATAATAATCTGAACTTCTTTGCAGCCGTTTTCCTGTGGTGTTTTCCTTATCTGTGGAATTGGCATTTGGTGTGATCAGCGACGGCTTCGCTTCACACTCAAACCAGATAAGTGGTTAGACAGCAGCTGCACGAGTGTGTGATTGGAGGTGGAGGTGCTCCCTCCCAAAAGAACACAGACGGTGGAATTACTGAGTGTGTGAACTCACACTCATCAAAACTGTTTCTGTTCTCTGCCAGCAGTACCCGGTCTGACAGCTGGAGACTGTGGCCACCTGGGGCTCCAGGACTTGGCGGCTCCGGTGTTCTTCAGATCCGTTGGCAGTGAAGGCTGTGTGGGATCCGGCTCGGTTCTAGACGGAGGTCTCCTATCCTCAAGCCTGCCCACACGTCACTTAACATTTAATTGTCTGTGGTACCAAAACTGTTTGTCTGTATTCCGTTGTGCATTTCACAACATTAAATTGTTACTGTTTGGCTTATCCATTTTCCGTTCATTTAGCGCCCCCTGTTGTGGGTCCGTGTTCCTACACTTTCACAACAGTCCACGTCTCCTGGCATTTTTGTGTAAGTCAGATGATGTCCCGGATCAACAAAGCCTTCACGTTGGAAATGATCTGGTTGATTCAGCCTGTCGATCGGTGCTCGGAGCGTGGCGCGCTCTCAGCAGCTGTGGGCGGTCTTTAAACCGGCTGGAGCATTCCTTAATCTGTGTAATCTCCATAAAATCGTCCCTGAAAGCCATCTGAATTTTCCGAATGGTGTCCACCTGGAGGTCTCTCACAGTTTCTGGAAAAATTTGATGCAGCAAAGCTCCAAATCGTTCAGACATTTTATTTGCAATAAAAGTCAGACGAGAGGGGTGGACCACTGCTCACACAAAGCCTGCTCACAGGCAAATGACGCAACCGACAGGCGTGAAAAAACTCACGCATGTGCACGAAGGTTCAAGCTTGGCTGATACAATCACATGTGATTCAAATCCATAATAAAAAGGTCGGATACTTTTCTAACAGACCTCGTATATATATATATATATATATATATATATATATATATATATATATATATATATATATATATATATATATATATATATATATATATATATATGAGAGAGAGTTGTTTCATAGCGGTTAAATTCTAAAACTCTAATAACACACTCATGGACTAAAATGTTTGATTTTAGGGTTTACAAACATTTTTGACTGTGAAACTTTGCTCGGTTTACCAGCAAAAAAAAAAAAAAAAGTTATTGGACTGAAAGTTATCAGAACTAAATTTATCGGAAGCTAATTGGTCCGATGATGATTTTAAAACTTATCTGAAAAGCTAATCCACGAGCAAAAACAGTAGCCTTGATAATTATCTGTTATCGGATTAGCTGAACTGTGTCCACCACTGTCACTCACCACATAAATCAAATCAAAATCAAAATCAAATCAATTTTATTTATATAGCGCCAAATCACAACAAACAGTCGCCCCAAGGCGCTTTATATTGTAAGGCAAAAGCCATACAATAATTACAGAAAAACCCTAACGGTCAAAACAACCCCCTGTGAGCAAGCACTTGGCGACAGTGGGAAGGAAAACTCCCTTTTAACAGGAAGAAACCTTCAGCAGAACCAGGCTCAGGGAGGGGCAGTCTTCTGCTGGGACTGGTTGGGGCTGAGGGGAGAAGGAACCATTATGTGAGTCCACACTCTACACACAGAACACTTAAAGGTGTACAAACAGCAAACACTTCCTGGCTTGATTACTGATCAGCTTCCCAACCTGCAGGCATGGAACAATCAGTTCACAAAACTCCACTGCAGTGAAAGCTGATACATGACTAACAAACAGCTCAATACAATAAGGTGTGAGGGACACCACATTTACTGACTGTATAACTGTTAGTCACAAAATCTAACGTACCTCAGGAAGTGTGCTGACGAGCGTGAAACCTCACCCCCTCCTCTTTCACAGACTGTGCATCAAACCTGGACGTTCTCAGCATCCGCTGCTGATGAGATGGCTCCCGAGACGACGATCTCACCCGTCTGGTCACAAGGTCGAGTCTCTGGCAAATACACACTGTGCACTCCAGTCTTAAATGCCAACATGTTCCAATCCATCCAGATGCACCACAGCTGTGAGTCCTGACGAGTCGCAGGTGATCAGGGTGAGGTCCTGACAGCCTCAGCAACACAGCCACTCAGTCCCAAACGCACGCCACCTGGGAGGAAAACCAAAAGACAGAAACAAACCGGCAGCCAGGCCCCCCCAGCCATATAACAGCTGCAGCATTTTGAATTAACTGAAGGCTTTTCAGGGAATTTTTAAGACAACCTGATAATAATGAATTACAATAGTCCAGCCTAGAGGAAATAAATGCATGAATTAGTTTTTCAGCATCACTCTGCGACAAGACCTTTCTAATTTTAGAAAAGCAGTCCTACATATTTGCTTAATATGCGCATTGACATATCCTGATCAAAAATGACTCCAAGATTTCTCACAGTATTACTAGAGGTCAGGGTAATGCCATCCAGAGTAAGGAACAGGTTAGACACCATGTTTCTAAGATTTGTGGGGCCAAGTACAATAAATTCAGTTTTATCTGAGTTTAAAAGCAGGAAATTAGAGGTCATCCATGTCTTGAGCACATCATGAGCACAGGTGGCTTTAAACTAGGGACCGTCTTGTTTTGAAGTAGGAATGCAACAGGAATGGTTTGGTCACGATGTTACATAAATTTTATTTCTTTTTCATTTAGTCCAGGAGTCATGAAAGAACCTAACAATTCATTAGTTAATTCATTTGTTCATTCATTAAAAATTAGTTCATTTTAAAGATCCACCTTGTCATTATTTCGTTTGCTGATCGATTGTGTCACGCGTATTGTTCATCTCCACCTAGTACTCCTGTTTGTAAGCACTTGGCTCCCTACAGTGTTTTTGGCATTCACTTTTGTTTTTCGCTCATTCAGTTCCTTACCCATTCTTTTGATATATTGAATTGTTTGTCACAGTAGATTCCCCTTTTTTTCTACCTGTCTCCTTGCTGCCTGCATTTGGGGTTCTATTTGTCTCAGTTTTACCCTAAATGCAACAAATCAGTTACTAAGAGAGACTACGATGAGGAGTATTACTTGCATTGTGAGGGAGCATTAGGTTCAACATTTTGGCCATATGGCCTGTTTCTCTGTGCATGATCCAGCACACAGGTGCCTGAGTGAGGACCCCAGTAGCTGGAGAAGGCCAACGGAATGCCCACGCTTTACCTGGCTGCAGCACATGGATGGTTATTTTAGAATAGGCTGGTTGTCTGGCTGGATAGTTGCCATTCAGGACCCAAGACAGTTCCGTGGTGTCGTGGATGTGGCAAAGTACAGGACCAGTGCATGCTTTCGGACTTGACTGGACTTTACAGATTTCTTGTCCTTGCTGGATTATTATCTTGCATTTCTTGCATCTGTCATGTTTTCTGTCTGCTCCTTGCTCCATGAGTGACCATCTCCCTGATTATATGACCTTCTACCGATGACTATCCTCCACACATGACATTTGTGGCCTGTTGTGTTATAGAACTCTTTCTTCTGTAATAAATTTTTGCAACAGAGGCAAAGAGACAAGCTGTCACTCAATGCCAATCAGAGTGAGCATTTTACAGTGCCAAGAAATAAGTGGTCAAAGTCGTAAGCGGGGCCAAAATCGAAGAGGTCTATTTTATGCTCATGCTAATTGATGTGTTATGGGAACTGTGAATCCAAGTGAAGGCAACATGACGTGCATTTGCTGCTCGCTCGAATCCAAATTGGCAGAATACACTCTGAAACAGCTGTATTTCTACATACATTTGTAAAGGTTAGAGAGAAATAAATACTTCTCAGTACAACAAAAGACTATTTATACAACTAGATAATATCTCTGAAGTGATTTAAAAGACACCTTACAGAGCTGTTAGCGTACTAACTCTGGTTCTCTTAAGCAATCAAGAATGAAGTAAAAGTTCATAGTGTCAGATTTCCCCATCCTTTATAATCTATGGATACATTGTGTACATTAACATTAAGTATCGAAGAACTGGCCACGCCATGGGAATGCCCATTAAACTCATTTGTAGCTAATGTGACCATATTTTACAGCGGCTCACTGTAAAAGACCAATCTCACTGGAGAAATGCTACAAATAAAAAGCTACATTAAAGCTGTGAGCACCATCAATTTAGAATTTAAGCACATTTTGCGATGGTATTTAGTTTGGTCCTATTTTAATCTTTGTGGTTTATTGTGTCGTACATATTTCATATTTTGTATTCTGAAAAGCATCCTCAGGGCGTTTCTATGTGTCAAGTGAATTCAAAGCTGTTCTGACGGCTGTGTCCAGCCATGTGTGCACACGTCGCATACACTCCCAGCGCGATACAGTACAAAAATAAGCAGACCATTTCAATATTTTCATATGTTTTTGTGGACATTATGTCCTCTCAGAAACCGCTGCCTCTGCATTTGAGTTCTGATGTCGACTTTGATTTCTGATGTCATCATTTAAGTAACATGGATCATTTATTATACAACCCCTGGCAAAAATTATGGAATCACCGGCCTCGGAGGATGTTCATTCAGTTGTTTAATTTTGTAGAAAAAAAGCAGATCACAGACATGACACAAAACTAAAGTCATTTCAAATGTCAACTTTCTGGCTTTAAGAAACACTATAAGAAATCAAGAAAAAAAGATTGTGGCAGTCAGTAACGGTTACTTTTTTAGACCAAGCAGAGGAAAAAAATATGGAATCACTCAATTCTGAGGAATAAATTATGGAATCACCCTGTAAATTTTCATCCCCAAAACTAACACCTGCATCAAATCAGATCTGCTTGTTGACATTGACCCTATGCCATGACATTGACCCTATGTGTCTTTTTGCAAGGAATGTTTTCACAGTTTTTGCTCTATGGCAAGATGCATTATCATCTTGAAAAATTATTCCATCATCCCCAAACATCCTTTCAATTGTCCAAAATATCAACGTAAACTTGTGCATTTATTGATGATGTAATGACAGCCATCTCCCCAGTGCCTTTACCTGACATGCAGCCCCATATCATCAATGACTGTGGAAATTTACATGTTCTCTTCAGGCAGTCATCTTTATAAATCTCACTGGAACGGCACCAAAAAAAAGTTCCAGCATCATCACCTTGCCCAATGCAGATTCGAGATTCATCACTGAATATGACTTTCTTCCAGTCATCCACAGTCCATGATTGCTTTTCTTTAGCCCAGTGTAACCTTGTTTTTTTCTGTTTAGGTGTTAATGATGGCTTTCATTTAGCTTTTCTGTATGTAAATCCCATTTCCTTTAGGCGGTTTCTTACAGACGTTGACTCCAGTTTCCTCCCATTCGTTCCTCATTTGTTTTGTTGTGCATTTTCGATTTTTGAAACATATTGCTTTAAGTTTTCTGTCTTGATGCTTTGATGTCTTCCTTGGTCTACCAGTATGTTTGCCTTTAACAACCTTCCCATGTTGTTTGTATTTGGTCCAGAGTTTAGACACAGCTGACTGTGAACAACCAACATGTTTTGCAACATTGCGTGATGATTTACCCTCTTTTAAGAGTTTGATAATCCTCTCCTTTGTTTCAATTGACATCTCTCATGTTGGAGCCATGAATCATGTCAGTCCACTTGGTGCAACAGCTCTCCAAGGTGTGATCACTCCTTTTTAGATGCAGACTAATGAGCAGATCTGATATGATGCAGGTGTTAGTTTTGGAGAAGAAAATTTACAGGGTGATTCCATAATTTATTCCTCAGAATTGAGTGATTCCATATTTTGGTCTAAAAACGTAACCATTACTGACTGCCACAATTTTTTTTCCTTGATTTCTTATAGTGTTTCTTAAAGCCAGAAAGTTGCCATTTGAAATGACTTTAGTTTTGTGTCATGTCTGTGATCTGCTTTTTTTCTACAAAATTAAACAACTGAATGAACATCCTCCGAGGCTGGTGATTCCATAATTTTTGCCAGGGGTTGTATATTCAGGCTGTAATGAAAGACATTTCAAAATTTAATGAAATGATATCTTCAGTTTGAAGCAAATCCAAAAACAAGACATGAAGAATGTATATAGGAAAAACTGTAAACATGCAGTTTGGGTAAGGCAAAGGCTATTCGCCGAACCGTTGGGCAGATAAGTCATACATTGAACATTATTATCACTTTACCGAGGCTTTGCTAGGCCGGTAGCGTAGATTTACGTTGACGCTACCTGGCTATACCCGCCTGCTCTGCGTAAATGAATGACGTCATAGTGCGCAGCCCAAGAACTGTCTGCAGAGGGAAAAAAAAAACTGTCCGCAGAGGAAAAGATAAAAAGGCGAGAAGTGTGTGTTGGTCCCAATGTGGATATTCCAGATGATTTTCTCATGGATAGTCTGACAACAAACAGCAGCCAAAGCAGCCAGCTTGATGAGGACGCACTGCCGAATTTGGAGAGCAGCGCGCATCAGCCGACATGAAAAAAAGTTAGTGAGCCAACTTTTTATGTACGCGTTACGTGTTGTGTAGCTCAGTAAAAAGTGATAATAATGAAAATAACATGCTGTTGTCGTACGGTATGCATTTTCTGAATCCGTTCGTCCATGCCGTTGCCCAAAATGACAGATATAATATCTGTCATTTTGCACGACTGGGCATGAACCGCCCTCCAAAAGCATGTTATTGTATTATTACACACCCAACTGTTGGGCAGATACAGTAAATATAATATCTTACCTTATTTGCCCAACCATGATCGTGTATTTGACATGTTTTGTGCATCGAAACAACATTTTTTACACCACTTTTTAAGGCTCTTTTGTGGCGTATGTTTGACACATTTAACGGCGCTGTCTTTAATTACTGCAAAAAAAACAAAAAAAACAAAACACCGCAATGGATGAAAGCAGACAAACTTCATAAGTATTTTCAACGGAAGCCTGTTAACGATGACGAAACAATTTTTATGAACAAAATGCTGCTTGTTGTCTGTAAGATGGTGTTAGTTTGACACAGTTCCCTGGGTGTGGGGAGGCAAACAGAACCGCTTTAGATCACAGCCCCTCCGTGGGCTGCGAACCCTCCCGCAGTGGGCGAGAAAATATCTGCCCTTTTTCCCCCTTGTTGAAACCAGAAGTGAACTTAGAAATCAAATCAAATCAATTCAAATCAATTTTATTTATATAGCGCCAAATCACAACAAACAGTTGCCCCAAGGCGCTTTATATTGTAAGGCAAGGCCATACAATAATTACGGAAAAACCCCAACGGTCAAAACGACCCCCTGTGAGCAAGCACTTGGCAACAGTGGGAAGGAAAAACTCCCTTTTAACAGGAAGAAACCTCCAGTAGAACCAGGCTCAGGGAGGGGCAGTCTTCTGCTGGGACTGGTTGGGGCTGAGGGAGAGAACCAGGAAAAAGACATGCTGTGGTTTTACAACTACCCTTTCAAGAATTTTTGAGAGAAAAGGAAGGTTGGAGATTGGCCTATAATTAGCTAAGATAGCTGGGTCAAGTGATGGCTTTTTAAGTAATGGTTTAATTACTGCCACCTTAAAAGCCTGTGGTACATAGCCAACTAATAAAGATAGATTGATCATATTTAAGATCGAAACATTAAATAATGGTAGGGCTTCCTTGAGCAGCCTGGTAGGAATGGGGTCTAATAGACATGTTGATGGTTTGGAGGAAGTAACTAATGAAAATAACTCAGACAGAACAATCGGAGAGAAAGAGTCTAACCAAATACCGGCATCACTGAAAGCAACCAAAGATAATGATATGTCTTTGGGATGGTTATGAGTAATTTTTTCTCTAATAGTTAGATTTTTATTAGCAAAGAAAGTCATGAAGTCATTACTAGTTAAAGTTAAAGGAATACTCGGCTCAATAGAGCTCTGACTCTTTGTCAGCCTGGCTACAGTGCTGAAAAGAAACCTGGGGTTGTTCTTATTTTCTTCAATTAGTGATGAGTAGTAAGATGTCCTAGCTTTACGGAGGGCTTTTTTTTTTATAGAGCAACAGACTCTTTTTCCAGGCTAAGTGAAGATCTTCTAAATTAGTGAGATGCCATTTCCTCTCCAACTTACGGGTTATCTGATTTAAGCTGCGAGTTTGTGAGTTATACCACGGAGTCAGGCACTTCTGATTTAAAGCTCTCTTTTTCAGAGGAGCTACAGCATCCAAAGTTGTCTTCAATGAGGATGTAAAACTACTGACGAGATACTCTATCTCACTTACAGAGTTTAGGTAGCTATTCTGCACTGTGTTGGTATATGGCATTAGAGAACATAAAGAAGGAATCATATCCTTAAACCTAGTTACAGCGCTTTCTGAAAGACTTCTAGTGTAATGAAACTTATTCCCCACTGCTGGGTAGTCCATCAGAGTAAATGTAAATGTTATTAAGAAATGATCAGACAGAAGGGAGTTTTCAGGGAATACTGTTAAGTCTTCAATTTCCATACCATAAGTCAGAACAAGATCTAAGATATGATTAAAGTGGTGGGTGGACTCATTTACATTTTGAGCAAAGCCAATTGAGTCTAATAATAGATTAAATGCAGTGTTGAGGCTGTCATTCTCAGCATCTGTGTGGATGTTAAAATCGCCCACTATAATTATCTTATCTGAGCTAAGCACTAAGTCAGACAAAAGGTCTGAAAATTAACAGAGAAACTCACAGTAACGACCAGGTGGACGATAGATAATAACAAATAAAGCTGGTTTTTGGGACTTCCAATTTGGATGGACAAGACTAAGAGTCAAGCTTTCAAATGAATTCAAGCTCTGTCTGGGTTTTTGATTAATTAATAAGCTGGAATGGAAGATTGCTGCTAATCCTCTGCCTCGGCCCGTGCTACGAGCGTTCTGGCAGTTAGTGTGACTCGGGGGTGTTGACTCATTTAAACTAACATATTCATCCTGCTGTAACCAGGTTTCTGTAAGGCAGAATAAATCAATATGTTGATCAATTATTATATCATTTACTAACAGGGACTTAGAAGAGAGAGACCTAATGTTTAATAGACCACATTTAACTGTTTTAGTCTGTGGTGCAGTTGAAAGTGCTATATTATGGCACTCATTGGTTGGTTTGTGGTTGGGCGCATATGCTCGCGTATTTACTTTATTGAACCAAGGGTTGGGCGTATAGCCATTCCGTTTGAGTAAACCAGAGTCCCTCCTCCACAGAGTTAACTCCTGTAACACAGATCCATGGTTTGAGCAAGTTCAGCCAGAAGAAGGTCAGTATTGCCAGTATGGACACAATGGCAGAGGTAAAGAGAGGGAAGAGGATGTTGACAGAGGAAGCTATGAAAAGGAAAAACAGAATATTCAAACAAGAGGCTGGAGAAGAGGAAATCAGAGACTACCTTTTACTCAAAGGTGACAGCGCCATGAAATTATAAAAGCTGAGCAGCAAACGGCAGCAGACATGAAGATCTGGCATGAGAACAGTCACGTGCATTGTCACACAATCCAGAAACAGAAAAACTTTAAAGCCCCCATCACACATTGCAAGAATGTGGAGGAGCCATTCCGACACAGCAAATATTGCCATTATTTTACGTGGCACTGCAGGTCATACCGGCAGGCATACCGTGCCAGATTCATCTCGAGGTTCCCTCGTATGCACTCAAATAATTTCGGATCCCATTTTGCCGCCATTGGAATATGTAAATTGTAGTTAGATGGTCCTCAAATAACACACGGACCGCCGTCGGATAGGTGTTCCATTGCAATGGCAGCCGGAGAATTATGAACATGTGCGTCACACTCGTGGCCACCGGCCGATTTTGACCAGCTGTGTCGACTTCCGCAGATAGCTGTCAGAATGTTTCGGAACTCAAATCCAACACTTTTCGGATGTGCACTGATTCATAACTCAGACGGCACTCTGCGTGATTTCGGCTATGAATGACGGGGGTATGATGTAGAGAAGCATGGAGTTGAAAACAGAAAGAATACAAGATGAATGCTAAACTGGCCTTCTTGCTGTTGGACCACACCATATTTTCTACAGAATGCCTTTTTTTGTATTAGTTTGGAGGTCTTGCAATTTGTTTTTCTGTGCAACTTATATACTGAAAAATCACACATTTAGTATTATTATTATTATTATTATTGATAATAATAATAATAATAATAATAATAATAATAATAATAATCCTGACTGCAACATGGTGCCTTGGTAGTTAGCACTGTTACCTCATAGCAAGAAGGTCATGGGATTACTTCCTACCTGGGCCTTTCTGTGTGGATTTTGCATGTTCTCCCTGTGTTCGTGTGGGTTCCCTCTGGGCGCTCCGGATTCCTTCCACATCCAAAGACACAGGTTTAGTGAATTTGACATTTTAAATTGTCCGTAGGTGCATATATGGGTGTAAATGTGTCTATCCACATGTAATCCTGTGACAGGTTGGTGTCCTGTCCAGGGTGTAACGTCCTATGACTGATGGGTTAGGCTCCAAGCCCCCCCCCACCATGATCCTTAATTGGAGTAAGCAGGTATTGAAAATGAATGAATGAATTATAATGACTATTTATATAGGACTTTATTAGGAATCAAAGTACTAAACAAAATAAACAAATAATAAAAGAATAAATGCCATTCATGAAAAGTACACAACAACCTACAAAATTCCCTAATTGAAGAGCTGACAATACAGAAAAAAAGGTGTGATTTTTTTGTTCCAATGAGATTTATATGTTGTGTGGGCCGCCCGAAGAGGAGGTACTGCTGGCCAATGCCAGAGGACGCCCTGCCTGTTGTCGGGTTTCAGGCACCAGAGGGCGCAGTTGCCATCCAGGAGCCAGGACTGACAGCTGTCAACAATCACCATCAACTGCACCATAAAAGCCTGGAGGAGACACCACATCTCTGCCGAGATATCAGCTTACCTCACAGGTAACCTCTCAGCTGTTTTTGTGCCGTTCGCACATTATTTACTACTGAGTTTGTAGTCGTAACCTTTGTATGCTCGCAGCTTGGAGCTGGGTTTTGTGGAGGTTGGAGGGAGTTGGCGTTTCCTGCTCCTCACTTTCCTGAACCTTAAGTGTACTATTGGTACTGCACGTTCTCAATGTTCCTGTTTCTGGGAGTGGTGGATCTTTCCCTCAGGAAGAAACTGTGACTTTTTGCTGACTGCTTACTGGGTGTCCACACACCCACCATTAACCTGTTTTCGTTCCTGCCAGCAGTGCCGGATCTGACAGCTGGAAGCAGAGGCCACCTGGGGACTCAGGACTTGGCGGCTTCGGCATACTGCAGGTCTCCGTTGGCGGTGGAACCTTGTGGGCCCTGGCTCTTCTCTGGATAGGCGTCTCCTACCCTCGGGCCTGCCCACACGTCACCTGTTGTATTTTGTGATTGACTGTCTAAAAGCAGTATTTGACCTGTTGTGCACATTTGCCGCAATAAATTGTATTTATTGGTTATCTATTGACCGTTCATTTACGCCCCCTGTTGTGGGTCCGTGCATTACACTTTCCCCAACATTATATCCAGTATGTGTGTTCAGGTGTGTTCCTCTTCAGGTGTGACTTATACTCAGGAAAATAATGAAATATTACCTGGCTTTCTACATCTTGGGTTGATGCATTTGTTTGATGTTTGGCTGTGTCACCAAACTTGTCTACTCATTAGTTTTTGATCATACGAGGTGAGGTGGGGAGTGATGGTCTAGTGGTTAAGAATTGGGCTTTAGATCAGAGGATCCACAGTTCAAACCCCAACCAAACCAGACAATCACTAAAGGCACTCGGTCAAGGTCCTTAACCCCCAGGTTCCTCCCAGTGTGTAGTGAGCACCTTGCTTGGCAGCACCCTGACAATAGGAAAAGCACTATGTAAGATATCTTCGTCCATTTCAGTAGAGGTTTAGCCTCTAGCTGTACATCTCATGATGATGTCAGCAAATTTGCTGTACTTTGCCAGTTAACATTGGGTGAGTGTTGTCTTTTTGGACTCTTGCTTGCCTCTACTGGTGGCTGGCTCTCACTGCGGTATTGTATCACTTCCTGTTCCGGAGCACAGTGGTGTTTTGCTGTATCTTGTAGCTGTTTAATCTGCGCAGTTAGATTGATCTAGATAACTAGATAATGATTTGTTTCAAAGTGTAATCTTCACGTACTTTAACTAAAGCACTCTGTCTGCTGAATCACCTCTAAATTATTTACACATTATTCACTTTGTGTGTTTTTAGGAATCCGCTAGCTTAGCGCAGCTACTAGCTCTTAGCCGGTTTAGCATGGGGGCTTCTCCTGTCTCTCCCGCACTTTTCTGCTCTGGCTGTGAAATGTTTAGTTATTCCTCTGCCTCATTTAGCAGTAATGGTACTTGTAATAAGTGTAGCTTATTCGTAGCTTTGGAGGCCAGGCTGGGCGAATTGGAGACTCGGCTCCGCACCGTGGAAAATTCTACAGCTAGCCAGGCCCCTGTAGTCGGTGCAGACCAAGGTAGCCTAGCCGCCGTTACTTCCCTTCCGGCAGATCTCGAGCAGCCGGGAAAGCAGGCCTACTGGGTGACTGTGAGGAGGAAGCGTAGCCCTAAACAGAAGCCCCGTGTACACCGCCAACCCGTTCACATTTCTAACCGTTTTTCCCCACTCGGCGACACACCCGCCGAGGAACAAACTCTGGTTATTGGCGACTCTGTTTTGAGAAATGTGAAGTTAGCGACACCAGCAACCATAGTCAATTGTCTTCCGGGGGCCAGAGCAGGCGACATTGAAGGAAATTTGAAACTGCTGGCTAAGGCTAAGCGTAAATTTGGTAAGATTGTAATTCACGTCGGCAGTAATGACACCCGGTTACTCCAATCGGAGGTCACTAAAATTAACATTGAATCGGTGTGTAACTTTGCAAAAACAATGTCGGACTCTGTAGTTTTCTCTGGGCCCCTCCCCAATCGGACAGGGATTGACATGTTTAGCCGCATGTTCTCCTTGAATTGCTGGCTGTCTGAGTGGTGTCCAAAAAATGAGGTGAGCTTCATAGATAATTGGCAAAGCTTCTGGGGAAAACCTGGTCTTGTTAGGAGAGACGGCATCCATCCCACTTTGGATGGAGCAGCTCTCATTTCTAGAAATCTTCCAATTTTCTTAAATCCTCCAAACCGTGACTATCCATGGTTGGGACCAGGAAGCAGAGTTGTAGTCTTACACACCTCTCTGCAGCTTCTCTCCCCCTGCCATCCCCTCATTACCCCATCCCCGTAGAGACGGTGCCTGCTCCCAGACCACCAATAACCAGCAAAAATCTATTTAAGCATAAAAATTCTAAAAGAAAAAATAATACAGCACCTTCAACTGCACCACAGACTAAAACAGTTAAATGTGGTCTATTAAACATTAGGTCTCTCTCTTCTAAGTCCCTGTTAGTAAATGATATAATAATTGATAAACATATTGATTTATTCTGCCTTACAGAAACCTGGTTACAGCAGGATGAATATGTTAGTTTAAATGAGTCAACACCCCCGAGTCACACTAACTGTCAGAACGCTCGTAGCACGGGCCGAGGCGGAGGATTAGCAGCAATCTTCCATTACAGCTTATTAATTAATCCAAAACCCAGACAGAGCTTTAATTAATTTGAAAGTTTGACTCTTAGTCTTGTCCATCCAAATTGGAAGTCCCAAAAACCAGTTTTATTTGTTATTATCTATCGTCCACCTGGTCGTTACTGTGAGTTTCTCTGTGAATTTTCAGACCTTTTGTCTGACGTAGTGCTTAGCTCAGATAAGATAATTATAGTGGGCGATTTTAACATCCACACAGATGCTGAGAATGACAGCCTCAACACTGCATTTAATCTATTATTAGACTCAATTGGCTTTGCTCAAAATGTAAATGAGTCCACCCATCACTTTAATCATATCTTAGATCTTGTTCTGACTTATGGTATAGAAATTGAAGATTTAACAGTATTCCCTGAAAACTCCCTTCTGTCTGATCATTTCTTAATAACATTTACATTTACTCTGATGGACTACCCAGCAGTGGGGAATACGTTTCATTACACTAGAAGTCTTTTAGAAAGCACTGTAACTAGGTTTAAGGATATGATTCCTTCTTTATGTTCTCTAATGCCATATACCAACACAGTGCAGAGTAGCTACCTAAACTCTGTGAGTGAGATAGAGTATCTCGTCAATAGTTTTACATCCTCATTGAAGACAACTTTGGATGCTGTAGCTCCTCTGAAAAAGAGAGCCTTAAATCAGAAGTGCCTGACTCCGTGGTATAACTCACAAACTCCCAGCTTAAAGCAGATAACCCGTAAGTTGGAGAGGAAATGGCGTCTCACTAATTTAGAAGATCTTCACTTAGCCTGGAAAAAGAGTCTGTTGCTCTATAAAAAAGCCCTCCGTAAAGCTAGGACATCTTACTACTCATCACTAATTGAAGAAAATAAGAACAACCCCAGGTTTCTTTTCAGCACTGTAGCCAGGCTGACAAAGAGTCAGAGCTCTATTGAGCCGAGTATTCCTTTAACTTTAACTAGTAATGACTTCATGACTTTCTTTGCTAATAAAATTCTAACTATTAGAGAAAAAATTACTCATAACCATCCCAAAGACATATCGTTATCTTTGGCTGCTTTCAGTGATGCCGGTATTTGGTTAGACTCTTTCTCTCCGATTGTTCTGTCTGAGTTATTTTCATTAGTTACTTCCTCCAAACCATCAACATGTCTATTAGACCCCATTCCTACCAGGCTGCTCAAGGAAGCCCTACCATTATTTAATGTTTCGATCTTAAATATGATCAATCTATCTTTATTAGTTGGCTATGTACCACAGGCTTTTAAGGTGGCAGTAATTAAACCATTACTTAAAAAGCCATCACTTGACCCAGCTATCTTAGCTAATTATAGGCCAATCTCCAACCTTCCTTTTCTCTCAAAAATTCTTCAAAGGGTAGTTTTAAAACAGCTAACTGATCATCTGCAGAGGAATGGTCTATTTGAAGAATTTCAGTCAGGTTTTAGAATCCACCATAGTACAGAAACAGCATTAGTGAAGGTTACAAATGATGTTCTTATGCCCTCAGACAGTGGACTCATCTCTGTGCTTGTTCTGTTAGACCTCAGTGCTGCTTTTGATACTGTTGACCATAAAATTTTATTACAGAGATTAGAGCATGCCATAGGTATTAAAGGCACTGCGCTGCAGTGGTTTGAATCATATTTATCTAATAGATTACAATTTGTTCATGTAAATGGGGAATATTCTTCATAGACTAAGGTTAATTATGGAGTTCCACAAGGTTCTGTGCTAGGACCAATTTTATTCACTTTATACATGTTTCCCTTAGGCAGTAGTATTAGACAGCATTGCTTAAATTTTCATTGTTACGCAGATGATACCCAGCTTTATCTATCCATGAAGCCAGAGGACACACACCAATTAGCTAAACTGCAGGATTGTCTTACAGACATAAAGACATGGATGACCTCTAATTTCCTGCTTTTAAACTCAGATAAAACTGAAGTTATTGTACTTGGCCCCACAAATCTTAGAAACATGGTGTCTAACCAGATCCTTACTCTGGATGGCATTACCCTGACCTCTAGTAATACTGTGAGAAATCTTGGAGTCATTTTTGATCAGGATATGTCATTCAATATGCATATCGAACAAATATATAGGACTGCTTTTTTACATTTGCGCAATATCTCTAAAATTAGAAAGGTCTTGTCTCAGAGTGATGCTGAAAAAGTAATTCATGCATTTATTTCCTCTAGGCTGGACTATTGTAATTCATTATTATCAGGTTGTCCTAAAAGTTCCCTGAAAAGCCTTCAGTTAATTCAAAATGCTGCAGCTAGAGTACTGACAGGGACTAGAAGGAGAGAGCATATCTCACCCATATTGGCCTCTCTTCATTGGCTTCCTCTTAATTCTAGAATAGAATTTAAAATTCTTCTTCTTACTTATAAGGTTTTGAATAATCAGGTCCCATCTTATCTTAGGGACCTCATAATACCATATCACCGCAATAGAGCGCTTCGCTCTCAGACTGCAGGCTTACATGTAGTTCCTAGGGTTTGTAAGAGTAGAATGGGAGGCAGAGCCTTCAGCTTTCAGGCTCCTCTCCTCTGGAACCAGCTCCCAATTCAGATCAGGGAGACAGACACCCTCTCTACTTTTAAGATTAGGCTTAAAACTTTCCTTTTTGCTAAAGCTTATAGTTAGGGCTGGATCAGGTGACCCTGAACCATCCCTTAGTTATGCTGCTATAGACGTAGACTGCTGGGGGGTTCCCATGATGCACTGAATGTTTCTCTTTTTGCTCTGTATGCACCACTCTGCATTAAATCATTAGTGATTGATCTCTGCTCTCTTCCACAGCATGTGTTTTTCCTGGTTCTCTCCCTCAGCCCCAACCAGTCCCAGCAGAAGACTGCCCCTCCCTGAGCCTGGTTCTGCTGGAGGTTTCTTCCTGTTAAAAGGGAGTTTTTCCTTCCCACTGTCGCCAAGTGCTTGCTCACAGGGGGTTGTTTTGACCGTTGGGGTTTTTCCGTAATTATTGTATGGCCTTGCCTTACAATATAAAGTGCCTTGGGGCAGCTGTTTGTTGTGATTTGGCGCTATATAAATAAAATTGATTTGATTTGATTTGAACATCCCCCAGCATTAGAGATGGGTACCAAACCTAAACTATTAATGACCGGAGTGTTGATAAGCTCCACCCTTAACAGTACTGCTTTTGGTGTACTGGAGAAATTATGGAAATCAATTTATTATTGCTACATAGAAAAGAGCTGCAGCAGGCCTGTTTTGTGTTAGCCTGAACTCATTAGATCTCAGAAGCTAAGCAGTGTGGGATCTGGTTAGTACTTGGATGGGGGACCTCTCTGGAACACCAGCGGCTGTGTGTGTTTCTCCAGGTAAAGCTGGAAATGCATCAGGAACGGCATCCGGCGTAAATATACGAATATTAATATAATGCTTATATTAATACCATATTTTGTAAGGTGTATGTTTGCTCACGTCTGCTTGGGACTCCAGCAAGGATGGTCACATTCCTCCTCTCTCCTCTCCTCCTTTTTCTGTTCTCTATCTCTGTTCTGACGTTCAAAGTCCCAGCTTCACCAGACTGTGAATTCTTCAAATTAAGATTTGGATTAACCATGGAATTGATCAGATGGTCTCTCAACGCTATTGACACCATTTTTTTGACAATGAAATCACGGTTGGGGGACCCTGTGTGCCCTGATGGATCCTACCCAGCAGGCTACGCTCTTGATGCCTGAGAAAGAGATGGAGTGTGACATGCTTGGCTCCACTCTCTGTGGAAGATGTTTTGGATTTATTTTTATTTGCTTTATGGTGGGAGGTTTGGTGCAGATTGGTTTGTGTGCTGCCCTGACCCACAGGAATATTAGCAAGATGGCTGCTTCCGGAATATCGTAACCACATCAGTCTGTCATGATTAATAAATTGGGCAATGCTGTGTAATCCCAGACTGCATGAACTCTTGAACTCAAACGCAAAATGGATACCATCTCGGAGCATATATGCTGCATTGCAAAGGAATGTGCTGCTGGGGACTGGAGAATATTCTTCATAAATTTGGACTCTCGATGGTCAGAGGTGCAGTAAATGGAATTCTGTATCTCTCCGCCTAACATCAACATGGCAGCCTTATCAGCTCTTGAAGGCCAAATACCCTGTTCTTCCCCCAGAAGGATCTACAGCCTTGGTGAAGGAATTCGGCTCCCCCTTCTCATCTACCCCCACCCCTCCAGCCTGCTGTTGCCTTGCAACATCAGACTTTACACACACGGACAGAAACTGACAGAAACTTAACTCATCTGCACACAACGCATGTCTCCCTCCCTCCATCTTTATTACTCCCCTGTGTTTCTCTACTCCCCTCACCCTGGCTTCCTCCCTGCCACGTCAAAGGCAGCACTGTTTTTTTACTGCTGCAGCCTTCAACTCCTCAAGCTGGGTGGCGTGGGCCCCTCCTGCTGCAGCCTTCACCCGCTTTGCCTCAATTCAGTTGATGGACTGCCTCACGTTTAGTGCATATAAACAATGTCAAATGTATATGTGTTGTCTTTTATTCTGATGTGTACCATTATTACGGTAAACAAGTAATAATTGTGGATTAATTGTTGGGAAGGTGTCGTGACACGGACCCACAACAGGGGGCGTTAATGAACGGACAATGGATAAGCCAAAGAGTAACAATTTAATGTTGTGAAGCGCACAACAAAGTACAGACAATAACAATATTGCGGAATGTCAATCATACACAAGGTGACGTGTGGCAGGCTCGAAGATAGAAGACATCTGGAGATAGAAGAGCCGGATCCCACACGGCTTCCACCACCAATGGATCTGAAGAACACCGGAGCCGCCAAGCCCTGCACCCCTGGTGGCCACTGTCTTCAGCAGTCAGACCCGGTACTGCTGGCAGAGAACAGAAACAGTTTTGATGAGTGTGAGTACGCACACTCAGTAATCCCACAGTCTGTGTTCTGTAAGGGAGGGAGCACCTCCACCTCCAGTCACACACTCATGCAGCTCCTGTCTAACCACTTATCTGGTTGGGGTGTGAAGCGAAGCCGTCGCTGATCACACCAAACGCCAATCCCACAGATAAGGCAACATCCACAGGAAAACGGCTGCAAAGAAGTTCAGACTATTAGTCAGTTTAAATTCAGCAGAGAAATTACCTGTATGGTAGCTGATTTCTCGGCAGGGAGGTGGAGTTGCAGTCCGGCTTTTATGGAGGTTGACGTAGATGAGTGACAGCTGGTGGTGATGATGTGACAGCTGTCACTCCACTGGTTTCGGCGCCCTCTCGTGCTTGAAGCCCGCACTCCAAGCAGGGCGCCATCTGGTGGTGGTGGGCCAGCAGTACCTCCTCTTCAGCGGCCCACACAACAGGACCCCCCCCTCAACGGGCGCCTCCTGGCGCCCGACCAGGTTTGTCCAGGTGCCGGGCGTAGAAGTCGGCCAGGAGGGCCGGGTCCAGGATGAAGCTCCTTTTCACCCAGGAGTGTTCCTCTGGGCCATACCCCTCCCAGTCCACCAGATACTGAAACCCCCGACCCTTACGACGGACGTCCAGGAGCCGACGCACGGTCCATGCCGGCTCCCCGTCGATGATCCGGGCAGGAGGCGGTGCAGGTCCAGGGGTGCAGAGTGGTGAGGTGTGGTAGGGCTTAAGCCGTGACATGAAACATGACATGAAAGATAGGATGGATCCGCAGTGAAGCTGGCAGCCGTAGCTTCACTGCGGCCGGGCTGAGGACTTTGATGATGGGAAACGGTCCAATATACCTGTCCTTGAGTTTCTGCGAGTCCACTTGAAGTGGGATGTCCTTTGTAGACAACCACACCTCCTGCCTGGGCTGGTATGCAGGGGCCGGGGAACGCCGGCGGTCTGCATGGGCCTTGGCCCTCGTCCGGGCCTTCAACAGGGCAGAATGAGCGGCCCACCACACCCGGCGGCACCTCCTGAGGTGGGCCTGGACCGAGGGCACACCGACCTCTCCCTCCACAAGTGGAAACAATGGGGGCTGGTACCCCAAACACACCTCAAACGGGGAGAGGCCGGTGGCTGACGACACTTGGCTGTTGTGGGTGTTCTCGATCCAGGCCAGATGGGTGCTCCAGGCCGTCGGGTGAGTGGAGGTAACGCAACGGAGGGCCTGCTCCAGCTCCTGGTTGGCCCGCTCTGCCTGTCCGTTAGTCTGAGGGTGATACCCGGACGAGAGACTCACGGTGGCCCCCAGTTCCCTGCAGAAACTCCTCCAGACCTGAGAGGAGAACTGAGGGCCACAGTCTGAGACGATGTCCGCTGGTATCCCATGCAGACGCATACGACATGGTGGACCAGGAGGTCTGCTGTCTCCTGGGCCGTAGGGAACTTCGGGAGGGCCACGAAGTGGGCCGCCTTGGAGAACCGGTCCACTATCGTGAGGATGGTGGTGTTGCCCTGGGACGGTGGGAGGCCCGTGACAAAGTCCAGGCCGATGTGGGACCAGGGGCGGTGAGGTACCGGTAGGGGCTGGAGGAGTCCTCTTATGGTCAGCCTTGCCCCTGGCACAGGTGGTACAGGCCTGGACATAGTCCCAGACGTCGGCCTCCATAGACGCCCACCAGAAGCACTGCTGGACCACTGCCATGGTTCTGTGCACCCCGGGATGACAGGAGAGCTTGGAACCATGACAGAAGTCTAAAACCGCAGCTCTGGCCTCTGGTGGGACGTACAGTTTATTCTTCGGGCCGGTCCCCGGGTCCGGGTTCCGTGTCAGGGCCTCCCGGACGGTCTTCTCCATGTCCCAGGTGAGAGTGGCCACGACAGTGGACTCGGGGATGATGGTCTCTGTGGGGTCTGACAATTCGGCCTTGGCCTCCTCTTCATGCACCCGGAACAGGGCATCCGATCGTTGGTTCTTGGTCCCGGGGAGGTATGTAATCTGGAGGTCAAAGCGCCCGAAGAACAGTGACCAGCGGGCTTGCCTGGGGTTCAGCCGCTTGGCGGTCCGGATGTATTCCAGGTTCCGATGGTCCGTGAAAACCGTGAAGGGCACCGTCTCTCCCTCCAACAGGTGTCTCCACTCCTCAAGAGCCTCCTTCACCGCCAGGAGTTCCCGATTGCCGACGTCATAGTTCCTCTCAGCCGGGGTCAACCTGCGGGAAAAATAGGCACAAGGGTGGAGAACCTTATCGGACTCCCCGCTCTGGGACAGCACGGCTCCTATCCCTGAGTCAGAGGCATCCACTTCCACTGTGAAGTGGCGAGTAGGATCAGGCTGCACCAGAACTGGTGCAGACGAGAACCGGCGCTTCAACTCCCTAAACGCGGTTTTGCACCGATCCGACCAGGTGAAGGGGACCTTAGTGGAGGTCAGGGCTGTCAGGGGGCTAACTACCTGACTGTAGCCCTTAATGAACCTCCTGTAGAAGTTTGCAAAGCCGAGGAACTGTTGCAGCTTCCTACGGCTTGTTGGGTGGGGCCAATCTCTCACCGCCGCAACCATGGCCGGATCAGGGGCGACGGAGTTGGAGGAGATGATGAACCCCAGGAAGGACAAAGAAGTGCGGTGGAACTCGCACTTCTCGCCCTTCACAAACAGCCGGTTCTCCAACAACCGCTGTAGGACCTGATGTACATGCCGGACATGAGTCTCAGGGTCCGGAGAAAAGATGAGTATGTCGTCTAGATATACGAAGACAAACCGATGCAGGAAGTCCCGCAAGACATCATTAACCAACGCTTGGAACGTCGCGGGGGCGTTTGTGAGGCCGAATGGCATGACCAGGTACTCAAAGTGACCTAAGGGGGTGTTAAATGCTGTCTTCCACTCGTCTCCCTTCCGGATCCGAACCAGGTGGTACGCATTCCTAAGATCGAGTTTGGTGAATATTTGGGCTCCATGCAGGGGCGTGAACACCGAATCCAACAGAGGTAATGGGTATCGATTGCGAACCGTAATCTCGTTCAGCCCTCTGTAATCGATGCATGGACGGAGTCCGCCGTCCTTCTTACCCACAAAAAAGAAACCCGCGCCCATCAGGGAGGTGGAGTTCCGGATCAACCCGGCAGCTAAGGAGTCCCGGATGTAGGTCTCCATTGATTCGCGTTCCGGACGTGAGAGATTGTACAGCCTGCTGGACGGATACTCAGCGCCCGGGATCAAATCGATGGCGCAATCGTACGGTCGGTGTGGGGGAAGGGCGAGTGCCAGATCTTTGCTGAAGACGTCAGCAAGATCGTGGTACTCCTCCGGTACCGCCGTCAGATTCGGGGGGACTTTGACCTCCTCTTTAGCTGTCACACCGGGTGGAACCGAGGATCCTAAACACTCCCGGTGGCAGGTTTCGCTCCACTGCGTCACAACCCCAGATGGCCAATCAATCTGGGGATTGTGTTTCAACACCCATGGAAAACCCAAAATCACTCTGGAAGTAGAAGGTGTTACATAAAACACAATCTCCTCCCTGTGATTCCCAGACACCACAATGTCACGGGCTATGTCTGGTGTGTGATTAATGGAAGAAGGGTGCCATCTAGTGCCCGTACCTTCAAGGGTGAGCCCCACTTCCTTTGCCCATCTGCTGTCCAGCAGATTCCCTTCTGATCCCGTGTCTACGAGTGCTGGGGCGTGAAGGGTTAACTCCTCACTAAGGATCGTGACTGGGATTCGTGCGGATCTACGGGGTTTCCCCGCGTACATGTTATGGCCCACCCTTAGCCCAGTTTCTAAGGACGGGCGTTGTAGTTTGACCGTTTGGGGCAGTTCCTCTGAATATGACCACTAGAGCCACAGAAAAAACACTCCCCGCGGGCCAGCCTCCTTTGTCTTTCATTTGGTTTCACTTTGGCCCTGCTCGTGTCCATAGCTTCGTCAGCAGGGCGAGCTGTTGCCACACGGGGCCCTCTGGCTGTGGAGCGTGGGGACGACGGCACCCTTTCGGACCCGGAAGGAAGAGGGATGGCTCGTGCCCGGTCACGCCCCCCGCCCTGCTCCCGACGGTGTTCCTCTAAGCGGTTGTCTAAACGTATAACCAGGTCGACAAGCCCGTCAAAATCCCGCGGTTCCTCCTTAGCCAGCAGATGCTCCTTCAGGACCGGAGACAGTCCGTTTATGAAGGCAGCGCGGAGTGCAACGGTATTCCAGCCGGACCTCGCAGCCGCGATGCGGAAGTCGACTGCATACTCGGCTGCACTCCGGCGCCCCTGTCTCATTGACAGTAGCACGCTCGAAGCGGTCTCGCCTCTGTTGGGATGATCAAAAACCTGTTTGAACTCCCTTACAAACCCAGTGTATGACATTAGGAGCCGTGAGTTCTGCTCCCAGAGCGCCGTAGCCCAGGCGCGTGCCTCTCCTCGAAGCAGGTTAATAACATAAGCCACCCGGCTAGCGTCTGACGCGTAGATGACGGGACGCTGTGCAAAGACGAGCGAACACTGCATTAGGAAGTCCGCGCACGTCTCGACACAACCTCCGTACGGCTCCGGAGGGCTTATGTATGCTTCAGGGGACGGTGGGGGGGTCGTTGAACGACCAGTGGGACGTCTGTGTCTGACAAGGGACCAGCAGGAGGAGGTGCTGCAGCAGCGCCTCCACCCTGGCGGTGAGAGCCTCCATCCTCCGATTGAGAATAACGTTCTGCTCGGTCACCAGATCCAACCGAGCAGTGAAAGCGGTTAGAATCTGCTGCAGCTCACCTAACACGCCTCCTGCTGGCGCCTGTGCACCTCGCTCTTCCATTGGCTGTTCAAACTCGGGTTGACGCCCCTCGGGATCCATGACGCTGGTCGAGAAATCCTGTTGGGAAGGTGTCACAACATTAATTGCTGTATCTTGTCTGAAATAATTGGAATATAAATGTAATTTCATTGTTGTTGCACTCGTGTAATGACAATGACAATAAATCTCATATCATATCGTCTGCGTGTGAAAGAGCATGCTTTTGCAGACGTTATAAAGTATGTGCACGCTAAGGCAGCATTTCAAAAACTATTGCAATCTGCTCCTACACGACCACGGACCAGACATAGTTAATAAGAAACCACATTGTGCGGATACAAAGCCTCAAATTGTGTACCAATGTGCTATGAATCTACTCCCAAATATCATATGACGAGTACTACCAGAGCGATAACTTTCTGTGCGCCGCACACGTTTCCCGCTCCCTCTCCTCTCTCGACCAACTCACTCATTGCACACTGCCCCACAGTCTACACAACAAGGAGGGATGAGGAGGAATGGTAACATTTAGATAATGGGCAAGAAGACTGAAGCAGTTTCTCATTATAGGATGATTTATAGTTTGATGCACGTTTCTCTTCACAGTGATCGCTGATACCTTTGTTTAGCGAGCCAAAGGTGTCTGATTCCATTATATCAGTGCATGTTAGACAGACAGAGCCGACACAGTAGCAGTTATGAAGGAGAGAGATGTACTTTAAATATTTATATGTTAACAATTAATCAATACTTATAATTTTTACTACAACTACTTCAATGTAATTTAATATCAAAATAATCAAATGGTTATCAATATGCACAGAAATCCAAACTTGCAATGAGAGCACTTGTAAAGAAAGCATGTTTAACAAGAGCAATCGTAGATTTCTGACGTGCGCCAATGCAGTTCTGGATCACCTCCAAAATTCAGCCCCAATATCTATCTGTGTCACAAATGTGGTGAGAATCTGTAAAGTAGTTTTGACGTAATCCTTTAAAGCCTATATAAAGTGAAACTTGATCTATAATCCCGATCCAGATTTGGATCACCTCCAAAATTTAAAGGAGGCTTCCTTGGCTTAATATCTATCTGTGGTGAAAATGTTTGTCAAAATCTGTGCAGTAGTTTTGATGTAATTTTGCTAACAGACAGACAGACAAATAAATTCAATAAATAAAAGATGCTGACTTTGTTACGTTCTTGGCGGGCATAATTAATTATATAATTGGATTGTAAATAAAGCTCGGCCATCTGTGGGGAGTTCGGAGAAGAGCCGTTGCTCCTTTGCGTTGAAAGGAGCCAGCTGAGGTGGTTCGGGCATCTGGTAAGGATGCCCCCTGCGCGCCTCCCTAGGGAGGTGTTCCAGGCACGTCTATCTGGGAGGAGACCCCAGGAAAGACCCAGGATTAGGTGATCAATGTGGCTCAGGAAAGGGAAGTCATGGTGTATTAATATCATCCAAATATGGCTTTTATTTGTTTATTTTTAAAATCTTGGGAAGAATTTGCCTCTATGCTCTATGGTCAATTGGTGGACCCCAGAAATTTAGACTACTGTATAAAAGTCAATTTTGATTTGACCATTTTTGTGAGGGACAGGCACCCACCACATGTACGAGGGTTGGGCGCATGCCTCAGGCAAGAGGGGTGGGTGTGTGTGTAAATTCCGGTGCAATCTAAACTGGTGGGAAGGATCCATAGAGGAAGGTCACATCCAGACCTGTAAATGAAAAACTTCAAGTCATCCAGAATCATCTACACTTACGAAGCCCTCACCGCTGAAGTGTAGCAGCTCGAGGAGGTAGAAGAACATCCCAAACCCACTCCAGATGAAGAATTTAATCTTTATTTAACCAGGTTAGTCCCTTGAAAATCTGTTTTTGCAAGGGACACCTGGACAATTATAAAGTTTCCAATTCACCTAATCTGCATGTCTTTAAATGTGGGAGGAAGACGGAACACCCGGAGGAAACCCATGCAAACAAGAGGAGAACATGCAAACTCCACACAGAAAAACCACAGGTGGGAATCGATCCCATGACCTTCTTTCTGTGAGGCAACAGTGCGAACCACTACTCCACCGTGCTGCCCAGAAGTCATCTTCCAGAATTGTCTTGCCTGATGAAACCCTCACTGCTGAAGTCCCAAACCCACTCCAGATGAAGAAACAATCATCATCCAGGAAGGAATCATGCTTCAAATGGTCAAAACTATTTTAAGATCACATGGTCAGCTGATTTTAACTTTTTTTTGGTTAACCCATTAACTTGTGGTTTCATATAACTCGTAGTCCAATTCTGTGGACCTCAATTTGTGCGAGTTAACAGTATTCACCTGTACTTTGAAGCAGCAGATTTTGATGCTAGTTTGTCTTAATAGGGTTTAGAACTAAATGCAGCATGAAACCAGATGTGACAATGATTATTAGCTTTAACACGTCTCAATGAAAATTTTTATTTTGCTCCATGACCAGATTTTTTCTCTTTTGTCGCACTGCTGTTATGATCTTAATGCGTGAAAAAAATCAGCTTTCATTAAACTTTAGGGCAGCTGATTGTACCCGACGGTTTGAATTGCACTCAGACTGCTGTCCGAGGACTTTCAAGTGCGAATCTGGCTGACTGTCGGTCAAATGCTCATTTGGGCGGCATTCACTGTCATTTCGGTCTCTACTGTGATGAGGAGGTGCATTCAGACACAAGTGGGACATTCATCCAGGATTCAATGTTGCCAAACATTTCGGACTGCCCCCTGAACGCTAGCAGAATGCTTCGAATGGCGTTTTCATGTTGCACGAATATTTTGACTGCAGTCACTTTGCGGTAAGACTGCACTTAGACCGCCGTTCGATATGTTTTCCACCTGGGGTGCGCCGCAGATGTTGTGTACATGTACTTTGGCTACATGACTGTGCCGACTGCTCTCAGACTGCTGTCCGATGTGCCTGTATGGACCTTGACACCTCCCAAGGGGGGTTTGAACTTCCATTCCGGTGCTTTTTCCCCTCATTCGGCCTCTAGTGGGAAGACCCCTTTATCAAGGAACAAATCACCATCATTTAAGGCCAGATAATACAACTCACCATGGTAACAGGTATTTTAAAGCCGGAGCCTGTCTTTAATACAGAGGACATGCAGATAATACTGTGGACTTTGCATATTTATCATAAGTTAATTCAGTGTTGTCTGTTGTAAACCTGAATGGTGATTCTCACCACTCCTGCTTTCCTCAACAGACCCATGTTCTTGTCATTAGATAACTGTTGTATTTTGTGCTATATTAACTTGCTTAAACAACTGACTCCCTGCACTTTGTGCAACAGAATGCCTTCCTGTAAGCAGAAAGAGATGTATGCCCTGGGAGTTATTATTCTCTTTCCTTCACTGAAAGATCTCTTTTCTCCTAATGGCTGTGCAAGTTTTATAACAGTATTACTTTAATAAACACAGCACCAGTTTTGCAATCTAGAGATTTGGGGTTTTAGTTTATGTGAATATAAGTGCTAGGGTTCAATGTTATAAGTAGATAAATTCAGTTTAACATCTGGAATACACTATGCTGTTCTTTTGTTTTTCAATGTTGTAGCTTCTCTTTTTCTTCTTTTCTTCTATGATGCAGTAAAGGGCACTGGATATTCAGTGTGGCACCTGAAGACCACATTCATGAAAAAAGTAAAACAGCCAGCTGAGGAAGCCACAGCGCCTCAAGCACAAGGACCTAAGCACCGAAGAAATGCAGCCTCAGTGCCTCAGCAGCTTGATGGAGATGTCTGCATGGGGCCAGTTTCATTTCTTGTACACTCTCCTGATGAAGCAAGTGTGTTTCAGGAGATGAAGATGACCCTGCAACATCACCAGGACCTTGCCCATAACCTGCAGAGAACCACACGTCTCCAAAACATATCCACGTTTTTTAGATGTCAGAGGAAGTAAGTTGTTAATTTCTATGATTTGAATTCAGTCAAAAAGCTTTCAAATGAAAATTTCAAATACCATAATTTCTATCTTTGAATCTGACAATGAATTGATGTAAAATTACCTCAGATGTATATAGACAGAGTATTTCTCATTGGATCTGAGCGTCTGGGCACCAGTAGATGGCAGTGTTCTATGCATTTTGACCCTGGTTATATCAGACGTTTGTCTAATCACAACTTGACGTTTGGCTTTTGCAAATGGCTTTTTTTTTTACATAAGGAAAAAAATGGCATATTTTACAAAAGCACATTTATATGTAAACCAACACACACATCACATTAACGTGTTTGTTTTTACATAGAATGAATGAGTCAACCAATCAGTGTTAGCGAAGGCTCATTTTACCCATAATCCCTTTGGCATCTATATGTGTTTGTTATAAAACTTCAGAATTTGTGCATTATTTAAAATGAAAAGATATGTGTTGTATTTTAACTTCGTACAAATGACAGGATTGTCATTAATGTAGTTATTCTATCAGAATAATTTGATTTATAAATCAAAACCATAAGTCAGAACTGCTTTATTTTCCAAGACCTCTACCTCATGGCGGAATTGCTGTATATAGCTAAGGAATAATGATTTTTATTTTTGTGATAACCTGGTGGCCAGGCTCCTTTTGCTGTGGTAGAGTAAAATACATAGTAAACAGGAGCTTCCAGAAGAGGGCACAGTGCACAAAGACAGAAGTGGTGGTGTTAAAGCTCAATTTTAAAAGTTAGCTGTAGCCTCTGATACGTTTTTTGATGGTTTATCAGTTTAGCTTCATAAAAGATAACTTTTCAGTTAGCTGATCAGCTGTTATTGAAGCTAACTTTTTGGTTAGCTGTGCCCACCACTGAATTTCTCCCGGCTCTTTATGTAATTTACTGTCGCTTACAAAGAAACACATTAATATTCCTCATTTTGAATTTATTGAAGGTCATGCTGAAAATCATGCATGGGACATTACAGACAGACTCCATCTTGTAAAAGACCCAGAACATGGGTCGTGCAACACTTTTATACCATGTGGGCATTTCAGTGGGTGTAGTTTAGTCTACAACCACTGGCAATAATTATGGAATCACCGGCCTCGGAGGATGTTCATTCAGTTGTTTAATTTTGTAGAAAAAAAGCAGATCACAGACATGACACAAAACTAAAGTCATTTCAAATGGCAACTTTCTGGCTTTAAGAAACACTATAAGAAATCAAGAAAAATAATTGTGGCAGTCAGTAACGGTTACTTTTTTAGACCAAGCAGAGGGAAAAAAATATGGAATCACTCAATTCTGAGGAAAAAAATTATGGAATCATGAAAAACAAAAGAACGCTCCAACACATCACTAGTATTTTGTTGCACCACATCTGGCTTTCATAACAGCTTGCAGTCTCTGAGGCATGGACTTAATGAGTGACAAACAGTACTCTTCATCAATCTGGCTCTAACTTTCTCTGATTGCTGTTGCCAGATCAGCTTTGCAGGTTGGAGCCTTGTTATGGACCATTTTCTTCAACTTCCACCAAAGATTTTCAATTGGATTAAGATCCGGACTATTTGCAGGCCATGACATTGACCCTATGTGCCTTTTTGCAAGGAATGTTTTCACAGTTTTTGCTCTATGGCAAGATGCATTATCATCTTAAAAAATGATTTCATCATCCCCAAACATCCTTTCAATTGATGGGATAAGAAAAGTGTCCAAAATATCAACGTAAACTTGTGCATTTATTGATGATGTAATGACAGCCCCAGTGCCTTTACCTGACATGCAGCCCCATATCATCAATGACTGTGGAAATTTACATGTTCTCTTCAGGCAGTCATCTTTATAAATCTCATTGGAACGGCACCAAACAAAAGTTCCAGCATCATCACCTTGCCCAATGCAGATTTGAGATTCATCACTGAATATGACTTTCATCCAGTCATCCACAGTCCACGATTGCTTTTCCTTAGCCCATTGTAACCTTGTTTTTTCTGTTTAGGTGTTAATGATGGCTTTCGTTTACCTTTTCTGTATGTAAATCCCATTTCCTTTAGGCGGTTTCTTACAGTTCGGTCACAGACGTTGACTCCAGTTTCCTCCCATTCGTTCCTCATTTGTTTTGTTGTGCATTTTTGATTTTTGAGACATATTGCTTTAAGTTTTCTGTCTTGACGCTTTGATGTCTTCCTTGGTCTACCAGTATATTTGCCTTTAACAACCTTCCCATGTTGTTTGTATTTAGTCCAGAGTTTAGACACAACTGACTGTGAACAACCAACATCTTTTGCAACACTGTGTGATGATTTACCCTCTTTTAAGAGTTTGATAGTCCTCTCCTTTGTTTCAATTAACATCTCTCATGTTGGAGCCATGATTCATGTCAGTCCACTTGGTGCAACAACTCTCCAAGGTGTGATCACTCCTTTTTAGATGCAGACTAACGAGTAGATCTGATGTGATGCAGGTGTTAGTTTTGCGAATGAAAATTTACAGGGTGATTCCATAATTTATTCCTCAGAATTGAGTGAGTCCATATTTTTTCCCTCTGCTTGGTCTAAAAAAGAAACTGTTACTGACTGCCACAATTTTTTTTCCTGATTTCTTATAGTGTTTCTTAAAGCCAGAAAGTTGCCATTTGAAATGACTTTAGTTTTGTGTCATGTCTGTAATCTGCTTTTTTTTCTACAAAATTAAACAACTGAATGAACATCCTCCGAGGCCGGTGATTCCATAATTTTTGCCAGGGGTTGTATATGTTACTGGCTCTCACAAATAGGGGGAGCCCTCCCTGTATCTGAAACTTGCACATGCATAAAGGAAGTGAAACTTAACTCTTGTTGAAACTTTAAACCAGGTTCCAAACACTTTTAAACAGATAACAAAAGCAAACACTTGATAACTAACATAAAATAAGGAATTAGCACAGATATTATCTAACATAGTGTTTCACAAACATCCTGCAACACAAAGGTTCTCAAACAGTGGCAGTTTACAGAACCTGTTACAGTTACATGGGACCCCAAGAAAAAAAATTTGAACCATCACTTCATGGTGTAAAAATATAATGTTTAATTTAATTCTGTTTTTCAGTCATGCTGCAGCATTGATGAACACCTGCGGGAAAGAGAGGGCAAACAACCATATATGCTTGCTGTAGGCTGAACCCAGGACAGGATGATTTCTACATTGCTGTGGACAAACAACTCATCCCCTGCCAAGCTTCCAGCTCTTTGGGAGTCTTTGACGAATTGTTCAAATCTCACTACCTGTCCTATGACGAGTCCCTGGTCGAGCTCTAGATTTTTGTGCAGACAACAGTCTACAGTATTGACGTGCCAACAACTGATGAGTCTCCAAGAGTTCATGAGTTGTGACAGATAGGTCTTAACCGCTTTAAAGTTTTAAAAATGTTTTTCATTGTTTAGTTTACTACGTTATCGGTCTAAAAGTTATCGGACTGCAATTCATTGGAAGATAATTAGTCCGATGATGGGTTTTAAATTTATCTAAAAAGATAATTTGATAATGAAAACATTATCTTCGATAATTATCTGTTATTGGATTATCGGCAGTGTGCCCGCCACTGACTTTAAGTCACATCCATTGTTCTTAAAACAGCTGAATTCTTTACAAATTTCAATTTAATTTCAATTTATTAATTTATATAGCGCCAACTCACGACAAAGTCACCCCAAGGTGCTTCACACAATTCACAACAACACAAATTAATCTAAAATCAAAATTAAAAGCAAGAAAAGCACAATAAAAAGATAAAACACAGAAGAATAAAAGGAAATTACAAAGCAAACATAAACAAATTAAATTAATGAAAAGACAGTCTATAAAAGTGGGTCTTCAGTCTTGATTTAAAAGTCTCCACCGTGTCAGACTGCCGAATAACAGCAGGTAGATCGTTCCAAAGAGTCGGACCATGGTAGGAGAAGGCTCTATACCCCACAGACTTCTTGTTCATCCTCGGAACACACAGAAGCCCTGCGCCCTGTGAACGCAAGGGTCTCGCAGGTAGGTAGGGCTTAACCAAGTCCGCCAGGTAAGAAGGTGCCAGTCCATGAACAATTTTATAAACCAACAATAAAACTTTAAAATCCGATCTGGCAGAAACCGGTAGCCAATGAAGGGATGCCAGAATGAGAGTAATGTGGTCAAACCTTCTACTTTGTGTCAAAAGTCTGGCAGCAGCATTCTGTACCAACTGAAGTCCTCGAATGCTAGACTGCGGCAGGCCAGAAAATAAAACATTACAATAATCCAGTCTGGAAGAAATAAACGCATGTATCAGAGTCTCAGCATCAGCCATAGACAGGATGGGACGAATCCTCACCACATTTCGCAGATGAAAGAAGGCAGTCCTTGTAATGTCTCTAATGTGGGGACCAAAAGACAATGTAGGATCGAAAAGTACTCCAAGATTCCTCACTTTGTCCGTATGATGCACAACACACGAACCAAAATTAAGCGCCAACTGGTCAAAATGATGCCGATGTCTGGCTGGACCAAGAACCATCATTTCAGTCTTATCAGAATTCAAGAGTAGGAAATTACTAGACAACCAACTTCTCACATACCAGCAGTTACCGGCATGTACAATTGAGTATCATCAGCATAACAATGAAAGGCAATCCCGTAATGCCGCAGAATATGCCCAAGGGGCGCTATATAAAGTGAGAAAAGCAAGGGGCCTAACACAGACCCCTGTGGAACCCCAAATTTCATTTTACCAAAACCAGAAGTAGTGTTATTATACACAGCACAATAAGAACGACTGGACAAGTATGACGTCAGCCAAGCAAGAACACTTCCAGTAATCCAAAGAAATTTTCCAGCATATCAAGTAAAACACGATGATCCACAGTATCAAACGCAGCACTAAGATCCAAGAGCACTAAAACCATTGTGGTGTCCGAATCCATTGCACACAGAAAATCATTCACCACTCTGGTAAGCGCTGTCTCTGTGGAGTGATGTTTTCTGAAAGCAGACTGAAGTGGCTCAAAAAGATCATTCTCAGTAAGATGGTCTACAAGCTGCCGTGAGACCACTTTTTCCAGAATTTTAGAACAGAAAGACAGATTTAATATCGGCCTGTAATTACTCAATACACCAGGGTCAAGACCAGATTTCTTAAGCAATGGTTTAATCACTGCAGATTTAAAACACCCAGGAACAGAACCAAAGATTAATGAAAGATTAACAATTTCTAACACAGTAGGCCCAAGAACGGGCCACAGGTCCTTAAACAGTTTTGTTGGTATAGGATCAAATAGGCAGGTTGTGCTTTTTGTAGATGTCACGAGCTTTGCTAGCGCGTCTAGTGAAATAGTATCAGATTCTGTAAATCTAGGTGTCACCTCATTATTAACACCCACCTCCACAGCAGGGTGCAGAGATCCACTTGTACTGTAATAATTTTGAGACAGCTAACCTTCTGGGTTCAAAATATTGTGTCTACAAAATTGGTGCTCTATATTTTGTTCTGAGGAACCTGCCACCAAAGTTAAACTCTCCCGTGATGAACATTCATTTAGTTGCTGTGTTTCGTAAAGAAGATGTGAAAAATATGGCCTTGATCCTATTTTTACCAGAGGCCATCCAACATGGACGCCAGGTATTGCGAAGGCTTTGTGTGCCAGTCTGCCCATCTGTCTGTGGTCAGCATAAGTCCAGTCCAATTAGTCCCACAGTCTTCAAATTCACTGGCAACAAGTTCAAAGATGGCTAACCTTGTCATATTTTAAGAGGTACTTTAAGAGGCTAAAATTCACATTCAGTTTCAATCTATGCCATTTTTTTTTTTTGAGTGGCGGGGGTGACAGCCAATCAGAGTAGAGCTGCACTGTGATGTCGGTGGCTGGTCTCTCCAAAACCGCTTTGTTTTGTGTGTTTATATACATGTCTCTCATATATGATGGAAAAGCTAGTGAGAAATAAACACTCTTAAAACTGAAAATGTTGTTTTTGGAACCTAATAACACCTCTGAACGTATTTACAAGACATTTCACTGATGTTAGCATGGTGACATCACAGGCTGGTAGCTAGCTGCAAAACTCTGTTTTGTTCCTGTGTAAATATCCTCTATGTTATATATTATATAATAGCTAGCGAGAATAAACACTTCTAAAACAGAAAACGTTTTTTATAAATTGATAACATCTCTGGAGTCATTTATGAGACATTTTACGGCGTTAGTGTACACACTAACTTATGCTAACACAAAGCTAACTTCCTATGGAGGTATTTGTTTCAATAATACCAGCAAATGCACAGAGGGTTATCAACAAATATTCCTTGATATGCACAACTTCTGCTCTTGCCAAAGCTCATGTACATGCACTCGTAAGGCCTCCTGCAGATGCTGTTAAAACGTAAATATTGTTTTTGATTGACTGATTGATAGAAGGACTTTACTGAACATGTACAAACTTTACGTAAGACAACAGGATCTTAATAATTAATTAAACAACTGCAAATTATAAAGAACACGATGCTCATATGGCCAAGGTTATTTTAGCATTGCGTCATATTACATCATCTGATTAATGATATCAAAACACTGACGAGTCATGGTTTTGCTTTGCCTTTCTCCACTGAAAAGATTTATGAGACAGTATATGAGGTAACTGGGGACAATTTGGGGATGCACAGAATAATGGGTTTTGCTAAGTATTTTAGTGGACGTCATTTCAGCCATTTGTGTTTGATTGAAAGACATGATGCCCAGAAAGTGTGCAGTGAGGATGACCAAAAGGTAATTCTTCTGTGGAAAAGTGAGCTGCGATCAGACTTACTGAAGTTGTCCAGGTTTGGTTTGAAGAATTCAACACTCAATAGTCTACAGTTTTTCATGTTTGCCACAATTTCTCTTTGGACATAATGCATGACATTTTCGAAGGAGTGGATCAGTATGAGATAAAGTTACTGTTTGAGTATCTCTCAGAAAATGTTTTGTCTCGAATTTATACTTTGACAATGGCTACGTAGAGTGCAAAATCTGCCCAGTCAGATTTTGCAGAGACTTTCAAGTCCAGACTTAAGATGCACTTATTTTCCCTTTCACATGGCTAGCATACTGGCATAGTATGTTACTATGCTTTTTACTCTTAAATTCAGTTTATTAGGAAACAGAGCGGGCTCCACTTTATCTAAATTCTAGGTCTTTTAGTGAAGCCTAGGGCTAGTGGATGGCGATCACCTTAGTATTTCTTCTGTTTTTCTTGTTGCTTAATGCTGGCTAATTATACTATATTTGATGTCTTTCCGATGCCTGATTCTGTTTTTTTTTCCTTTCTGTTTGAGGTGTGGCTTCATCTAGAGATGGGTATGGTGTCTGTTTCTGCAACCCTTCTGTCCTGTGAACCGGCAAAATTTCCTGTATATTCATTTTGTAAATTGTTTTTGTAAATTGTGTCGTAGCATGGCCTAAGCAGAGGGTCGCCCCTTTTCAGTCTGGTCTGCTTTAGGTTTCTTCTTCAAATCATCAGAGGGAGTTTTTCCTTACCACTGTCACCTGTGTGCTTGCTCTAGGGGTTGGTAAAGTAAGACCGTACTTGTGTGATGTGCCTTGAGGCAACTTTGTTGTGATTTGGCGCTACATAAAAGAAATAAATTGAAAGTGAATTGAAAATCAAACCTGGTGACAAATACACTTGAGAACAGAATTGTCAAAAGCACAGAATGAGTTCAATAACTAAGAGATTTCATACCATAGAGTCCATACACCAAGCGAAACCAAGAATCCGGAATGCAGCAAGTTTTGATAACATGGAATCCAAAAACACTGAAACTAGATCACAACACAACCAACAAAAACAAGAGTTCCAGAAAGATAACAAGGTCAGAGTCAATAAACATGAAGGCTCAGAACGCTAGAGAGTAGGGCAAGAACTAATGTAATCTGGCAACGAGAAGACATTCTCACAAACACTTTAAGAACATGGAGCAATTCATCCCGCAAGTGCACAGACACACAAACATGGAGGTCAACAACCCAGAGGTCAAAACTAACACAGAGAGATCATGACATGGAGAGAAATATCTCAACATGACAGGAACAAAGTCAAAAACAAGAAAACCGGACTGGAGCTAAAACGTGACACACAGCAGATGTATAGCAGATTTACATTGTGCGTTGCATGGATAATAGTCCAGAGACAGAGATTTGAAAGGGTCAGTGAAGCTGTGTTGTCAACACTAATGGGGAATTAATATTCACCAAAGCATCTTCAGTTCAGCCCTTTTCAATTAGATGAAACCAGAAGGTCAAGCAAATTGAATTACAAGCAGTAATCCATTCAGGAGTGAGGTATTTTCATGGCCAAACACTAGAGGAAAAACTCACATAGGCTTGTGCCACTATGTTTGCTATCATTTTGAGATGAAATGGGCCGATGCAGTTATGGTAAGGTGAAATTAGTCAATCTGATGCTCAAACGGTAGAGGGGATTTAAATTACTTAAGTGTCAGCCTGTTATGAATTCTAAATGGGAAATCATGTCCCATTTCCTGTATTTAATCAAGTCTTTTAGAAAATCAGCCAGTGGATTTCTGGCTTAATGTAGTGCTGGTGAGGAAGCAGAGAGAAAGGAAATGAAATGTGGAGTTGTGTCCGGGCGTCACAGTGTTCTCGCTGCCTGCCAGCACAATGGCCTGAGATAATTAGGAAAAGCAGCACAAAGGAAGCAGGCAGTGCTACACTTTTTCACGCTGGCAGAGACCTGTCTGTCTTCTTTATAAGTGCGGCACATCAGAGCGAGTTGCCACTTGGTGAGCCCACCACACACAAACATTATCACTCACATCAGACATGCTGCTCTTATCATTTTTTCCTCATACTGACACGTATTTAAATTCAAAGCTGCACGTGGCAGAGACACACAATGATTATCTTGGGATTTCCTGTCAGTGTACTTCACTTCAGGCTCTGTGTGATCAATGACAGATGCTAAAGTTGTCCTAAGCCGCATTAGGATGTAAAGCAAACATTAAATTGCAGTTATCAACTTCCACAGATCACTACTGTTGACCTGACGTTTTTAGAAAGTCGATACACCATCATAGTCCCCATGGATAAATCCACTCTGATGTAGCCGAAATTCCCCCAAATAAAAATATTTAAAATATATATTTTAGTAAATTTATTAAATGTATAAAATCTCACAAATACCAATAGATCATCATTTTTGTATATTTCTTTAGTCATAGTACTTTTGAAATATGAGTTGATAAATAAAAGTATACTTTATGATGATCACGGCCAGTAAAGTTGGCTATAATCTGCTAAATCATTCATCTTTAATTTAACAAATTATTGGAAAAATACTGAGAAGCATATTTCAAGGGCCTTGTAAATATTTTAACACTTTAATAGTACAGCATATTGTTACGAGCGAAGCGTTGTGCAGTGGCGCAGAGCTCACTCATGGTACACTGTGTCCCAAACAGGAAGTGCCAAATTTTCACAAATTTTTCTGTTTCACAGTGAAACAGGAAATGTCAAATGTTGAACACTTCTTGAATTGACAATAGATGAGATCTTGTGCGATCTCACGGGAATTCAGTGGCAAACTGAGACTGAAACAGGACGTGCCAAATTTTGACTTCACAGTGAAACAGGAAAGTGCCCCATATCATCTCACGGAATTCTGATTTCTAAGTACTTTCTCAAAGAGGAAGTGAACAATAAGTAAATTTATAGAATTTCCTGTCTCCCCCAAAAATAAAGTAAGTTGACAATGACATATCAATGACATGTATCTTTCCAAGGAATTTCTGAGGCTTTGGTTTGGTTTTGAAGAGAATTACTGGACCTTTGTGAATCTGACATTGAGACTGTTTTCTGGGAAGACTTTTATTTCTGGTGTTCATCGAAATCTCCGTCTCATCTGGACAAAGAGAATGTCTTATTTGGTATAGCTGTAGATGATAGACTCCAAGATTTAGCTTTTAATGTTTCATTAATGATGGGGAAGTTTTTCATTCACAAAAATATTTAAAGACAAAACCAAACGTCAACATTTTTCACAAAGGGCTTTGTCTGATATTTCAATCACTTAAATTTATGAAGAAGAAAAATGGTATAAAATTATATAATTTTGTTAAAGACTGTAAACTTAAAGAAAACCCCTAGTGTACATGTAACCTTTTGTTCTTTTTTGTTTTTCAATTAGAATTTTTTTTATTCCCCCAGTGTCCTTATGGTTTACTGTGTATTCTGTCTATGTCTTTTATGTTTGGATTGTATTTTCAATGTTGATAGTTTGTTACTCTTGACATGTTAATAAAGTTGGCTTATATGAAAAAAAAAAACAGTGAAACAGGAAATGTCAAATGTTGAACATTTCCTGGCATGGGCAGAGCTAGAGGGGAGGCCAGGATGGCACTAGACTCCCCTGAAATCTGATTGGACACCCCAGGTGTGACCCCAGATGATTGACATATCACGGCACTGCACTTCTGGCAGTGGTAGGCACAAGTAACCAGTGTGCCTCTAACCAATGTGCACAAGTCATAGCATGTCCACACTAAAATCTTCAAAATTAGTGCATTACTTTAAAACTAAACATATATCTGATATTTTCACTTTATAAAACTTCAGACGTGATGTTAATTTAAATAACTTGTCCCAAATTAGTTTGGTTAAAATTTGAACCATAAATTAAAACTGTATGCCTCTGGATGACTTGGGTGATATTGCCAGTGTATCAGTATGGGGTCAAAAGAAATAAGCTTTTTTTTTTTTCTTCTCTCTCCCCCCCCCCCCCTTGTGTAACCAGTTCTCCTTTGACTCCAGTGGATAGAGCAGTTTCTTCTAGAACTAGCTTTTAGAGTTTATAGAAGATAGAGAACTAGCTCTCTTCTGTTTAGAGGATAGAGCTGTGCATCTATTATAAAACATTTAACAGATAGGTGCTTAACTGAGTTTAGATTTCAAAGGTTTGTTTACCACGTCTGCAAAAATATGTTAGTGGTCTAAGAATGAAAACTTATCGGAAGATAGTTAGTCCGATGATGGTTTTCAAAGTTATCTGAAAAGATAATCCGATAATGAAAATATTATCTTCGATAATTAGCGGTTAGCGGAACTGTGCCCACCACTGCTGCTGTCAGCATAAAGCTGCAACATACAGGAGAAGATGTGTGAATGTACTTGACACACTTTGAACCTCCGGTCTCAATGTCACAACAGATTTGATTGCATAAAACACTTTTCAAAAATACATATCTGTCCACCATTATGTTTTGTGGCAAAAGCAGAAATCTAGTTTTGCTAACACGCTTCCTGGTAGGCTCAGCACTAAAGGGGGAATCCACCAGGGGGCTGATTTTGGCTCTAATGAGTTCTTACGGACAGCGAGAACTCTGTCAGACTTTTCCTTGAGGGTGATGTTACAGAACGTGGCTGCACTGCCACCACTCTGCTATATTGGTTGACCTCTGACTCCTCCTTTGATAGGACTGCACACAGGCATGACTCACACTGTACCTACTGCCCTAAGTGTGGCGGTTGGATAAAACTCTTTATTTGAAGGTTTTCAGATGTTGAACCATCTTTCATTTCATTTTCACTTGCTGATGCACTGGCTGATGATACAAAACTGAATTTGACAATTAACTCCCACGCAAATCCATATTAATATGTGTGTTCCATTAGGAGACAATGTTGCTTTGTTTACAAGTGTGAAGATTTGAGCGAGAAATAGAGGAGAAAGTCTCCAAGGTGACCCAAAGTCTGTCGCCACCTAGAAGGCTGATCATGTGGACCACATGGTGATCATGGGGGTGATTTCAATTCATGGACCTCCCAAAGGGCAAACCATAAACAGTGAGTGCTGACTCTGTGAAGCAGCTGCATGAAGTGATTCAGGCAAAAAAAAGAGAGTCTTGTTTCGTTGTGGCAATGCCCGACTCTCCAGTCAGTGGTTTCCATGGCAACTGTGCATGCCTGTGGCATTGAATCTCGTCAGCAAACACCATGCCCTCCTGAGCTGACACCATCAGACTTACCACAGTCAATGAATCGACTGGAAAGCATTTTCAAAATAATGTCATATCTGCACTTTTTTTTAGATCTGGATTCTGTCGCCCTGGCAACAGATGTGTGTGTACCACCAAAGACATAATGTCAAAATATGATGAAAAATCCCATCATTGTTAAGGCCAGAACTTTTCATGCAGGCATCATACCTGCAATCATGAACATGTGTACTATAATTCTTCCAGGCACTAATCGGTGTGGCTATTATATGCTACACCCCTGTTCCACAGGGCACTGTTCCACTATGATTGTCCACGATCCAAAAAAGTGCAAAAACCGTAAAGGATGGTTTATGAAGGGTGGACCTGGCAACTGGCTGACTTATAAAGTGCAGACTAGGCTATCTGCCCAAAAACAAACGTAAGGAGCTGCACTTATTATTTTCGGTTTCAAACAAGGAACACCCATTTTAAAGTAAGTAAGTAAGTAAGTTTTATTTGTATAGCACCTTTCACAGACAAGAGCCACAAGGCGCTTCACAACATAAAAAGCACAATACACCACACAGTGGCCAAGACATTTAAAAATATAGCATAGCAGCCCAAAACCTAAGCAAAAGCTTGTGTAAAAAAGAAGGTCTTAAGTTGGCTTTTAAAAGTGTCAACAGAGTCCAGTGAGCGCAGAGAGAGCGGGAGACCATTCCAAAGCCTGGGAGCAACAGCCTGGAAGGATCGAATGTCTTTAATTAAAGACATTCAGACATGATTGAAGCAGTTAAGACTATGAACGCCTGGAAGTTACCACGTACTAGTGAAAGTTTTGTGCCTCAGGATGAAATTTTTTAACAGTTCGAAAATTTGACACCAATTTCAAAACTGGTGCTGATGATGGCCGTACCCAATACATATACCAAGTTTGTTCAAGACTGACAAAGATGAATCAAAAATGAATCAAAATGCACCCAGATTTGCTATTAGGGATTAAACTGGAAGGAATGGTGCTCTGTGGAACAGCCACATTAGTCAGTTAGTATGTCCAGTGAAAGCTAAAAAACACACATAATGTACTTGCATGTCGGACCACAGAGGGTGTTCCACACAACATTCTGCCTGAAGAGGAGGTAAGTGGATACATGAGCACACAGGCCAATATTATGTTCATTGGAATGCCCATCTGTCCAGAAATTTCAATAAAATTTCAGATATCATCAAAAATAACTCACCAGATCCATTCCACCTTGTGTGCAATTCTTGTACCACAAACTCTCAAACTGATATTGACATGCAAATAATACTGTTAAAAAAACATTATTTTTTGCTTTTTACAATGTGTTGGGGTTAAAAACATATTTGATTTAGGGTGGCCATTTAACCAACTTTCATTTTTTTTGCCAGCTTGCACTCGGCCGAGATGGACGCACGTTTCTCTTCTCCCTCCCTCCTTATCTTTCCTACTTCTGTGGAGAGTAGGAAGTAGGAGTAGTAGTAGTAGACAGTGAGTCCTCTCAGCTTATCTCCGTGTAGATAGGGCGTCTATACGCTCTTGCTTGCCTCTACTGGTGGTTGGCTGATCACTGCGGTATTGTATCACTTCCTGTTCCGGAGCACAGCGGTGTTTTTCTGTATCTGTTAGCTGTTTAATCTGCGCAGTTAGATTGATCTAGTTATCTAGATTACGATTTGTTTCCCAGTGTAATCTTCACGTGCCTTAACTAAAGCACTCCTTCTGCTGAATCACCTCTAAATTATTTACACATTATTCACTTTGCGTGTTTTTAGGAATCCGCTAGCTTAGCGCAGCTACTAGCTCTTAGCCGATTTAGCATGGCAGCTTCTCCTGTCTCTCCCACACTTTTCTGCTCTGGGTGTGAAATGTTTAGTTATTCCTCGACCTCCTTTAGCAGTAACGGTACTTGTAATAAGTGTAGCTTATTCATAGCTTTGGAGGCCAGGCTGGGCGAATTGGAGACTCGGCTCCGCACCGTGGAAAATTCTACAGCTAGCCAGGCCCCTGTAGTCGGTGCGGACCAAGGTAGCTTAGCCGCCGTTAGTTCCCCTCTGGCAGATCCCGAGCAGCCGGGAAAGCAGGCTGACTGGGTGACTGTGAGGAGGAAGCGTAGTTCTAAACAGAAGCCCCGTGTACACCGCCAACCCGTTCACATTTCTAACCGTTTTTCCCCACTCGACGACACACCCGCCGAGGATCAAACTCTGGTTATTGGCGACTCTGTTTTGAGAAATGTGAAGTTAGCGACACCAGCAACCATAGTCAATTGTCTTCCGGGGGCCAGAGCAGGCGACATTGAAGGAAATTTGAAACTGCTGGCTAAGGCTAAGCGTAAATTTGGTAAGACTGTAATTCATGTCGGCAGTAATGACACCCGGTTACGCCAAAAGATTGTAATTCACGTCGGCAGTAATGACACCCGGTTACGCCAATCGGAGGTCACTAAAATTAACATTAAATCGGTGTGTAACTTTACAAAAACAATGTCGGACTCTGTAGTTTTCTCTGGGCCCCTCCCCAATCGGACCGGGAGTGACATGTTTAGCCGCATGTTCTCCTTGAATTGCTGGCTGTCTGAGTGGTGTCCAAAAAATGAGGTGGGCTTCATAGATAATTGGCAAAGCTTCTGGGGAAAACCTGGTCTTGTTAGGAGAGACGGCATCCATCCCACTTTGGATGGAGCAGCTCTCATTTCTAGAAATCTGGCCAATTTTCTTAAATCCTTCAAACCGTGACTATCCAGGGTTGGGACCAGGAAGCAGAGTTGTAGTCTTACACACCTCTCTGCAGCTTCTCTCCCCCTGCCATCCCCTCATTACCCCATCCCCGTAGAGACGGTGTCTGCTCCCAGACCACCAATAACCAGCAAAAATCTATTTAAGTATAAAAATTCAAAAAGAAAAAATAATATAGCACCTTCAACTGCACCACAGACTAAAACAGTTAAATGTGGTCTATTAAACATTAGGTCTCTCTCTTCTACGTCCCTGTTGGTAAATGATATAATAATTGATCAACATATTGATTTATTCTGCCTTACAGAAACCTGGTTACAGCAGGATGAATATGTTAGTTTAAATGAGTCAACACCCCCGAGTCACACTAACTGTCAGAATGCTCGTAGCACGGGCCGGGGCGGAGGATTAGCAGCAATCTTCCATTCCAGCTTATTAATTAATCAAAAACCCAGACAGAGCTTTAATTCATTTGAAAGCTTGACTCTTAGTCTTGTCCATCCAAATTGGAAGTCCCAAAAACCAGTTTTATTTGTTATTATCTATCGTCCACCTGGTCGTTACTGTGAGTTTCTCTGTGAATTTTCAGACCTTTTGTCTGACTTAGTGCTTAGCTCAGATAAGATAATTATAGTGGGCGATTTTAACATCCACACAGATGCTGAGAATGACAGCCTCAACACTGCATTTAATCTATTATTAGACTCTATTGGCTTTGCTCAAAATGTAAATGAGTCCACCCACCACTTTAATCATATCTTAGATCTTGTTCTGACTTATGGTATGGAAATAGAAGACTTAACAGTATTCCCTGAAAACTCCCTTCTGTCTGATCATTTCTTAATAACATTTACATTTACTCTGATGGACTACCCAGCAGTGGGGAATAAGTTTCATTACACTAGAAGTCTTTCAGAAAGTGCTGTAACTAGGTTTAAGGATATGATTCCTTCTTTATGTTCTCTAATGCCATATACCAACACAGTGCAGAGTAGCTACCTAAACTCTGTAAGTGAGACAGCGTATCTCGTCAATAGTTTTACATCCTCATTGAAGACAACTTTGGATGCTGTAGCTCCTCTGAAAAAGAGAGCTTTAAATCAGAAGTGCCTGACTCCGTGGTATAACTCACAAACTCGTAGCTTAAAGCAGATAACCCATAAGTTGGAGAGGAAATGGCGTCTCACTAATTTAGAAGATCTTCACTTAGCCTGGAAAAAGAGTCTGTTGCTCTATAAAAAAGCCCTCCGTAAAGCTAGGACATCTTTCTACTCATCACTAATTGAAGAAAATAAGAACAACCCCAGGTTTCTTTTCAGCACTGTAGCCAGGCTGACAAAGAATCAGAGCTCTATTGAGCTGAGTATTCCATTAACTTTAACTAGTAATGACTTCATGACTTTCTTTGCTAACAAAATTTTAACTATTAGAGAAAAAATTACTCATAACCATCCCAAAGACGTATCGTTATCTTTGGCTGCTTTCAGTGATGCCGGTATTTGGTTAGACTCTTTCTCTCCGATTGTTCTGTCTGAGTTATTTTCATTAGTTACTTCATCCAAACCATCAACATGTTTATTAGACCCCATTCCTACCAGGCTGCTCAAGGAAGCCCTACCATTATTTAATGCTTCGATCTTAAATATGATCAATCTATCTTTGTTAGTTGGCTATGTACCACAGGCTTTTAGGGTGGCAGTAATTAAACCATTACTTAAAAAGCCATCACTTGACCCAGCTATCTTAGCTAATTATAGGCCAATCTCCAACCTTCCTTTTCTCTCAAAAATTCTTGAAAGGGTAGTTGTAAAACAGCTAACTGATCATCTGCAGAGGAATGGTCTATTTGAAGAGTTTCAGTCAGGTTTTAGAATTCATCATAGTACAGAAACAGCATTAGTGAAGGTTACAAATGATCTTCTTATGGCCTCGGACAGTGGACTCATCTCTGTGCTTGTTCTGTTAGACCTCAGTGCTGCTTTTGATACTGTTGACCATAACATTTTATTACAGAGATTAGAGCATGCCATAGGTATTAAAGGCACTGCGCTGCGGTGGTTTGAATCATATTTATCTAATAGATTACAATTTGTTCATGTAAATGGGGAATCTTCTTCACAGACTAAGGTTAATTATGGAGTTCCACAAGGTTCTGTGCTAGGACCAATTTTATTCACTTTATACATGCTTCCCTTAGGCAGTATTATTAGACGGCATTGCTGCAGCTAGAGTACTAACGGGGACTAGAAGGAGAGAGCATATCTCACCCATATTGGCCTCTCTTCATTGGCTTCCTGTTAATTCTAGAATAGAATTTAAAATTCTTCTTCTTACTTATAAGGTTTTGAATAATCAGGTCCCATCTTATCTTAGGGACCTCGTAGTACCATATCACCCCAATAGAGTGCTTCGCTCTCAGACTGCAGGCTTACTTGTAGTTCCTAGGGTTTGTAAGAGTAGAATGGGAGGCAGAGCCTTCAGCTTTCAGGCTGCTCTCCTGTGGAACCAGCTTTCAGGCTGCTCTCCTGTGGAACCAGCTCCCAATTCAGATCAGGGAGACAGACACCCTCTCTACTTTTAAGATTAGGCTTAAAACTTTCCTTTTTGCTAAAGCTTATAGTTAGGGCTGGATCAGGTGACCCTGAACCATCCCTTAGTTATGCTGCTATAGACGTAGACTGCTGGGGGGTTCCCATGATGCACTGTTTCTTTCTCTTTTTGCTCTGTATGCACCACTCTGCATTTAATCATTAGTGATCGATCTCTGCTCCCCTCCACAGCATGTCTTTTTCCTGGTTCTCTCCCTCAGCCCCAACCAGTCCCAGCAGAAGACTGCCCCTCCCTGAGCCTGGTTCTGCTGGAGGTTTCTTCCTGTTAAAAGGGAGTTTTTCCTTCCCACTGTAGCCAAGTGCTTGCTCACAGGGGGTCGTTTTGACCGTTGGGGTTTTACATAATTATTGTATGGCCTTGCCTTACAATATAAAGCGCCTTGGGGCAACTGTTTGTTGTGATTTGGCACTATATAAAAAAAAATTGAATTGATTGAATTGTGGCGTGTTGTCTGTGAGGCTGCAGCTTTGCTCTTCTGGAAAACGACAAAAATGGATCTGTTAAAGTGGTCTTTGAACGCAATTGACACTATTTTTTCTACCAGACATTCAGGGGCGGAGGACCCGACCTGTCCTGCCGGGACGCATGTGATGGGTTACGTGATGGACTCGTGGAGGAGATGGCAGGTCATGTGCCTTTACATGCTTTCTGTGGAGGACGTCGAAGATATGTATATATTTGGCTTGGTGGTGACCGGCTTTCTGCTGTGTGGAGCGGGCATGGCGCTGGTTTACCAGAAAATCAAGAAAGTGGAGGCAGCTTTGATTGGGCCATCCAGACTGCCCTACATGATTGATTCGATTGGGAAGGCAGTGGCTGCGCAGTTGGCAGGTGTTAACCGCACGCTGGAAAACATCTCGGGCAGGATTGCAGCTCTGGAAACCCGCTTTGACCGTCTGTAAAGACCACATTCTACATTCAGATGCACTGAGAGCCACTCTGTTCTCAGAACTGTGGAATCTTTCAGGCATCTGCTAATCTGGATATTCATTTGGCCTCCCCAAAACACAGCTGCATTCCAAGGCCGCTGTGATAAGAAACCTCCTCAAGAAGATCAACACTTAAGCCTCGCTCCCTGGTCATCCCCCTCCCCTCAGCTTCTCCAGCTCTGACATTGACTGTGGACAGTGGACTGCTCAGGGCTGAGCCCCTCCCCCTCCAAGATTGTCGGACAAAGCCGTTGACGGTGCCTAATAGGCTGCCTCTGGAGTATTCTGATAAACTGGACCTTCAAATCTCGGTTGTCGTCCTGCGTCTTTGTTTGTCTGTGTGATTATTGTTTTTCTGTGCTGATGGGGTTTTTTTTCCTCATTGCTGCTGTGTAACGCAGCGGCTATGAGGGTTTTTTTTTTCTCCTTTTTCCCTCGCGTGTGCTTTTTTAATATGTGTTTATGTACCGGGCCGGCCTATGTGTGTTGTGTGCAGTGGTGGGCACAGATAACCAAAAAATTAACTTCGATAACAAATAATAAGATAACAGAAAAGTTATCTTTGATAAAAATAAACCGATAAACCACCCAAAAATGTATCGGAAGTTACAGATAATCGATAACCGATAAATTCCGGTGTTGTCTATGGGACATTTGCAGTTACTAAAGAGCTGAAATTGATTTTTATCAATCACTTTTGAAAGCATCAAAAGACCTAAAGAATAAGAAAGAATGTTTGACCATGCTGCTCCCTGCAGGAAGCAGCACAGACAAATCCTGAGAGCACCCACGAAATCAACTCTTTACTAATCATAATCATTTTTCTTTAAACATTCTGCCCCTGCTTGACACTCTTACAACAGCGCTCCCACCACAGAGACACACCAAGAGCAACCATAAAGCCAGCTCCCTATCAATTTCAACACTCCGGTCAGGCGGAGGTCTTGAAAAATAAAGTCATACTAACTTATGGTTTTTTGAAAATACTGATAGAATAACTCCATTAATGTCAATTCTGTCATTTGTACAAAGTTAAAATATATCATATATCTTTTAATGTTGAATAAGGCACTAATTCTGAGGTTTTGTAACAAACACAGACCGAAAAGCATTCTGGGTGAAAGTGCTAAACAGTGATTGGTTCAGTAATCCATTATATAAACCAACACGTTAATGTGACGTGTGTCGTGTGTTGGTTTAAAGATAAATGTGCTTTTGTAAAATATTCCATTTTTATTTGTAAAAACAGGCATTTTTACGGAGCCCTGGAAGTGTCATCGCAATTGCATGTTTTAAAACTTTTATGATGTTGTAAAACGTGCACTCAATATTAGTAAGTAAGTAAGTAAATTTATTTATATAGTGCCTTTCACAGACATAAGGCCATGTACACACGTTGTCGGGTATTTGTAAAACCGAATATCTTACCCTTTCAGTTTGGGGAAAAAACTTCATCCACACTATGTCGTTAAAAAAAAAAAAATCCACCCACATTGAACTGTATAAATGTGTTGTAATTAGTCTGCCAAACCTTTGGGTGGCGGTACTGATTAAAATTCTGTCCAATCAGGAGCCTTATTCTCTTGTCGTCGCTTCCACAAAAACTAAAAACATGGCGCCAACCTCGTTCGTGTGGACCGATAAGGAGTCGGAATTACTTCTAACCGTAGTTTTAGAATACAAAGTTAACATATATGCACACAAAAAGCGCCTGGACAATGGACAATACCAACACTTTGAGAGCAGCCATGTACCCAGACGTTTAATACTGCCATGAACACTCCTGGCCAGTAGATGGCAGTGGAGGCCTTGAAAAATGTCAAAATTCCAGATAATCAGCGTCTGCTACATTTAAGATGTGTGGAATTTAACAAACGCAAATACACTAACATCTATAAACCCAGAGAATATATTAATGAGAGTTTTAGGCACTAGAGTTTAATGCTGTTATCTGTGGACCCTGAACAGTGTCTGAAATGCATTTGTCCTGTCGTGAACGTCTGAGATTTCCTTATGCTACCCATAATGCATTGCTGCCTGGCACAGCATGTGCTCACAAAACCTTAAAAATTAGCACATTACTTTAAAACAAAAACATATATCGGATATTTTCACTTTATAAACTTCAGACATGACAATAATTTTAAATAACTTGTCTAAAATGAGTGGTTAAAATTTAAACCATAAGTTAAACATGTATGCCTCTGGATGACTTGGTGACATTGCGCTTATATTAGTATGGTGTTAAAGGAAATGACTTTTTTTTTGGTCACCAGTTTTCCTTTGCTTATAGACTATAGAGTGGTTTCTGATTGCAGAGGGTGGAACAACATGCTTATTAGGAAACTTTTAACAGGTAGGTTTCAACAGCTTTAACAGTTTTAAAAAGGTTTTTCACTGTTTAGTACGTTATCGGTCTAAAAGTTATCGGACGGTAATTCATCGGAAGATAATTAATCCGATGATGATTTTCAAATTTATCTAAAAACATAATCCGATAATGAAAACATTATCTTCGATAATTATCTGTTATCAGATTATCGGAAGTGTGCCCACCACTGGTTGTGTGTTGTGTGTCGTTTGTTATGGGTCTGTCTTGGTTTGCGCAGCCCTGCTGTTGACCAAGGCAGGGATGTACATCTGGAGCTGGTTCCCGGGCGCCTAATGGCGACTTCTGCTCCTACTGGCAATTAGGATGGGTTAAATGCAGTAGACACATTTCATTGTGCAGGGAACATGTTCTTTTGTGCATATGACAATAAAATTCTTTTGAATCCTTTTGAATCCTTTGAATCCTTAAAAAAGGTGGGGTAGGCGGATGCTCCAGGGGTGACGTTCAGACGTGCAGGCATTGTAGTTAGATTGGCTTTTTTTTCAGTGAATATAAAATTAGCTGAAGATGTGCCATTAAAAAAATAAAATAAAGCAAAATTGTACCTCGTAGCAATAATTTTGAAGAAATACAAATAATACAAATAATACAAATAATAATAATAATAATAATAATAATAATTCCATCAAAATATCACATCTAGGCTTGCATCTCAGATGTACTTTCTGGCAAATTGCTGAATGTTCAGGTCTTCTTTAAGAAAATCCTCCTCTATGCCACTTCATCAGGAAGCTTGATTTTATATTTTTAATTAATTTATATCATTAATTTATATGTAAAGAATTGCTTTCAGTTTGAGTTTAAGGAAGATAATTTTAGACTTGTTTGTATTTGAAATGGCATAAACAAATTAAAATGTGTGAAATACCAAGTGTTTCAGTACTTTTGAGGGCATTTGAGAAACACTCAGAGGCATGTGTATTTTTTAAGTGTAATGCATCCTGGTGTCACTCAGAGAGCAAAATTAAGAGGCTCTTAAAAAAAAGTCCTTCATAGAGCAAATTAAGAGGTTATTTAAAAAAAAAATCCTTCAGAGAGCAAAATTAAGAGGTTATTCAAAAAAAAGTCCGAGTCATTATTGGACTTATTCAACTCAACAGACTGTTTCTTCAAATAACTAAACAAACTGTCTTTATCAATAAAAGACTCTTCTAAATGTGGTGTGCTGTTGAATGTAACCACTGTGAAACAATCATTAAATAAGGTGTTACTGATGTAATTCACAGTCTTTCGTATAGTCACCACTCTCACCTCGCTCCAACACAGCTTGTAACACAGCAGCACTGTGGTGAAGTCAAGAGCTTTTATACAGAACAGAGGAGGAGTAAAGTAGCTGTATTTCGTTCGGCCCGAGCATCTTACATTTCATATAAGTCAACAGAGCATGAATTAGATGGCTGTATGCTAGTTTTATTCATCTAAAATCACTGGAGAAACACATGTATATAAGGCAACAGAATTAAAGGAGAAATGCAGCTTTTAACAAGTTTAACAATTGCTGGCATAAAATACAGTACTTACTCATCGATATAACTTTGGTGTCATTGACGATGATGTGTTCAGGTTCAAATCTGGCTCGAAGATTTTTCTTCTACTAAGGTGGATTAGAACTTTATGTGGTACACAGCGCCAACTACTGTACAGGGCCCTAGCAGTCAATATGTGTCACCGATTTCAAAATGCAGCTGGCCTTTTTCAACCAGACATCAGTGATGGGCACAGTTCCGAAAAATCCACCAACCGATAATTATTGAAGATAATGTTTTCGTTATCGGATTTGCTTTTCAGATAACTTTAAAAACCATCATTGGACTAATTATCTTAAGTTTTGGTCCGGTAATTTTTAGATCGCTAATGTATTTTTGCAGACGTGGTAAACAAAGCTATATAGTTACAAACATCTATAGGATCTAAAATCAGTTAAGCACCTACCTGTTAAATGCTTTATAGTACAGTAGATGCACAGTTCTATCCTCCATAAACAGAGAAGAGTTGGTTCTAGAAGAAACTGCTCTATCCTCTGCAAGTAAAGGAGAACCAGTCACAAAAAAAGACTCATTTCTTTTGACCCAATACTGATACGCTGGCAATATCACCCAAGTCATCCAGAGACATACAGTTTTAATAATAATAAATAATTAATTAATAATAATAATTTTTTTTATTCGGCACACAAAATATTCAAATAGAAAAAAATGAACAATTCCACAAACTCAGACAAAACTAGTGAGTCCGAAAGGGTGTGGGCTGAAGCAAAGCTTATTAGCGCCCACCCCTGCTAGTACAAGTCCAACAGTTCTAATCAGTCATATTTACATAAGAACAAATTCACTACTACATGTCGACACACAGACATACACATCAATATACTATTCACTTATATTTATATAGTACCAGATCACAAGAAAGTCGAATCAAGGCACTTTACGCAAGTAAGGACTAACCTTACCAACCCCCAGAGCAAGCACGAGGCAGCTGTGGTGAGGAAAAACTACCTATAAGGAAGAAACCTCAAGCAGACCAGGCTCTTGGGGGTGACCCTCTGCTTGGGCTGTGCCATATATACCTATATACATACGTATATACTTTACATACATAAATATATACATATATATACATACATATACACTGTCACTTATATACATATATACATATACACCTACTCATATCTATATATCTACATACGCATACACATACCCACACATTCAAATATACAATAAGTCCCACTTATAAATTGAATATTCCCTATAAATCAAATTATATTTGCTTATTTATTTGCCGGTATTTGGTTAGACTCTTTCTCTCAGATTGTTCTGTCTGAGTTATTTTCATTAGTTACTTCATCCAAACCATCAACATGTCTATTAGACCCCATTCCTACCAGGCTGCTCAAGGAAGCCCTACCATTATTTAATGCTTCGATCTTAAATATGATCAATCTATCTTTGTTAGTTGGCTATGTACCACAGGCTTTTAAGGTGGCAGTAATTAAACCATTACTTAAAAAGCCATCACTTGACACAGCTATCTTAGCTAATTATAGGCCAATCTCCAACCTTCCTTTTCTCTCAAAAATTCTTGAACGGGTAGTTGTAAAACAGCTAACTGATCATCTGCAGAGGAATGGTCTATTTGAAGAGTTTTAGTCAGGTTTTAGAATTCATCATAGTACAGAAACAGCATTAGTGAAGGTTACAAATGATCTTCTTATGGCCTCAGTGGACTCATCTCTGTGCTTGTTCTGTTAGACCTCAGTGCTGCTTTTGATACTGTTGACCATAAAATTTTATTACAGAGATTAGAGCATGCCATAGGTATTAAAGGCACTGCGCTGCGGTGGTTTGAATCATATTTATCTAATAGATTACAATTTGTTCATGTAAATGGGGAATCTTCTTCACAGACTAAGGTTAATTATGGAGTTCCACAAGGTTCTGTGCTAGGACCAATTTTATTCACTTTATACATGCTTCCCTTAGGCAGTATTATTAGACGGCATTGCTTAAATTTTCATTGTTACGCAGATGATACCCAGCTTTATCTATCCATGAAGCCAGAGGACACACACCAATTAGCTAAACTGCAGGATTGTCTTACAGACATAAAGACATGGATGACCTCTAATTTCCTGCTTTTAAACTCAGATAAAACTGAAGTTATTGTACTTGGCCCCACAAATCTTAGAAACATGGTGTCTAACCAGATCCTTACTCTGGATGGCATTATCCTGACCTCTAGTAATACTGTGAGAAATCTTGGAGTCATTTTTGATCAGGATATGTCATTCAAAGCGCATATTAAACAAATATGTAGGACTGCTTTTTTGCATTTACACAATATCTCTAAAATTAGAAAGGTCTTGTCTCAGAGTGATGCTGAAAAAGTAATTCATGCATTTATTTCCTCTAGGCTGGACTATTGTAATTCATTATTATCAGGTTGTCCTAAAAGTTCCCTGAAAAGCCTTCAGTTAATTCAAAATGCTGCAGCTAGAGTACTAACGGGGACTAGAAGGAGAGAGCATATCTCACCCATATTGGCCTCTCTTCATTGGCTTCCTGTTAATTCTAGAATAGAATTTAAAATTCTTCTTCTTACTTATAAGGTTTTGAATAATCAGGTCCCATCTTATCTTAGGGACCTCATAGTACCATATCACCCCAATAGAGCGCTTCGCTCTCAGACTGCAGGCTTACTGAGTGTTTCTTTCTCTTTTTGCTCTGTATGCACCACTCTGCATTTAATCATTAATGATTGATCTCTGCTTCCCTCCACAGCATGTCTTTTTCCTGGTTCTCTCCCTCAGCCCCAACCAGTCCCAGCAGTAGACTGCCCCTCCCTGAGCCTGGTTCTGCTGGAGGTTTCTTCCTGTTAAAAGGGAGTTTTTCCTTCCCACTGTCGCCAAGTGCTTGCTCACAGGGGCTCGTTTTGACAGTTGGGATTTTTCTGTAATTATTGTATGGCTTTGCCTTGCAATATGAAGCACCTTGGGGAAACTGTTTGTTGTGATTTGGCGCTACATAAATAAAATTGATTGATTGATTGATTGATTCTTTATGATACTTAGACATGATGTTCTTTTTGAGTAGTTTCTTAAATCTTACTAAGGTACCACTCATTCTAACCTCTGTTGAACATTTGTTCCATTTCCTCACCCCAACCACAGACACACAAAAACCCTTTACATTTGTTCTTACTGGTGGTTTCATAAAAACTGCACAACCTCTTAAACTATATCTGGATTCCCTCAATCGGAACAGACTCTGGACATGTCTCGGTAAGGCTTGGTTTTTCGCTTGAAACAAAGTTTGTATTGTAATGTAATCAACCAAATCTATGAATTTTAATAAATTTAAAGACACAAATAGAGAATGAGTTGGTTCATGATAATGTTTATTGCAGATGATTCGTATGGCTCATTTTTGCAAAAGGAATACTGGATTGGTATTTGATTTGTAAGTGTTTCCCCATGACTCAACACAATATGTCATGCAATGAAGATAATCGGAAAGAAACAATATCAGTCCCTCAGTTCACTCTATGAAGAGTCTGTATTGAAAGCAGCTCAGAGGATACTGATGGATTCAGTTCATGTTCTTCACGCAGAGTACACTCTCCTTCCTTCTGGGAGAAGGTACAGAGTTCCTCGGAGTAGACTGAATAGATTTAAAAATTCATTCGTCCCCATGTCTATTAAATTGTTAAACAATAATGTTTAAAATTGGAATTATGCAATATTTATGGTGTTTCTCCTGACTCCTGTCATGTTAATTTGTTATGGATGTGGTTGTGTTTTTATCTGTATTGTTTGTTTTCTCTTTTCTTGTAAGGCACCTAGCATGAGTCCAAGACAAATTTCCCTGAGGGGACAATAAAGTGTATCGTATTGTATCGTATCGTATATGGTACCATCAGAGAATGTAATAAAGTAAGTAACCCTTCTTGTGGCAGTACGTCTTTGGCTTTATACAAAATGGCTATAGTTTGTGACAATTTTGATTTCATATAATTTATATGTGGTTTCCAGCTACGTGTTATGTGGGCCGCTGAAGAGGAGGTACTGCTGGCCCACCACCACCAGAGGGCGCCCTGCTTGGAGTGCGGGCTCCAATCACGAGAGGGCGCCAGACCCAGAAGAAGTGACAGCTGTCATTCATCCCCTGCACCAGCTGTCACTCGTTCATCATCATCACCATCATAAAAGCCGGACTGCAACTCCACCTCCTCGCCGAGAAATCGACTACCATTAAAAAGGTAATTTCTCTGCTGACAGACACTTTGTGTGTAATAACCTGAACTTCTATTGCAGCCGTTTTCCTGGAGTGTTGCCTTATCTGGAGGATTGGCGTTTGGTGTGACAGCGACGGCTTCGCCTCACATCCCAACCCAGATAAGTGATTAAACCAGGAGCTGTACGAGTGTGTGATTGGAGGTGGAGGTGCTTCCTCCTAACTGTGTATGGACTGTGAATTACTGAGTGTGCGGACTCACACTCATACATCATATCTCTGCTTTCTGCCAGCAGTACCAGGGTTGACAGCCGAAGACAGAGGCCACCTGGGGACTCGGGACTTGGCGGCTCCGGTGTTCTTCAGACCGTTGGTGGTGGAAGCCGTGTGGGACGCGGCTTCTCTCTCGTCAGGGGTCTTCTATCTTCGAGCCTGCCCACACGTCACCTGGTGTTTATTGACTGTGCAAATTTCTGTACATTTAGTTGTGTATTATCACAACATTAAATTGTTACCTTTTGGCTTACTCATTGTCCGTTCATTTGCGCCCCCTGTTGTGGGTCCGTGCTACGACACCTTCCCAACAGGATTTCTCGGCCATCGTCATGGATTCCGAGGGGCGTCAACCCGAGCTTGAATGGCCAATGGAAGAGCCAGGAGCGCAGGCATCAGCGGGAGGCGTGTTGAGTGAGCTGCAGCAGAGCTTAACCGCCTTCACGGCTCGGTTAGATTTAGTGACCGAGCAGAATGTCCTCCTTAATCGGAGGGTGGAGGCTCTCACCGCCAGGGTGGAAGCGCACGATCAGGGCGCTGCTGCAGCCACTCCTCTGGCTGGTCCTGGGCCTGTATCAGACGTTCCACTGGTCGTTCAACGACCCCCCCCACCGTCCCCTGAAGCATACATAAGCCCTCCGGAACCGTACGGGGGCTGTGTTGAGACGTGCGCAGACTTCCTCATGCAGTGTTCGCTCATCTTTTCACAGCGCCCTGTCATGTACGCGTCAGACGCCAGCCGGGTGGCTTATGTTATAAATCTGCTTCGAGGAGAGGCACGCGCCTGGGCTACGGCGCTTTGGGAGCAGAATTCACGGCTCCTAACGTCTTATACTGGGTTTGTACGGGAGTTCAAATAAGTGTTTGACCATCCCAACAGAGGCGAGACCGCTTCGAATGTGCTGCTGTCTATGAGACAGGGGCGCCGTAGCGCAGCCGAGTATGCAGTCGACTTCCGCATCGCGGCAGCGAGGTCCGGCTGGAATAACATTGCGCTCCGCGCCGCCTTTGTAAATGGACTGTCTCCGGTCCTTAAGGAGCACCTACTGGCTAAGGAGGAACCGCGGGATTTTGACGGGCTTGTCGATTTAGTTATACGCTTAGACAACCGTTTAAACGAGTATCGTCGGGAGCAGGCCGGGGGGCGTGACCGGGCACGAGCTGTCCCTCCCCCTTCCGCTTCCGAAAAGGTGACGTCGTCCCCACGCTTCACTGCCAGAGAGCTCCGTGTGGCTACAGCTCCCCCTGCTGAGGAGGCTATGGACACGAGCAGGGCCAAAGTGAAAACAAACATTAGACAAAGGAGGCTGGCCCGCGGGGAGTGTTTTATCTGCGGCTCTTGTGAGCACCGGCAGAAGGACTGCCCCAAACGGTCAAACTACAATGCCCGTCCTTAGAAACTGGGCTAAGGGTGGGCCATAACACGCACGCGGGGAAACCCCGCAAATCTGCACGAATCCCAGTAACAATCCTTTGTGGGGATTTAACCCTTCACGCCCCAGCACTGGTAGACACGGGGTCGGAAGGGAATCTGCTGGATAGCAGATGGGCAAAGGAAGTAGGGCTCCCCCTGGTGGCTCTGCCGGCACCATTGCAGGTGGAGCACTAGATGGCACCCTGCTTCCATTAATCACACATCAGACACAACCAGTGACTTTGGTTGTGTCTGGGAATCACAGGGAGGAGATTGTGTTCCATGTAACACCATCTACCTCCCGAGTGATTTTGGGCTTTCCATGGATGGTGAAGCACAATCCCCGGATAGATTGGCCGTCCGGGGTTGTGACGCAGTGGAGCGAAACCTGCCACCAGGAGTGTTTAGGATCCTCGGTTCCTCCCGGCACTACGGCTAATGAGGAGGTCAAAGTCCCCCCCAATCTATCGGCGGTGCCAAAGGAGTACCATGATCTTGCTGATGTTTTCAGCAAAGATCTGGCGCTCACTCTTCCCCCGCACCGACCGTACGATTGTGCCATCGATTTGGTCCCGGGCGCTGAGTACCTGTCCAGTAGGTTGTACAACCTCTCACGTCCGGAACGCGAATCAATGGAGACCTACATCCGGGACTCTTTAGCTGCCGGGCTGATCCAGAACTCCACCTCCCCGATGGGTGCTGGTTTCTTTTTTGTGGGTAAAAAAGACGGCGGACTCCGTCCATGCATTGATTACAGAGGGCTGAACGAGATCACGGTTCGCAACCGATACCCGTTACCTCTGTTGGATTCAGTGTTCACGCCCCTGCATGGAGCCCAAATTTTCACGAAATTGGATCTTAGAAACGCGTACCACCTGGTTCGGATCCGGAAGGGAGACGAATGGAAGACGGCATTCAACACCCCGTTAGGTCACTTTGAGTACCTGGTCATGCCGTTCGGCCTCACTAACGCCCCCGCGACGTTCCAAGCTTTGGTAAATGACGTTTTGCGGACTTCCTGCATCGGTTCGTCTTCGTATATCTGGACGATATACTCATCTTTTCCCCGGACCCTGAGACCCATGTCCAGCATGTACGTCAGGTCCTACAGCGGTTGTTGGAGAACCAGCTGTTTGTGAAGGGCGAGAAGTGTGAGTTCCACCGCACTTCTTTGTCCTTCCTGGGGTTCATCATCTCCTCCAACTCCGTCGCCCCTGATCCGGCTAAGGTTGTGGCGGTGAGAGATTGGCCCCAACCAACAAGCCGCAGGAAACTACAGCAGTTCCTCGGCTTTGCAAATTTCTACAGGAGGTTCATTAAAGGTTACAGTCAGGTAGTTAGCCCCCTGACTGCCCTGACTTCCACCAAGGTCCCCTTCGCCTGGTCGGATCGGTGCAAAGCCGCGTTCCAGGAGTTGAAACGCCGGTTCTCGACTGCACCAGTTCTGGTGCAGCCTGATCCTGATCGCCAGTACATAGTAGAAATGGACGCCTCTGACTCAGGGATAGGAGCTGTGCTGTCCCAGAGTGTGGAGGCTGATAAAGTTCTCCATCCTTGTGCCTTTTTTTCCCGCAGGTTGACCCCAGCTGAACGGAACTATGACGTCGGCAATCGGGAGCTCCTCACGGTGAAGGAGGCTCTTGAAGAGTGGAGACACCTGCTGGAGGGGGCATCGTTGCCCTTCACGGTTTTCACAGACCATCGGAACCTGGAGTACATCCAGACCGCCAAGCGGCTGAACCCCAGGCAAGCCCACTGGTCTCTGTTCTTCGGGCACTTTGACTTCCAGATCACGTACCGCCCCGGGACCAAGAACCAAAAATCAGATGCATTGTCCCGGGTGCATGAAGAAGAAGCCAAAGCGGGGCTGTCGAACCCCACCGAGACCATCATCCCCGAGTCCACTGTCGTGGCCACCCTCACCTGGAACGTGGAGAAGACCATTCGGGAGGCCCTGACAAGGAGCCCGGACCCGGGGACTGGCCCCAAGAACAGACTGTATGTCCCACCAGAGGCAAGAGCTGCCGTATTGGACTTCTGTCACGGGTCCAAGCTCTCCTGTCATCCCGGAGTGCGTAGGACCGTGGCAGTGGTCCAGCAGCGCTTCTGGTGGGCGTCCCTGGAAACCGACGTCCGGGACTACGTCCAGGCCTGTACCATCTGCGCCAGGGGCAAGGCAGACCATCGGAGGACTACGGGACTCCTCCAACCCCTGCCGGTGCCTCATTGCCCCTGGTCTCACATCGGCCTGGACTTCATCACGGGCCTCCCGCCGTCCCAGGGCAACACCGTAATTCTCACGATACTGGACCGGTTCTCCAAGGTGGCCCACTTCGTGGCCCTCCCGAAGCTCCCGATGGCCCAGGAGACGGCAGACCTCCTGGTCCACCACGTCATGCGGCTGCATGGGATACCATCGGACATCGTTTCAGATCGTGGTCCCCAGTTCTCTTCGCAGGTGTGGAAGAGTTTCTGTAAGGAGCTGGGGGCCACCGTGAGTCTCTCGTCCGGGTACCACCCCCAGACGAACGGCCAGGCAGAGCGGGCCAACCAGGAGCTAGAGCAGGTCCTTCGATGCGTCACCTCCGCGCATCCGGCGGCCTGGAGTCACCATCTGGCCTGGATCGAGTATGCCCATAACAGCCAAGTTTCGTCTGCTACCGGCCTCTCCCCTTTTGAGGCATGTTTGAGGTACCAGCCCCCATTGTTCCCGCTGGTGGAGGGAGAGTTCGGTGTGCCCTCGGTCCAGGCCCACCTCAGGAGGTGCCGCCGTGTGTGGCGGGCCACCCGCTCTGCCCTGTTAAAGGCCCGGACGAGGGCCAAGGCCCATGCGGACCTCCGGCGTTCCCCGGCCCCCACATACCAGCCCGGGCAGGAGGTGTGGCTCTCGACCAAGGACATCCCTTTGTGTGTCGACTCCCCGAAGTTGAAGGACAGATTCATAGGACCCTTCAAAATCCTCAAGATCATCAACCCGGCCGCAGTGAAGCTTCAACTCCCGGCTTCACTGCGGATTCACCCTGTTTTTCACGTTTCCCGTCTCAAGCCACATCACACCTCGCCCCTCTGTACTCTGGGACCTACGCCCCCTCCTGCCCGGCTCATTGACGGGGAGCCTGCCTGGACAGTCCGCAGGCTCCTGGATGTCCGTCGTAAGGGCCGGGGCTTCCAATATCTGGTGGACTGGGAGGGGTATGGACCTGAAGAACGCTCCTGGGTGAAGAGGAGCTTCATCCTGGTCCCGGCCCTCCTGGCCGATTTCTACGCAAGACATCCGGACAAGCCTGGTCGGACGCCAGGAGGCGCCCGTTGAGGGGGGGTGTCCTGTTATGTGGGCCACTGAAGAGGAGGTACTGCTGGCCCACCACCACCAGAGGGCGTCCTGCTTGGAGTGCGGGCTCCAAGCACGAGAGGGCGCCAGACCCAGAAGAAGTGACAGCTGTCATTCATCCCATGCATCAGCTGTCACTCGTTCATCATCATCACCATCATAAAAGCCGGACTGCAACTCCACCTCCTCGCCGAGAAATCGACTACCATTAAAAAGGTAATTTCTCTGCTGACAGACACTTTGTGTGTAATAACCTGAACTTCTATTGCAGCCGTTTTCCTGGAGTGTCGCCTTATCTGGAGGATTGGCGTTTGGTGTGACAGCGACGGCTTCGCCTCACATCCCAACCCAGATAAGTGATTAAACCAGGAGCTGTACAAGTGTGTGATTGGAGGTGGAGGAGCTCCCTCCTAACTGTGTATGGACTGTGAATTACTGAGTGTGCGGACTCACACTCATACATCATATCTCTGCTTTCTGCCAGCAGTACCAGGGTCGACAGCCGAAGACAGAGGCCACCTGGGGACTCGGGACTTGGCGGCTCCGGTGTTCTTCAGACCGTTGGTGGTGGAAGCCATGTGGGACGCGGCTTCTCTCTCGTCAGGGGTCTTCTATCTTCGAGCCTGCCCACACGTCACTTGGTGTTTATTGACTGTGCAAATTTCTGTACATTTAGTTGTGTATTATCACAACATTAAATTGTTACCTTTTGGCTTACTCATTGTCCGTTCATTTGCGCCCCCTGTTGTGGGTCCGTGCTACGACACCTTCCCAACACTACGTTTATTATCAATTATAACACCTAAAAATGTATTCTCTGTTACTAACTCAATTTCCTTATTGTTTATAGTTAAATTTTTACATTTGTGTGCCTGTTTATTTCCAAATATAATACATTTAGTTTTCCCAAGGTTGAGTGACAACTTATTAGCGTCAAACCAAACCTTAAATTTTTCCAGTTCTTTCTCCACTATGTCCAGAAGCTGTTCAAGATTTTCACCGCTACAGAACACAGTTGTATCATCTGCAAAAAGGACACATCTCAGTGAACTCGACACCCAACTTATATCATTTATATAGATTATAAACAACAAAGGACCCAGCACTGAGCCCTGCGGCACCCCACATGTGACTTCCCTGAGTTCAGAATTTGTATTATTGAATTGAACATACTGAAATCTGCCTTGTAAATAACTATCTATCCATTCATATGCCATACCTCTGATTCCATATTTCTGCAGTTTAGTTAATAGTATTCCATGGTTAATTGTGTCAAACACTTTCTGTAAAAAAAAAAACACCTATTGTGTATTGTTTATTGTCAATTGCAGTTGCTATACTTTCCACAAAGTCCATCAAAGCATGTAGTTCGAGACCTTCTGAATCCATATTGTTCTTCACAACTGATGTTATGCTTCAGTAAATAATCATTTAATCTTTTAGCAAATATTTTTTCCAAAATTTTGGAAAATTGTGGCAGGAGTGATATAGGTCTATAATTAGAAAATGTGTGTTTGTCACCAGTTTTAAACAGAGGAATTACTTTGGCTATTTTCATTTGCGAAGGAAATTTACCAGTACTTAGTGACATATTGCAAATATAATTGAACGGTTTTACTATACAATCAATAACTTTTTTTAATAAAGCCATATCCAAATTATTAAAATCAGTCGATTTCTTACTTTTGAACCATGAACCAGATCAAGTATTTCCCTTTCATGAGTACCACCAATGAACATTGAAACAGATTTGTTAAACGTTGAATTATTTACCCAGAAGTTATTAGTTGATGAGTCAATTTTACTGGCAAGATTTTTACCCACATTAACGAAGTATTCATTAAAGTGTTCAGCAATAGACTCGTCGTTATCAATCGTGATGTAGTTGTTACTCTGAAAAAATGAAGGATAATCTCTAGTTACTCTATTCTTTTTTACTATTTCATTTAATATGTTCCATGTGTTTTTGATGTTATTTCTATTTTTGACAAGTAACTCATTATCTTTTTTTACTGAGTCTCATGATATTGATTAACTTATTCTTATATGTTTTATACTTACTTTCAGCTTCCTTAATTTGTAGTTTTATGAATTGTTTATATAGTAAGTTTTTCTTTTTACATGCCCTCTGACGCCCCTTAGTTATCCATGGTTTGTTGCTATATTGATTTCTATATATGGACAGTGATTTCTAAATGGACAGTGTTTATTATACAAACTGGAAAAAAAATGGAAAAAATGGAAATGAAAGCATCATATGACCTGTCAACATCATCAACAAAAACATCCGACCAATTCTGACTTGATAAATCCTCCCTTAAATTTTCAATTGTTTCAGGTGTTACTTTTCTACTCATGAATTTGATATTGCTTCGATACTTACAACAACCCTCCAATGCAAAGACTGAGAAAACTGGCAAGTGATCACTAATATCACTAACCAGTAGTCCCCCACTAAGATTACCGGATATAGCATTAGTTAAAATATTGTCAACGAGAATTGTTGAGTCCATAGTTATTCTGCTAGGATGAATGATGGTTGGAAACAGTCCTAAACAGTACAAGGTGTTTATAAATGAGGTAATTTGTGGGTGATTGTGAGGGTTTAAAAAATCTATATTGAAATCTCCACAGACAAATAAATGCTTATTTCTGTTGATTTTGTTGTACATTCCTAAGATAATGTCTTCAAAGGTGTCAATATTTGTCCGAGGAGGTCTGTAAATGCAACTAACAACTATGTTTTTGGAGTTTATAGATGTAATTTCTATGGTAACACATTCCATGATGTTGTCCACTGTAAATGACATGTTGTTAATGAGTTTACAGTTATAATCTGACCTTACATACAATGCAATGCCTCCACTCCTTCTCGTCTGCCTATTAACCAGAAACAATTCATAACCATCAAGATATACCAGATCTTTATTATCCTCATTTAACCATGTTTCTGAAATTGCAATAACTGAAAAACTTTTTTGGATGTTTTCAAACAATCATTAATAGTGGACAGATTACGAGAAAGACTTCTGCTGTTGAAATGTATAATTGAAAAATCTTCATCATTGATTTTATAATTTTTGAATTGTTCTTCTGTAAAATATTTGCACTGTCTCACAATATTCTCACTGAAAAATGTATCAGGATCATTTTCAGATTCGAAGGGGCGGTTAGCAGAATTATTATAATCAAATGTATCTAGACAGAGCTCCTGGGCAGAAATAAATGGATCATTATCCTTAGTCATTATGTCTCTCTTGTCTCCGGGTGTAGATGATGTGGATGAGTGGGTTGCTCCAGTCTGCTTCATGATGCTGTGATGTGTTTGAGTCCTCATACCTATTGTTCATATTTGTCCAGCTCCTCGATGTTCCTTATTGCCATGACTTTTGCTTGTTCTGGTGATCCGTTCAGTTTGATGAATATTTTACAGTTTGAAGTCCATGTGTGCTGGATTTTTCCCTGTTTCTTTAAGAAGCGTGCTTTCCTGGCGATGTCGGCGTTCTGTTTGGTGAGATGTTCATTGATGAATACGTTTGTCCCTTTCAGTTTTCTTCCTTGTTTTAACAGTGCTGTTTTGTGTTTTCTGTTGATGAATCTCATGATGACGGTTCGTTTATCACCGTCATTTCTCCGGGGCAGAGGGTGGCACGCTTCAATGTTATTTAAATCCATTTCTATACCTTTAGATAGGAGGAAATCAGCAACCTGTTTTTCCTCAGCGCTGACCTCCTGTTCACTGGGCTCTCCTCCGCTCTCATCTGTTACCGCCCGTGCGTAGGGCCGTGGTTTGATATGAAGACCAGTGATGATGACGTCGTTGATTCTGGTGTACTGCTCCAATTCAGCCACTCTATTTTCCAGCTGCACCAGACGCCGGTCTTTCTCGCCGTTCTGGAGCCGTAATGCCTTCACCTCCTCCACCAGATCCATGATTGATTTCTGTTGCTGCTTCACAACAGAAATCTCCTCTGATAGAAAGTCCAGAGATTTTTTAATATTGTCACCTTCCTCCGCCGTCAGAACCTTCTTAGGCCCCATGGTTGGCTTATGGGCTGCTTGGCGATCACAGATGTTAACAGCCTGCGTTGTTTGTCACCGGAATGGATCTGCGCTGCGCTGGTGCCGCACGCCCTCTGTGTTTCCGCGCTGATGGATCTGCGGTGGCTGCACGAGGCCTTGGGGAAGCGGCACTCGTGACGCGCGGCTTCAATGACACAGCACGCAGCCTCGGTAAATTCACCACGTTGGGCGGGCCTCGGACGTTGTTGCTGTCCAGTCGCGGGGCTAAGTTGCCGGTTGAGGTGGTATTCCCACTGTCTGGGTTGGCAAACACCGGCGTGGCAGATAGCAACTACAAACACCACCTCTGAAAACTCAGGTACAAACTTTTTGCAGCTCACTCTGACGACACGCAGCTCTGACTGACTGACGCAGTTTTTTAACTTATGGTTCAAATTTTAACCAAACCAATTTCAGACAAGTTATTTAAATTAACATCACGTCTGAGGTTTTATGAAGTGAAAATATCAGATATTTGTTTTAGTGTTAAAGTAGTGCACTAATTTTGAAGGTTTTAGTGTGGACATGCTGCTGGTGCATCATGGGTAATCGCAGTACAGTTACGACAGGAGAAATGCATTTGAGATGTCTGATCAGGCTCCACACAGACAAAAACATTAAACTCTTTGTATATTGTGCCTAAAACTCCGTGAATATATTCTCTGGGTTTATAGACATTGTTATTGTGTTTGTTTTTTGTAAAAATACCAGAAGAAGCCCAGGTTGCTCATCCATTATTTTCAACTGGAATCATTGCAAACAATTCCTGTTTGCTCTTTAACGTCTTGCTTATGTCAAACACTGTCTGTTGTCTTTGTTCCAGAGTCATATATATATAAGATGTCTGAAATTCAGTTTGCGTTTATTAAATTCCACGCATCTTAAACGTAGCAGACACGGATTATCTGGAATTTTGTTTTGGCAAGTTTTCACAGTCTCTACTGCCATCTACTGGCCAGTAGTGTTCATGGCAGTATTTGCCCTAGTACTGAGCGTCCAGTAGTTGGCAGTGTTCTATTTATTTTGACACAGGTTATGTCAGACAGTTATCTAATTACAACTTGGCTTTTTTTTTAAATGCTTTTTTTTACAAATAAAAAATGGCATATTTTACAAAAGCACATTTATCTGTAAACACATGACACACCTCACATTAACGTGTTGGTTTACATAGAATGAATGAGTCAACCAATCAGTGTTAGCAGAGGCACATTTTACTCATAATCCTTTGCCATCTGTCTGTGTTTGTTACAAAACTTCAGAATTATGAGGTCTGCGAGAAAAATAACGTACCTTTTTATTTTTTTCAAAAACTATATGGATTTGAATCACGTGCGATTACATCAGCCAACCTTGAACCCTTGTGCGCATGCGTGAGTTTTTTCACGCCTGTCGGTTACGTCATTCGCCTGTAGGCAGGCTTTGAGTGAGGAGTGGTCCACCCCCCTCATCGGAATTCCTTTGTCTGACTTCTTCCTGAGAGACTGGCGCTTTGCTTTATCAAAATTTTTTCAGAACCTGTGAGGCAGATCAAAGTGGACACCATTCGAGAAATTCAGCTGGTTTTCAGTGAAAATTTTAACGGCTGATGAGAGATTATGGAGTCTTACTGTCGCTTTTAGGACTTCCCACGGAGCGGGACGTCGCGCCGCGCTCTGAGGCGCCGTCGTCAGCCTGTTTTGAGCTGAAAACCTCCAAATTTAAGCCTCTGTTGACCCAGGACGTCGTGAGAGAACAGAGAAGTTTCAGAAGAGGTCGGGATCAGCAGTTTATCCAGACATTCCACTGTTAAAGGAGATTTTGTAATGAAAGACGTGCGGACAGATTAGCGCGTGGGCAGGCGCCACAGGAAAAACACCTCCGTGTTGATAACCATTTGTAAAAACCAGGCGGCTTTTGATGGCTTTCAGTAGAGTGAGTATCTGAGAAATTGTTTAACAGCTGGACATGTTCCAACTTGTCCTTAAGGCTTCCAACGGAGGTGTTTTTCCTGTGGCGCCGGGCCATGAGCGGCTGCCTGCCGACGCGCCAATCCGTCCGCACGTCTTTCATTACAAAATCTCCTTTAACAGTGGAATGTCTGGATAAACTGCTGATCCCGAGCTCTTCTGAAACTTCTCTGTTCTCTCAACTTGCTGTTGCTTGATTTTAACCCATGTGTCATCAACATATCTGAAGCAGTGACTGGGAGAGATGCCCGTGAAAGATGTCAAGGCTGTCTTCTCCACTCGCTTCATGTTGAGGACTTTACAGAACACATCAACTCGGTGGACGCCAATATCAAGTTCACACGTGAGGATGCCAGAAACAACCATTTAGCCTTCTTGGACTGTGATGTTATGATTGGAGAGAACAGGCAGCTCCAGACAGGGGTTTACGGAAAACCAACTCACACTGACCAATATCTGGTCTTTGGCTCAAACCACCCCCTTGAACACAAGCTCAGGGTGATCAGACACTTCAACACAGAGCCCTACAGGTGCCCACAACTGCAGAGGGAAGGGCTAAAGAACAACAACGTATCCGGAAAGCCCTCACAGTATGTGGGTACCCACGATGGTCCCTGGACAAAGTGCAGAAGTCCCAGAGAACAAAGAGACCAGATAGACAGGAGACGGAGACAAGAAGAAGAGGAGTGTCTCTCCCTTATTTAGCATGAGTAGGCGAAAAACTACAGAGGATCTTCAGACAGCACAAAATCCCAGTTTACTTTAAACTGGTTAATACCTTGGGACAGAAATGAGTTCACCCTAAGGACATGATCCCTAGTTACAAACAGAGCAATGTAGTGTATTCTATCAGATGTCAGGAAAACTGTAACGAACACTACATAGGTGAAACGAAGCAACCTTTACACAAAAGGCTATACCAGCACCGCAGAGAGGGCGCCAGTGGACCTCAGTCTGCGGTTCATCTCCACCTTAAAGACAGTAACCACACGTTTGAAGACAAGGAAGTTAAAATATTAGCCAGAGAGAAGAAATGGCTTGAGAGAGGGGTGAAGGAGGCATTCTTTGTGAAACGTTTCAGTCTTTTGTTCATGGTAATGAGTCATTCACGTCATCAAGGGAGCCATCAGAAAGGCATCCATCCCATCATTAGAGGGACAGCTGTCCTGTCATTAGGTGTGCTAACTAGAGCACAATAGTTGCTAATTAGAGCTATTGTTTAGTCATTAGCCTATAGCAGTCTGCCTCTCAGTAGGAGGGGTCTGGTTAGGTTTAAAACTCCAGCTTTTTTTGGCTTCTGTTTTATTCTTCTCTACAAGAGTCAGACAGAAGTCAGACTTCCAGAGCAAGAATTTTAGCTGAGGAAGCTTCTGCGATTTGAAGCTAAACGTCCTCGCATCAAGCAACCCAGTCCAGTCGAAGATTCAAGCTTCTCTACTATGAAAACCACCTGGACAACTGAGAGCCTACACAGAAACTTTCCTAATGTATCAAAGATGGCACGCCAAAAGTCAGTAAGTCTGGGGCACAACCAAAACATGTGCATGTGATCGGCTAGAGACAATTGACACCTGTAGCAAGAGTTGACTTTGTCTGGGTAGATTTTAGCTAATCTTGTATTAGTGAAATGGCTCCTGTGTAAGATCTTGCACTGTAAAAGTTTGTGCCTAGTGCATATAGAGGTGGTATGGCAAGACTAAGTATGCGATCTCATTGTTTGTCATAGAATGTGATCCTGAGGTCCTGGTCCCTGACAGACCTCAGGGAGTTCAGGGAGGTCAGGTTCATCTTAAAAATTGTATAATATAAGATTAATGTTAGGGATTTTTGTGTTGTTTTGATTAGGAGAAGTGTATCCATCAAGGTTTCCGGGGAGCAATTAGATAAGTGAGGGAACTGATTTTGTACAAAATGATGAATCTGGAAGAAAAGGAATAAATGAGACTGAGGGAGATTGAATTTTTTTAATAAGTCTGTAAAAGAAGGAAAACACCATCATCATAGAGGTCATTAATAGTTTGCAGACCCTTGTTTGACCAGGATTCAAAGGCTATGTCAGAACAGGATGGAAGAAATGAAATGTTTTGGTAAACAGGGGTTAGTTTAGATGAGGCGTGTAGGCCAAATTGTCTCATAAATTAAAATTTTTAAGGTCTTGAAACAATGGGGTTCTGTGCTATATGTTTGGTTGGTAGGGGTAGCTGTGAGCAGACCACTGACCATAAAGCAACAGGTGAGGACGCTAGTTCCATGCTGGCCCATAGTGGGTGATTATTGGGGCAGTCTTAAGATTCCAAAAGAGGATTTTATGAATATTACTAGCCCAGTAGTATCGGTGAAAGTCAGGCAAGGCTAAACCTCTGAGAGACTTGGGAAGTTGGAGAGTTGATCTCTTAAGGTGAGCTTGTTTGTTGCACCATAAGAAGGAATTAATCAACTGGTCAAGTGTAGAAAAAAAAGATTTGCAGATAAACAGCGGTATGTGTTAAAAAATATAGAGAAAGCGGGGAAGTATTGTCATCTTGACCAGACTGATACAGCCCAGAAGTGACAGAGGTAGAGTGGACCATACAGCTAAATCTGATTTACAACGCTCCAAAAGCGTATTTAAGTTTTTTGCAAATAAATCAGAGTGATTTTGTTATGATAATGCCAAGGTATTTTAGACCTTGGGTTGCTTTTCTAAAAGAAAAAAAGAGTGGAGGGGAGAATCTCCGCTGAAGAATTAATTGGAAGATGCTCACTTTTAGGCAGGTTAATTTTATAGCAAGATAACACCCTGAATTGTTCTAAGATATCCAAAATAGCTTGGAGGGATGTGTATAGGGAAACTTTGTGGGTAAGGCCAAATTGGGATATCCCTTCCTATCGCTACGTAGCCACAAGGGTAATGGTTCGACAGCGAGAGCAAATAATGACGAAAAAAAAGGGTATCCCTGACGAGTGCCATGGGATAACAAAAAAAGGTTTAGATTTTATGCCATTAGCCCCTTAAGCCCTAGAGCCTATTTCACCAAACTCACATACCCATACATTATGATTTATTTCTCAGCTTGAACAAGGTCAAAAATGCAAAAGTTTGGATCAGCTAAAAGTCAGGTCCTAGGGGATGTTGTGGATGCAAAAAATTGAAAGTAAATAATACTTAGTAGGAGTAAATGAGGTTTTTTGTCCCAAAAAATGAATTCCGATTTATGTCTTTATTTGCTTGGCATTTCAGCTGTGGTTAGCTGATATGTGATTGAAGTGGATACTTTTGTAGAGGAGACTTCGCTTGACATTTTGATGTATATAAGTGTATGTTGGTGTCAACATTGGTTAGTTATGAGTGTTCAAATATTCCAAAACAGGGCAAGTACCCAAATTTGGGGACTCTAGGGTTTAAGAGGTTAATATTGATACTAGCTACTGGGGAGGTATAAAGAAGTTTAAACCATGATGTAAAGTTGGAATTGAAACCAAATTTGTTTAAAGTGAAGAACTGGTAGCTCCACTCTACGCAGGCAAATGCCTTCTTGGCGTCTAATGACAGGATGATTTCAGCTGGGATAGAGTCTGAAGAATAACAGATAATCTTTAATAATCTTCTGGTGTTGTGAAAAGACTGTCGTCTTGGAATGAAGCCAGTCTGGTCCTGGTTTATTAGTGTTGGTGTGACCTTTTGGAGTCAAGTGGAGAGCACTTTAGATGGAATTTTTAAGTCAACATTAAGAAGGGAAATGGGTCTATAACTGTTGCAATGGAGGGGATTTTTGTCTTTCTTAAGCAATAGAGTTATTGAGGCTTCCGTGAATGTAGTAGGTAGTCGCTAGCTTAGCCTAGCCTGCGATGTCGACTTCTCTGCAGGGCCAACAGGCCGACTGCTGATGTTAATTGCGGCCTGGGTGGTGTCTCCGGTGGTGGAGGGATGGTGACGATCTCCAACGAGCTCCTGTGGGCCTTGTGATTGCCCTCCTGCTTGGACTGTGGACTCTTGTCCATCCAACTGCCCATTTGGCACCGTCCGGACCTCGTATGGATCATTCAGTAGGTCACCTGACAACACCGTGCACTTCCGTGGATCATCCAGCAGCCTGCCTGTCATGGCAGTGAGCTCTAGTTGGTCATCCAGCCACCTGTTTGACACCATTATGGACTCCCGTGGAACAACAAACAGTCCACCAATCATTGCGGTGGATCCCAGTGAGCTATTTAGCAGCTTGTCAATTACAGTGGTGTCATCCAGCAGCTCTCCTGCCTCGGTCATGGATTCCAAGGGAGTGGACAACCTCTTTCCTATTTCTGCTTTGACAACCTGCCGGCAGCAAGGCCGCCCTCCTGACTCTGCAATGGACTCCAGTCGCCCACCTGGCTGTCCTCCCAACTCTACAATGGACTGTTGGCTCCCTGGCCATTCGCCTGACCCTGTGCCAAGTTTCAGTCATCCTCCTGCTCTGGCTATGGACTTTTGTCGGCCCCCGGTTCATTCTCCAGACTGGGTCTGCAGTGCCTACCGGCCAGTTGGCAGGCCTCTTCGTGTGGGCGGTAGTTCTGATTGTGCTAGGTCTATATCTGGTTGAGTTGGTGGTGGTGACTGCTGCCTGTGTTACCCTGTTTTGCTCATTCAGTTTTTGTATAAATCCCCTCTGTGTATTTTGTCACCTGCTCCATTCCATTACCTCCAGTTAGTGGTTTCTACTTTGGGAAATGTGGTTTCGTATTTCTGTTAGGGAATTCACCGTGTGGTTTTTGGATTGTATGTTTTTTTACCGTGTGTTTTGGACTGTGTGTTTCACCTCTGTGGACAGTAAATCACCTGTGGATTTTTTTCACCCTAATCCTGTCTGGTTACTGCTTGCATTTTTGGGTTCACACCAGAACTATAATCATAACAGAGACATTCATCAACCCAAGCAGTTTCGAACTATGTGTATCATATATAATCAACATGATGTATTTACATCAACCTATGCCGATGTTCAGTCCAAGGCTTTGTCTTAGTTATATTGTATGTGACAGCTGAATGTATTGATTTTGATTGTTGCTCTTAATCTGTGTTTTTATATGTGTGATAGGTGGATTTAGTGGCTAAATTGTCTTAGACACAGCTGGTGTGCAACTGTGGTCTTAGCCGTTATCACACTGAGTTGCCTTCTTGATACTGTGGAAATTTTCAGGATGAGTCAGTCATTAGTAAGAACATCACATTAAAACAGCAGCAAAGTCTGCCTGTTACAGAACACAGCAAATTTTACAGGCTGTAGTCCAATCTGGATTATTTTATCATTGCCGAGTGCGCTGTCATCATCTTTATGTTCAGCATTTCCTCCCGGCTGTGAACAAGCTGACGTTCCCCTAAGTGACCTTTCTTTCTTCTGTCTCCATCTCTTGCTGTTTGCAGTCGGCTCCTTGCATGGCTGCACACTGATCGTGCGCTTTCCAAACATAAATGAAGCTGAAAGTCAGTGTTTGATCCTTTGGCACTGCAGATGCTGATAGTACGCAGTGTTCCTAAAGGTCAGGCCAGCCTGCGTACCTGGAGCCCACAGAGACTCAGCACCCCAGCTCTGAGCAGGCGACCATACGTGACCATCAACAGCCTCTGGTCTTCCTCCAGAACTCAGGGTCAGCAGAGGTTCATCTCCCCTTCAGACAGAAAATGATCCAATACAACTGGGCAAATTCACAGCTCAAAGACACCACATGTCCTCACACTGAAATAAAATGTGAGCGTGAGAATGGACGAACACATTATGTACAGTAAAGTACACCTCATTATTTAGAAAATACTGAGAAATTTGAATTTTCTGAGACAATATTATCATGAAAGGGTCTCTGTACAGGCTACAAACATGAATGCAACACTTCTTGGCCAAGGTTTGGAAGGTGGTAACAGCAAAAACAATTCAGACTTGGGTCAGAATGAGGTTGCTGATGTAACGGATTATTTGAAAATAATTTATTTATTTGATGGTGCGGGATGCGTGTATAATGGGGTTTGTTCATACATTGGGGTTTGTTTTTAACCAAAGTCCAGTTTTTTCGATGTGGAGTTTTGTTTGTGGGTGACCTCCCACGATTAAAACATGGACATTGTCATATTTTGCGCTTCATAATGCGCCACACTTGCGCGACAGGTCTGGAGTGCAGGCAAGCCATTCTTTTACTACGAAGCCACGCTGTTGTAACACGTGCAGAATGTGGCTTGGCATTGTCTTGCTGAAATAAGCAGGGACGACCCTGAAAAAGACGTTGCTTGGATGGCAGCTTGTGTTGCTCCAAAACCTGGATGTACCTTTCAGCACTGATGGTGCCATCATTGATGTGTAAGTTGCCCATGCCATGGGCACTAACACCCCCCCATACCATCACAGATGCTGGGTTTTGAACTTTACACTTGTAACAAACTGAATGGTCTTTTTCCTCTTTTGTTTGGAGGACACAACATCCATGATTTCCAAAAACAATTTGAAATGTGGACTCATCAGACCACCGCACACTTTTCCACTTTGCGTCTGTCCATTTCATATGAGCTTGGGCCCAGAGAAGGAGGTGGCGTTTCTGGATGTTGTTGATGTATGGCTTTCACTTTGCATGGTAGAGTTTTAACTTGCACTTGTAGATGTAGCGACGAACTGTGTTAACTGACAATGGTTTTCTGAAGTTTTCCTGAGCCCAAGTGGTAAGAGTATTTTCAAATCATTGTATTTCATTTTTATTTACATTTTTACACAATGTCCCAACTTTATTGGAACTGGGGTTGTAATAATAATATAGTGGTTCCCCAGGAATCAAAAACACAAAATTAAAGAACTGATAAAAAGAATCAAATGTTTTCCAAACCTCATCACATAATGTTGTCCAATGTTTATCTGTCAATGTTGCATATTTTGGGATTTTAAGAATGCTTATGTTAAGAAACAGCACAGGCTGTGGTGTGCACATGTGCTGCAATGAATTCCTGTTCATTGATAAAACTCACCCCCAGAGAAATGCTGTGTGTTCCACATAAAGCTGTAATTTATACTCCCGTGTGAATTTTTTTTCCCTGTCTTCACAATGTATATTTTTTTTTGACAGATCTGACATATACACATATATATTCCAGAGATACACACTAAATCATCATTTTGACACTCAAGGGATTGACACAGTTTTGACATATTTCTGAATTACTGACTGTGGCTTGTAAGATGGATTTGGCATTATTCAAAGAGGTCTGAATGCAAATGTGACTCATTTAGGCATCATGACATCAAACTTCCTCACTACGTCCATGTGGCCACAGTGCCCTCTCCACTGTGGTGGTGTTCAGTGCGACTGCAATGGTGAGGACAGCAAACAAGCTTCTTGCTCACTGAAGCTTTCTCACCAAGAAAATCCACCAGGTGTATTCCCTTCGACATGTCACACACAGATCACACACTGCCATGCTCATATCCACACAGCCGTGCTGTCATGTCCAGATCCACACACCCACGCTGTCATGTTCATATCCACACAGCCGAGCTGTCATATTCAGATCCACACACCTGCAGCGTCATGTTCAGATCTGCACATCTAAAAATTCAGTTAATCTAAAAATAAGGCCTTAATTGCTATTTAATATTTTAAGTCAGTCTTTCGAAAGTCTTAAAAATACAAAGACATGGGCAGTAGGATTTTATTCACAGTTTACCTTCTGATAGGGCAATTCAAAATATCAAAATAAATGTAATAAAATAAAAGAATTCAGTGAAACCCTCTCATAACACTGTACAGAGCGAGATACTGGAACCAACAAATCTCTTTTGTTTGTTGCAGAATGGACAAATAGATGCACTTTCAACTAGCTAAATTTACGCACCTGCCTAATTTTGTTTAAATAATTATTTCACAGTTTCTGCAAATACTATAAACTTCATTTCCAGTTTTGGGCACAGTTTTATTAATCCTCTAACTATTGAAATTAATGTTTCCATTATCGGATTATCTTTTCAGATAACTTTGAAAACCATCATCGGACCAATTATCTTCCGATCAGTTTTGGTCCGATAACTTTTAGATTGCGAACATATTTTTGGAGATGGACTGAATAAATCTGGGACAGTTAACCTTTAAGTCTGATATCAAAGATTTTAGCGCTTAGCTGTTAAAATTTTTGGAGCGGATAAACAACTCTATTCTCTGTAAACAGAAGAGAGCTGGTTTCAGAAGAAACCCCTCTATCCTCTGCAGTCAGACAAGAGCTGACCACAAGATAATTGCTCTTGATACCATACTAACTCACTGGCAAGATCACCCAAGTCATCCAGAGGCATACAGCTTTGACTTATGGTTAAGATTTGGGACATATTATTTAAATTAACATCACGTCTGAAGTTTTATAAAGTGAAAACATCAGCTATATGTTTTAGTTTTAAAGTATTGCACTAATTTTGAAGGTTTTAGTGTGGACATGCTGTGTCGAGGTGCATTATGGGTAATCTCGGTACAGTCATGACAGGAGAAATGCATTTGAGACGCTCTGATCAGGACAACAGCATTAAACTCTTTGTATATTGTGCCTAAAACTCTCATGAATATATTCTCTGGGTTTATAGATGTTGTTGTTGTGTGTGTTTTATGTAAAAATGCCAGAAGAAGTAGTTACTTCTCCATTGTTTTCAATTGGAATCACTGTGAGTTGCAATCACTTCCTGTTTGCTTTATAACATCCTGCTTATTGACCTACAACACTGTCTTCTTTGTTCCAGAGTAATATATATAAGATGTTTAAAATTCAGTTTGCGTTTATTAAATTCCACGCAGATTAAACGTAGCACACGGATTATTTGGAATATTTGTTTTGGCAAGTTTTCACAGTCTCTATTGCCATCTACTGGCCAGTAGTGTTCATGGCAGTATTTGCCTTAAGTATTGAGATATCCCATAATCCCTTGCATGCCTGAGAGTTGTTGCACCCTCTTGCAGCAGCTAAAGAAATAAAATTGTACATTTTGGTTGTATAATGTTCATTTACAATTGTCGTCATGGATTCTGTTGTTTAAACCACAGCAACTCTCTGGCGCATGAAAAAAAACAAAACAAAACAAAACAAAAAAACTGGTATGCACAGGATTATGAGTAAGGGTCTGAGCGTCTAGGTGCCAGTAGATGGCAGTGTTCTATGCAATTTGACCCCGGTAATATCAGACAGTTGTCGAATCACAACTTGACTTTTGGCTTTTGCAAATGGATTTTTTTAACATATGAATAAAATGGCACATTTTACAAAAGCACATTTATATGTAAATACCAACACACACATCACATCACATTAATGTGTTGGTTTTTACATAGAATGAATGAGTCAACCAATCAGTGTTAGCAGAGGCTCATTTATCCATAATCCCTTTGGCCTCTGTGTTTGTTACAAAACTTCAGAATTAGGGCAATATTTAAAATTAAAAGACGTGTTATATTTTAACTTTGTACAAATGACAGAACTGACATTAAAGGAGTTATTCTATCCAGATTAATTATTATTATTTTTTAATCAAAACTGTAAGTCAAAACTGCTTTATTCCCAAGACCTCTGCCTCACAGCGACACTGCTATATTTTGTTAAGGAGTAATGATGCATTTATTTGTGTGTGTGTGTGTGTGTGTGTGTGTGTGTGTGTTGTGCTTTGCTACTCCTCTCAGCTGCTTTATTGCTGCAAGCTATGTAGTAATCAGGAGCTTCCAGCAGTGAGCAGAATGCACAAAGACAGAAGTGCTGACTCGTTGTTTCGGTCTGTGATCACATTCAATGCTACCAGAAGTGATCATGGTGTTAAAACTCAATCAGCTTGTTAGTAGTTGTTGCAAATGTACTGGAGACAATACTGAAGGTTATCGGTTAGCTGTAGCTTCTGATAAATATTTGGGTGGTTTATCAGTTTAGCTTTATAAAACATAACTTTTCAGTTAGCTGGTTAACTGTTATTGAAGCTAACTTTTTGGTTAGCTGTGCCCACCACTGTTCATTTCACTTCTCAACTATCAGTGTGTTCATCTGCTATATGATATATTTAACTGAAATTGCTGATCCAAACAACCAATGATTTATAAAGGAAAACCATGGAAATCATCAGGGTGCCAAACGTTTACATACAACTGTATTTCACTATAACTGGTGTTAAAAAAAAACGGTAGTACCCCTGATATAATAGTGATGTTTGATCGACTGTACGGCAGAATTGAAAAGCAGAGTCTTAAAGCTCAGCACAAATACAGGCTATTATTATATTATCACTTTGCCGAGGCGTTGCTAAGCCGGTATCATAGATTTACGTCGATGCTATCTGGCTATACCCGCCCACTGTGCGTAAACAAATGACGTCATAGCGCGCAGCCCAAGAACTGTCCGCAGAAGAAAACATAAAAAGGCGAGAATCCCTTTTTGCCATCCCCTCATTACCCCATCCCCGTAGAGACGGTGTCTGCTCCCAGACCACCAATAACCAGCAAAAATCTATTTAAGCATAAAAATTCAAAAAGAAAAAATAATATGGCACCTTCAACTGCACCAAAGACTAAAACAGTTAAATGTGGTCTATTAAACATTAGGTCTCTCTCTTCTAAGTCCCTGTTGGTAAATGATATAATAATTGATCAACATATTGATTTATTCTGCCTTACAGAAACCTGGTTACAGCAGGATGAATATGTTAGTTTAAATGAGTCAACACCCCCGAGTCACACTAACTGTCAGAATGCTTGTAGCACGGGCCGAGGCGGAGGATTAGCAGCAATCTTCCATTCCAGCTTATTAATTAATCAAAAACCCAGACAGAGCTTTAATTCATTTGAAAGCTTGACTCTTAGTCTTGTCCATCCAAATTGGAAGTCCCAAAAACCAGTTTTATTTGTTATTATCTATCGTCCACCTGGTCGTTACTGTGAGTTTCTCTGTGAATTTTCAGACCTTTTGTCTGACTTAGTGCTTAGCTCAGATAAGATAATTATAGTGGGCGATTTTAACATCCACACAGATGCTGAGAATGACAGCCTCAACACTGCATTTAATCTATTATTAGACTCTACTGGCTTTGCTCAAAATGTAAATGAGTCCACCCACCACTTTAATCATATCTTAGATCTTGTTCTGACTTATGGTATGGAAATAGAAGACTTAACAGTATTCCCTGAAAACTCCCTTCTGTCTGATCATTTCTTAATAACATTTACATTTACTCTGATGGACTACCCAGCAGTGGGGAATAAGTTTCATTACACTAGAAGTCTTTCAGAAAGTGCTGTAACTAGGTTTAAGGATATGATTCCTTCTTTATGTTCTCTAATGCCATATACCAACACAGTGCAGAGTAGCTACCTAAACTCTGTAAGTGAGATAGAGTATCTCGTCAATAGTTTTACATCCTCATTGAAGACAACTTTGGATGCTGTAGCTCTGAAAAAGAGAGCTTTAAATCAGAAGTGCCTGACTCCGTGGTATAACTCACAAACTCGTAGCTTAAAGCAGATAACCCGTAAGTTGGAGAGGAAATGGCGTCTCACTAATTTAGAAGAGCTTCACTTAGCCTGGAAAAAGAGTCTGTTGCTCTATAAAAAAGCCCTCCGTAAAGCTAGGACATCTTTCTACTCATCACTAATTGAAGAAAATAAGAACAACCCCAGGTTTCTTTTCAGCACTGTAGCCAGGCTGACAAAGAGTCAGAGCTCTATTGAGCTGAGTATTCCATTAACTTTAACTAGTAATGACTTCATGACTTTCTTTGCTAACATAAATATGATCAATCTATCTTTGTTAGTTGGCTATGTACCACAGGCTTTTAAGGTGGCAGTAATTAAACCATTACTTAAAAAGCCATCACTTGACCCAGCTATCTTAGCTAATTATAGGCCAATCTCCAACCTTCCTTTTCTCTCAAAAATTCTTGAAAGGGCAGTTGTAAAACAGCTAACTGATCATCTGCAGAGGAATGGTCTATTTGAAGAGTTTCAGTCAGGTTTTAGAATTCATCATAGTACAGAAACAGCATTAGTGAAGGTTACAAATGATCTTCTTATGGCCTCGGACAGTGGACTCATCTCTGTGCTTGTTCTGTTAGACCTCAGTGCTGCTTTTGATACTGTTGAGCATAAAATTTTATTACAGAGATTAGAGCATGCCATAGGTATTAAAGGCACTGCGCTGCGGTGGTTTGAATCATAATTGTCTAATAGATTACAATTTGTTCATGTAAATGGGGAATCTTCTTCACAGACTAAAGTTAATTATGGAGTTCCACAAGGTTCTGTGCTAGGACCAATTTTATTCACTTTATACATGCTTCCCTTAGGCAGTATTATTAGACGGTATTGCTTAAATTTTCATTGTTACGCAGATGATACCCAGCTTTATCTATCCATGAAGCCAGAGGACACACACCAATTAGCTAAACTGCAGGATTGTCTTACAGACATAAAGACATGGATGACCTCTAATTTCCTGCTTTTAAACTCAGATAAAACTGAAGTTACTGTACTTGGCCCCACAAATCTTAGAAACATGGTGTCTAACCAGATCCTTACTCTGGATGGCATTACCCTGACCTCTAGTAATACTGTGAGAAATCTTGGAGTTATTTTTGATCAGGATATGTCATTCAAAACGCATATTAAACAAATATGTAGGACTGCTTGTTTGCATTTACGCAATATCTCTAAAATTAGAAAGGTCTTGTCTCAGAGTTATGCTGAAAAACTAATTCATGCATTTATTTCCTCTAGGCTGGACTATTGTAATTCATTATTATCAGGTTGTCCTAAAAGTTCCCTAAAAAGCCTTCAGTTAATTCAAAATGCTGCAGCTAGAGTACTGACGGGGACTAGAAGGAGAGAGCATATCTCACCCATATTGGCCTCTCTTCATTGGCTTCCTGTTAATTCTAGAATAGAATTTAAAATTCTTCTTCTTACTTATAAGGTTTTGAATAATCAGGTCCCATCTTATCTTAGGGACCTCGTAGTACCATATCACCCCAATAGAGCGCTTCGCTCTCAGACTGCAGGCTTACTTGTAGTTCCTAGGGTTTGTAAGAGTAGAATGGGAGGCAGAGCCTTCAGCTTTCAGGCTCCTCTCCTGTGGAACCAGCTCCCAATTCAGATCAGGGAGACAGACACCCTCTCTACTTTTAAGATTAGGCTTAAAACTTTCCTTTTTGCTAAAGCTTATAGTTAGGGCTGGATCAGGTGACCCTGAACCATCCCTTAGTTATGCTGCTATAGACGTAGACTGCTGGGGGGTTCCCATGATGCACTGTTTCTTTCTCTTTTTGCTCTGTATGCACCACTCTGCATTTAATCATTAGTGATTGATCTCTGCTCCCCTCCACAGCATGTCTTTTTCCTGGTTCTCTCCCTCAGCCCCAACCAGTCCCAGCAGAAGACTGCCCCTCCCTGAGCCTGGTTCTGCTGGAGGTTTCTTCCTGTTAAAAGGGAGTTTTTCCTTCCCACTGTAGCCAAGTGCTTGCTCACAGGGGGTCGTTTTGACCGTTGGGGTTTTACATAATTATTGTATGGCCTTGCCTTACAATATAAAGCGCCTTGGGGCAACTGTTTGTTGTGATTTGGCGCTATATAAAAAAAAAAAATTGATTGAAATTGATTGATTGATTGAGAAGTGTGTGTTGGTCCCACTATGGATATTCCGGATGATTTTCTCATGGATAGTACGACAATGAACAGCGCAGCCAAAGCAGCCAGCTTGATGAGGACGTACTGCCGAATTCGGAGAGCAGCGAGCGCCAGCCGATACAACAAAAGTTAAAGTGAGCCAATTTGTTATGTACGTGTTATGTGTTGTGTATCTCAGTAAAGTGATAATAATGCAAATAACATGCTGTTGTTGTGTGATATGCATTTTCTGAGTCCCTCCATTCTCGTCTAACTCGGGCGAATATCTGTCATTTTGGGAGACTGGCCATAAATGTCGGGCCTCTGAAAATGCATACCGCCCTCCAAAAGCATGTTATTGTATTATTAGTGCGTTTGATCCAAAAACAAACAGTATCACTCTATGAACACACAGGGCGGAAATGAAGTTAAAATTTGCACATTTCCAGGATAATTCATTTATTTTCTGTCTATACAGTGGAGGCTGGGAGCACTGTAGTGCTCAGTAAAACAAGAACTGACACTGACCTGGAGAATAAAAGTTGTTTTGCACCTTATTCACCTTATTCAGCCCCGCCCACTTTTACAAGCATTTCCGTTTTGTCTTAGAACTTCCGCTGAGCGGTGTTTTCAATATAGAACAATAGAAGATATAACATGGGTAGAAACAAAAACCTTTGTGAAAAGCTCAAAGAGAACGACTCTGGCTCACCCACGGGTCATAACAGAGTGGGAAGATAACATGAAAAAGTGGCCCTTGATTATTTTTAACTACTTTGTGTTGTCACTCGGCGTGGATGGAACTATGAGCTCCATGACGCACAGCGGCGTGAAGCTCATACAAAAGCACAATCAAGCTAAAATACTACCCGACAAGTAGTACCACCATAATGCCAAGATTACGTAATGTTAATCCTATTCCTCCCAATTCTTCTGTACTTTGTTGCACGGTGAAGATGTCTGATAAAACCGATGATTAAGTTGTGCACATATCATTCATCACAGAACCTACTGTGGACAAACTGTATCTGCATGAATTACCGACCAATTCCCATTTAAGTCAAAATGGGATCCTTGCTACTGTCAAGACATGAAGTTTGTAAAATGTGTAAAAAAAGATTATAATTTTGCCTGGGTTGAAAAGGATTAATATATGGGTGATTCTTTAACTACGGGCACTATTGGCCTTGTAAATGTAATTTCCACCACACCATTGCCTTACAATATAAAGCGCCTTGGGGCAACTGTTTGTTGGTATTGTATCACTTCCTGTTCCGGAGCACAGCGGTGTTTTTCTGTATCTGTTAGCTGTTTAATCTGCGCAGTTAGATTGATCTAGTTATCTAGATTACGATTTGTTTCCCAGTGTAATCTTTACGTGCCTTAACTAAAGCACTCCTTCTGCTGAATCACCTCTAAATTATTTACACATTATTCACTTTGCGTGTTTTTAGGAATCTGCTAGCTTAGCGTAGCTACTAGCTCTTAGCCGATTTAGCATGGCGGCTTCTCCTGTCTCTCCCGCACTTTTCTGCTCTGGGTGTGAAATGTTTAGTTATTCCTCGGCCTCCTTTAGCAGTAACGGTACTTGTAATAAGTGTAGCTTATTCGTAGCTTTGGAGGCCAGGCTGGGCGAATTGGAGACTCGGCTCCGCACCGTGGAAAATTCTACAGCTAGCCAGGCCCCTGTAGTCGGTGCGGACCAACGTAGCTTAGCCGCCGTTAGTTCCCCTCTGGCAGATCCCGAGCAGCCGGGAAAGCAGGCTGACTGGGTGACTGTGAGGAGGAAGCGTAGCCCTAAACTGGAGCCCTGTGTACACCGCCAACCCGTTCACATCTCTAACCGTTTTTCCCCACTCGACGACACACCCGCCGAGGATCAAACTCTGGTTATTGGCGACTCTGTTTTGCGAAATGTGAAGTTAGCGACACCAGCAACCATAGTCAATTGTCTTCCGGGGGCCAGAGCAGGCGACATTGAAGGAAATTTGAAACTGCTGGCTAAGGCTAAGCGTAAATTTGGTAAGATTGTAATTCACGTCGGCAGTAATGACACCCGGTTACGCCAATCGGAGGTCACTAAAATTAACATTAAATCGGTGTGTAACTTTGCAAAAACAATGTCGGACTCTGTAGTTTTCTCTGGGCCCCTCCCCAATCAGACCGGGAGTGACATGTTTAGCCGCATGTTCTCCTTGAATTGCTGGCTGTCTGAGTGGTGTCCAAAAAATGAGGTGGGCTTCATAGATAATTGGCAAAGCTTCTGGGGAAACTGGTCTTGTTAGGAGAGACGGCATCCATCCTACTTTGGATGGAGCAGCTCTCATTTCTAGAAATCTGGCCAATTTTCTTAAATCCTCCAAACCGTGACTATCCAGGGTTGGGACCAGGAAGCAGAGTTGTAGTCTTACACACCTCTCTGCAGCTTCTCTCCCCCTGCCATCCCCTCATTACCCCATCCCCGTAGAGACGGTGCCTGCTCCCAGACTACCAATAACCAGCAAAAATCTATTTAAGCATAAAAATTCAAAAAGAAAAAATAATATAGCACCTTCAACTGCACCACAGACTAAAACAGTTAAATGTGGTCTATTAAACATTAGGTCTCTCTCTTCTAAGTCCCTGTTGGTAAATGATATAATAATTGATCAACATATTGATTTATTCTGCCTTACAGAAACCTGGTTACAGCAGGATGAATATGTTAGTTTAAATGAGTCAACACCCCCGAGTCACACTAACTGTCAGAATGCTCGTAGCACGGGCCGGGGCGGAGGATTAGCAGCAATCTTCCATTCCAGCTTATTAATTAATCAAAAACCCAGACAGAGCTTTAATTCATTTGAAAGCTTGACTCTTAGTCTTGTCCATCCAAATTGGAAGTCCCAAAAACCAGTTTTATTTGTTATTATCTATCGTCCACCTGGTCGTTACTGTGAGTTTCTCTGTGAATTTTCAGACCTTTTGTCTGACTTAGTGCTTAGGTCAGATAAGATAATTATAGTGGGCGATTTTAACATCCACACAGATGCTGAGAATGACAGCCTCAACACTGCATTTAATCTATTATTAGACTCTATTGGCTTTGCTCAAAAAGTAAATGAGTCCACCCACCACTTTAATCATATCTTAGATCTTGTTCTGACTTATGGTATGGAAATAGAAGACTTAACAGTATTCCCTGAAAACTCCCTTCTGTCTGATCATTTCTTAATAACATTTACATTTACTCTGATGGACTACCCAGCAGTGGGGAATAAGTTTCATTACACTAGAAGTCTTTCAGAAAGCGCTGTAACTAGGTTTAAGGATATGATTCCTTCTTTATGTTCTCTAATGCCATATACCAACACAGTGCAGAGTAGCTACCTAAACTCTGTAAGTGAGATAGAGTATCTCGTCAATAGTTTTACATCCTCATTGAAGACAACTTTGGATGCTGTAGCTCCTCTAAAAAAGAGAGCTTTAAATCAGAAGTGCCTGACTCCGTGGTATAACTCACAAACTCGTAGCTTAAAGCAGATAACCCGTAAGTTGGAGAGGAAATGGCGTCGCACTAATTTAGAAGATCTTCACTTAGCCTGGAAAAAGAGTCTGTTGCTCTATAAAAAAGCCCTCCGTAAAGCTAGGACATCTTTCTACTCATCACTAATTGAAGAAAATAAGAACAACCCCAGGTTTCTTTTCAGCACTGTAGCCAGGCTGACAAAGAGTCAGAGCTCTATTGAGCTGAGTATTCCATTAACTTTAACTAGTAATGACTTCATGACTTTCTTTGCTAACAAAATTTTAACTATTAGAGAAAAAATTACTCATAACCATCCCAAAGACGTATCGTTATCTTTGGCTGCTTTCAGTGATGCCGGTATTTGGTTAGACTCTTTCTCTCCGATTGTTCTGTCTGAGTTATTTTCATTAGTTACTTCATCCAAACCATCAACATGTTTATTAGACCCCATTCCTACCAGGCTGCTCAAGGAAGCCCTACCATTATTTAATGCTTCGATCTTAAATATGATCAATCTATCTTTGTTAGTTGGCTATGTACCACAGGCTTTTAAGGTGGCAGTAATTAAACCATTACTTAAAAAGCGATCACTTGACCCAGCTATCTTAGCTAATTATAGGCCAATCTCCAACCTTCCTTTTCTCTCAAAAATTCTTGAAAGGGTAGTTGTAAAACAGCTAACTGATCATCTGCAGAGGAATGGTGTATTTGAAGAGTTTCAGTCAGGTTTTAGAATTCATCATAGTACAGAAACAGCATTAGTGAAGGTTACAAATTATCTTCTTATGGCCTCGGACAGTGGACTCATCTCTGTGCTTGTTCTGTTAGACCTCAGTGCTGCTTTTGATACTGTTGACCATAAAATTTTATTACAGAGATTAGAGCATGCCATAGGTATTAAAGGCACTGCGCTGCGGTGGTTTGAATCATATTTGTCTAATAGATTACAATTTGTTCATGTAAATGGGGAATCTTCTTCACAGACTAAAGTTAATTATGGAGTTCCACAAGGTTCTGTGCTAGGACCAATTTTATTCACTTTATACATGCTTCCCTTAGGCAGTATTATTAGACGGTATTGCTTAAATTTTCATTGTTACGCAGATGATACCCAGCTTTATCTATCCATGAAGCCAGAGGACACACACCAATTAGCTAAACTGCAGGATTGTCTTACAGACATAAAGACATGGATGACCTCTAATTTCCTGCTTTTGGCGCTATATAAAAAAATTGATTGATTGATTGATTGATTGGTGCTATATACATGTGCTCTGATGTCACTGTTTATCTCCATAGAAACTACCCAAACAATCTTTCATACAAACTGTTTAAAGGGACATTACAGTGTTGTGGTGGAAATTACGGCAATAGTGTAGGACAACTACATTTTGTTTAAAAAAATCACAACAGTTGTATGACATTGAATACCCCAATTATGTTTTGATTATTTTACTGATATTTTATTCAGAGATATTTTAAAACGTTCGAAAAAACGTTTCTTTACCATTCATTTTTATCATTGAAGATCAAAAGTCTGGGTGTGGGACAAGCACAAAACGGTAATATTTGCATATAATGATGTTGAAAAAAGGTGAAAAAGTCATCATAGACTACTAGAACAAATTTCTTAACACACTTTCATTGTAAAGCTAACTATAAAAGTGTGAAATTTCCCCTTTTTTCTGTTTTTCATACAATATGATCAAAGGACATAATAAGTGCCCGTAGTCTAAGAATCACCTATATGTATGGTGTTATTTCATGCAGTGTTTGGTTGTATCAAACGCCAGAAAATGAGTAAATAAGATAGCAGCTAATGCTACAAACACAGCTTACCTGTTTGTCTCACTAGCATCCACCATAGCTTCTTCACGGAGCGTTATATTCTAATAATTTCTCTGGGTAAAGATCCAGTGGTGTGTTTTTTGTTCTTCATAAAATAAAAACAACAGATATCAGGAGGTTTGGGTGGATTTTTCAAATTCAGCGCCTTTAGCGAGATCCTTGTCTTTCAGTGGAGGAGGGAACAAGTTAAATGCTGGTCCACAGCACTCAGATCTCTCCTTTCCATGTTCAAAACATCGTTCTGAAAGTGATAGTTTCCTCTTCTTCCAGTTGTTGTGGCACCCACGAACTGAACAATTAATGCTGCTCATGTTTGGACACTTCGAGCGTACTGTGTTCCCACGTAGCTAATCATACACGCAGTGGCAAACCGGAAGTTGTTTGACAAAATGGAGCCACCCACCCTGACTTCCTGAATAAGGTGAATAAAGATCAGTGATTTCAGCCCAAATGTGACCCAGTGAAGAAAGAGAGAGCAGACATGTAACGGAGTCTGTTCCAATCAGTGTTCAACCTGCAGTCTGAGGAATGATGCCACACAAGCTCTGTCCAAACACTCAGGACCGGGCCCCAAAACAGAACACCCCCAGAAAAAAAACTCACTTACACAGTCAGGCCTTGTTACAGCACCTGATCAAACTCACCAGAGTCAAAATGAACAACAGCTTGCAGACACAACATGTGCACATCAGTCATTTATTTCCTGTACCTGTGCACGTCAAACATAAGCCTCTGTGGACGATCCACAAGGTAGCGACAAAACCCGCAGCCTCTGACCCGGGCTCAGCAGTGCACGTCTGGGCTGTCTTGGGATAATTCCAGGGGTCTCCAGTGACCTTGCCTCCCCCTGTCTCTGTTATCCCACACGTCTGTTGATTTGAAAGAAGGATTTGACCAGTTATTTAAATTTAAACACAATTACCCTGAGGGCTAAGCCACTGCTCAGAGATTTATTAAACAGAAATTAAATGTCACAGGATTTAACAGAATTCAAGTTTTACAGAATGAGTGAGATAGATTAAATCATATCCAGATGTTCTGAGGGTCCCAGGAGCTGAGAGCTTCCAACCAGCAGTCTGGTGTTCCAGCAAGCTGGGCTGGGCTCTGTTTTTATACTCCTCTGTCTTCCTATGCCAATACAATATTTTATGCTAAACTTGGGCGTCCTTCACCTGAATGGTCTTCATCCCTCTGCTTCGTGGCATCGGTCCTGCCCACACGCACCGTGCAGTCTTCTTGCTTCGTCTTTCTCCTGAATTGAGACCTGTGCCTAAACTGATACGAAATTGTTTTGGGCAGAAAACTGCTAACTGAAGGACTGTCAGTGAGTCTCATCACTGTGGTTATACCACAAGAATATTTGCACATCTCAAAAATTGCACAACATTCTGACAAACAAGTCTAATCATACCCGTGTATCAAGTTTAGTCTTCTTATCTGACTGTGGTCTTTGCTGACTGTGGTCAGTCCTGGCATCCTGTTCCATATGCTGTTTTTAACATATGGATGTTTCTCAATGTATCTTTCAGGGCCTCACTGAAAAAGGGATACTTCACATTTATAACACTTTGAAAATGATTATATAAGTAAATTATCTTTATAACAGCATGCTAAGAAACTGAACTAATATTTAAAGCAAAAGCAAATATAATCATAAACATAACATACCTTTAATTTGGTATACAATACACAGTTCAAAAGCATCCAAACATATATTTCAAAAGTATTTGAACATATAGATATCACATAATTAACCTTAGCTATTGATTACATGTTTAATAAGCATTGCTAAATATTGATCACTATGAGCATATGAGTAATATATTCTTCAACAACAACAGGCTCTACTAATATATAATTGATCACTTCCAAACATTAGAACACACTCATAAATGTAACAATATATTCTTGGCTCAATAAAAGATAAAACATAATAGGATGATTCTGAATTGGGGGGGCACAAATGGTTAATGCATATTTAAGCACATTTAGGATATATTCCTTCAGCTGTTCTGTTGTTCTGATGACACATTTTTCCTTTTACATATGATCACAGATGAACTGTGCTTCTGGAAGCGGCCAGCCTGAGCAAGTCCAGGCAGCAGGCAGCGGAGGATGAGGACGATGCATGTAAACCGGATTTATCGTATTCGCGCATTTGAGTGCCCTGAGCATTCCACGCAAAATTCTTCTTGAAGTGGAGGTGGGCATTTGCACCAAGTTCCAAATGTTATGTTTGTTGGTCCGTCCATTTCAACAAAATGTCTGAAAACAGTGGAACATCCAGAATGGTGCTGTCGACATGTGAAGTCGGTTTTCTCTGTGTTCAGTCCAGAAATACTATGTGTGTTCACTGTGCCCCATAAAGTGCCATACTGTTTGTATTTCTTCATAATTGATGTAAATAAAGTCCAAGACATGTTCAGTGGCCGTTTTCCATCAGAGAGCCTCGTCCACAACTACCACAAAAGACTCCAAGCTGTCATTGATGTTAAAAGGGACAACACACAGTATTAAGAACAGGAGTATGTAAACTATTGATCAGGGTCATTTGGGTAGTTTCTGATGTCATTACACACTTGTTTGACAATAAAAGGCTTCACCCAATCACTAACCATGAGTGAAAAAAGTTTTTGTGTTATCATTCATATTTCCTGAAAAATGGCCCAAAAAAAAAAGAAAAAAAAAAAGCATCATTTTCCCAGGGTATGTAAACTTTTGAGCACAACTGTATTTTGCTGACTTTGCTCCACTTTGTAGTGACACTGAAAGTGATCTTGAGGAGTTGGGAAATGACGATGCACAAGTCTGTTAACAGTTTGTATGTGGAAACCTGTCTGTTGACCTATCGAGGCTCTTCATTTAATAAAATACGTTTACACCTTTTTTTTTAAGATGAACAGATTATGTGTTTATGGCTGCCCTCATTTTGCAATTTCATGGGTAAAAGTGCCCTGATTTTTTTTGCGAGCAACCTGCCCTTTTTGAAAGCTAGCAGGAACACTGTTAATGCTACAGATAATATTTGCAGCACATTTTCTCCTCTGTCTAAATGTGTGAACTAGGTGGCAAACAGATTTTGGCAACACAAATGTTCACCCCAACTGACTCAGAGGAGTTTTATCCATAATCCCCGCATGCAAACTGGATACAAAGCACAGCACTGTGTGTTAATTGTTGCAGTGCTCCACCAGTATTTTTCATGTACTAATTATTGAGGTGGTTCCAACGTGGCGACCTGAAACAGATGGTATTTACTTCCATCCCCTCGAAGGCCAGCAGCAGGATGGCTTGTGGCTGCTTGTCGACGCCACAGTTAACTCCATTTTTGTGTGTCAGTTGATTCACGGTGAACTTGATACTTGTAACTCGTGTTGCTGGTTCAGCGTCTCCTGTTGAACATCACTGTGTTTTTACACTCACGCTGATGACTTACAATAAAATGAGATGAAACTGTGCTGAACGTGTGACCACTGTGTAATGTGTTTTCAGGTGATTACTGTCAGTTTAGGTTTTTTTTCTTTGTGAGTCAAAAACAAAAAACTGCAGGGTTGCTGTCTATGATGCTGAAAAAATGTTCTGACCTGAAACACTAAAACTAATACAAACACACACACACACACACACACACACTGACACACACTCATATTAACACTCTTGCTCCCTACAGCATGAACAGACAGTAAAATACCCCCACAAATGCAAACTTTGAAATTGCTGTGTGGTCAGTATAATCTGGGATTATGGCTGTGGCTTTAAATATTCTCAACACGGCTGGAGAACGTAATCACATGCAAGGCTCTATTACACAGGAGTCGTTTGAAAACAATTGGATTTATTTTTGCACCTTGCCTGAGCCTTCCTGAACATAAATTTCACTGTGCTGCTGTCTGCTAGGTAGCTGTTTTTCTCCTCCACTATTTTGGCTGTAAAACGAGTTATAAATAACATCAGGTCCGGAGAACAGGGACAGAAGGCATACCGCCCTGCAGCGCAGTAATGAGCGGTGTTATAAGTCATTAAAGACATTTGTGTAATTAATGCAGCATATGGTAAGACACCTGCCGCAGAGTTACAGACTGTAAGCTTTCCACTTTCACAGGAACAATCAGGATTAACTGGCTTTGTGGAGCTACAGGTTTTGTTTTTTTGACTCACACAATCAGCATAGTTTATTTGTGTGAAATTCATATTCTATCATTTATCCTGGATAACTCTGTGCACAACACTGCTTGTAAATGTACTTAATAACTGGCAGCTGAGTGCACCCCCCCCCCCCCCCCCCACACACACACAGTATCACCTATCATTCGATGACAATCGTTAATTGTTCAAGCGGCCCTCCCCAGTGTGTTATTGTTACACTGTTACTTTATATACAACCCCAATTCCAATGAAGTTGGGACGTTGTGTAAAAAGTAAATACAGAATACAATGATTTGCAAATCCTCTTCAACCTATATTCAATTGAATACACCACAAACACAAGATATTTAATGTTCAAACTGATAAACTTTATTGTTTTTGTGCAAATATTTCCTCATTTTGAAATGATGCCTGCAACACATTTCAAAAAAGCTGGAACAGTGGTATATTTACCACTGTGTTACATCACCTTTCCTTCTAACAACACTCAATAAGTGTTTGAGAACTGAGGACACTAATTGTTGAAGCTTTTTAGGTGGAATTCTTTCACATTCTTGCTTGATGTAAGTCTTCAGTTGTTCAACAGTTCGGGGTCTCCGTTGTCGTATTTTGTGCTTCATAATGCGCCACACATTTTCAATGGGCGACTGCAGGCAGGCCAGTCTAGTACCCGCACTCTTTTACTACGAAGCCACGCTGTTGTAACATGTGCAGAATGTGGCTTGACATTGTCTTGCTGAAATAAGCAGGGACATCCCTGAAAAAGACATTGCTTGGATGGCAGCATGTGTTGCTCCAAAACCTGGATGTACCTTTCAGCATTGATGGTGCCATCACAGATGTGTAAGTTGCCCATGCCATGGGCACTAACACACCCCCATACCATCACAGATGCTGGCTTTTGAACTTTGCGCTGGTAACAATCTGGAAGGTCTGTTTCCTCTTTTGTCCGAAGGACACGACATCCATGATTTCCAAAAACAATTTTGAAATGTGGACTCATCACACCACAGCACACTTTTCCACTTTGCATCTGTCCATTTCAAATGAGCTCGGGCCCAGAGAAGGTGGTGGTGTTTCTGGATGTTGTTGATGCATGGCTTTCGCTTTGCATGGTAGAGTTTTAACTTGCACTTGTAGATATAGTGACAAACTGTGTTAACTGACAATGGTTTTCTGAAGTGTTCCTTAGCCCATGCGGTAAGATCCTTTACACAATGTCTGTTTTTAATGCAGTGCCGCCTGAGGGATCAAAGGTCATAGGCATTCAATATTGGTTTTCGGCCTTGCCACTTATGTGTAGAAAGTTCTCCAGATTCTCTGAATCTTCTGATTATATTATGGACTGTAGATGATGGAATCCCTAAATTCCTTGCAATTGAACGTTGAGAAACATTGTTCTTAAACTGTTGGACTATTTTTTCACACAGTTGTTCACAAAGTGGTGATCCTCGCCCCATTTTTTCTTGTGAACGGCTGAGCCTTTTGGGATGCTCCTTTTATAACCATTGAAATGCTTTAGAAGTCACCATTTAATGAAGCTGTTTAAGTTTGATGTTGTTGTTCACCCGCATGCTGCTAATCATCCTCTTCTTGTATTGAATTCAACTTGCAAGACAAGCTTTGATTCAAAGGTTTGAATTTCTGTAGCGTGCCTTTGGCAGCAGTCATTGCTTTGAATTATATGATATTTGTGATATCTGAGTTGAGTCCAACAGTCTGGTGACCAAGTGCTTCTGACGGTCAATAGTCACCTCCCTGAATACGTATTTTTGTTATGAGTACTTTAACAATTATTTGAGTGATTATAAGTACAAAGTAACACTACTTTCACTTGAGTCCCTTTTTTGGTTTCTTTCTCCAACTCTGACTGCGACATTGTTCCTGGAAAAATGATGAACATAATGAGCTAAATGTCCACTTTTCGATGAAACCCTCACTTACCTTGTTCTTGACACACTGTTATCATGTCTCTGTTTGGCAAACAAGTCAATAACAGAGTGAGGATGTCCTGCCACTGCTCATAAATATTAACGGAGGAAAAATGCATTTTCACAGGTGTGGGAAAGGATTTTTTTTCTTGAATAAAACTAAGCCTTGTGTGAACCTACAGCTGAATCAGTGACTGTGTGAAAACACTGCCATTATGAGAATGTCACTCGTTTTGTTTCTATGACAACAGCTTAACCAGTGAACTTTTGTTTGTTTTCTTTGTGTGGAAGATAGTAATGAGACTTAGAAGCCTATGTTTGATACATCCTCCAACATCCATGTGAACATCGATGGCTGGACTCTCACACCTCTGAGAGTCATTTTTCTCTTGACACATTGACAAGATGTGTTTGATTAATTTTGTGCTTCAGCTCACATCATGTTCTTGTTAGATGTGAATTGGACTGTGCTTCTTTGTCAAATAAGGATGAGAAATGGACAGTTTGAACAGTGCTGTCACTTTTAAAAAGACTACAGTCTGACTTATTCTACGCTCTGGTTGTAGAGTTGTGGACCGTCTATAAATTCAGCCACACAGAATGCCCTCCCGTGACCCTTAATTGGAGTAAGCGGTTGAAGATGAGTGAGTGAGAATGCCTTTGCTCTAAAAGGAACTTAACAATATTCCAACAAACGATTATTCTTGATTTTAGATTCAGTTGGTACCTGGTTGGTTTCTATATTCAGGAGGATGTGTTTTTGTTCCTTAACTTTGGACTGTGATGTTGGTGATCTGGGTTAATTTCCTGATTGCACCCAAAGTTCCCAACAGATACCTTCAGAGTTAAGCATCGTCCTGTTTCCAGCAATGAAAACTTTGAACTGGGGTGCTGGGAGGTGAAGAGACACATGTCATGGGAGGGTGGTCCTCTACAGTATGCCAAAAAAAAAAAAAAAAAAAAAGCGACTTTCTTAACGTGCTTCCTGACAAAATTGATCATCTTGATGAGAAAATGGTTTGTGCAAAATTTTGTTTTGATACAACTATTCTAACCACTCTGCATGCGGGGCGGAAATTGCAGTGGTGGAGCATATCAACAGAAACCGCTAATAGTAATGCGTCTGTACACAAATGAAATACAAATTGAAACAACAATCCTTTCTCCTTTAACTGACCATAGAGTTGAGATAAAAAAGTATTACATGTCACTATCCACCAATTTGGTGAAAACAAACAGTTATGGGGAGTGGCATTTGGTTCAGATTTTTCTTTACCTACAGGAAGTGACGTTGATGCCACTCAACAACTTGAAGCAGGTATTGGCACTGCTGTTCATTCTTCAGGATCTGACTGTAACTCCTCACTCAGCCAAATCATTGACAGCAGCAATGTTATCCAGGACCTTGTTGTGATTAGGGGTTTGGATAGAACCGAACCATTTACACTAAGGACCCAAATGCAGGGAGCTGGGCAGGGAGAGGAGTACAAAAGGAAAATGAGATTTATTTATAATAAATAAATGAAAAATGCTGCGCTATGGTGCCTGCAGTATGGAGAGGGGCCCACGCTCTAGTGATGAAATTAGGGAGCTGCAGTTTCCCGAACAAGTCTGGAAGGAATGTGTAAGAAAAGATTCTGAGACCAGGGCCAGGTAGGACGTTCACCTCTGCAACCAGGAACTAAGGAAGAAGACACAAAGGGTGAGTGGAATGCACTTGTAATTCTGGAGTCTCACACAGTCACAGTTCATAAAAGGTTTAACACAGGTTGTTGCAGAGTTCACGAAATAAAGTCCTCTTCTTAAGAAATACAGTTCAGTGTTAAACGATTGTTCATAGTTCAGTTCATAAGTTGTATCCAAAGGTCAGAGGTCAAATGATGCATGTTGAAGCACAGCACCAATCAAGCAAGACTTGATACAGCTGGGCAAAGTTCTCAACTGTTTGTTATCAGAGTTTGTGCAGTTCTTAGACAGAGTTCTCGAAACAGTTCTTTATAGCACAGTCACAAACAGGAACTAGTGAGAATGGGATCTCACAGAGATGAGGGGAACTTAACTGGCGTTTAGTTGAGAAGCGCTCCACACCAGGAGCTGAGGAGTTCCCAAAGTGATGTTGCAGTGCAGGTAGTTAGTACCAGGGTCCAGGTCCACCTGGAAGCCGTACTGGAATCGTTTGGAAAAGACAGTTCGCTCTAATGCAGGTATTAGAGGGAGAGACCAGCGTTACCTGAGCATAAGCTGCAGGAAGCTTCGGCATCATGAGCGCACAGCTGGAGATGTGTTCAAGCTCAGCAGTCAGGCTTGGTCCTCTGGTTCCCTGTCTTGATCCTGGACAAGGCTTGTGAAGCTGGCGAGGCAAAACGAGGAAAGCAAGGCACAGACAGCAAAGACATGCACGTCTCTAGATCTCAAAGGTCAAAGATCTCAAAACTATGTGGCAAGTTTCTTGCAGCAGTTGTGAGATTAAATAGTCTTTCACAATAATCAGTCTCTCATAGAATTCAGGTGAGGAGAAAAAACTGAGCACTCCATCTGGTGGGGAGCAAAACACATGACAGAAGTTAAAAACAGTTCAGGGCTGAGGCCAGGGGGAAATCCTGACAGACCTGCTGTGACGACTGGAATGACGGGTCATCCTCCCACTCTGAGGGCTCCTTGATGAGGAAGTCTATGTTGACGTTGAATGCCTCAAAAATGCAACCTGAGGCAGATGTAACAAAATCTTCCACTAATGCTACTAATGAACTAATGGATCCAGTCCATAATGCAAAATCTCACTCGCACATCACAAAAAACAGGCCGGGTGGCAGTAGTTAATATCTTTCAAATCTCATTAAATTTCACCCAATTTATTTTTTACCTCTAAAGGAACCAATAAATGAAGAAGCATCTTGAAAAAGTTGAAGTTTGTTATTCAGGACCACCCTAATGTCATGGGTCTTTCTGGAAATAAGCTTAACTACCAAACCAGGCAGGGGCTTTCCTTGGCTACCCATGTTAAATAAAGACAATCTTTACCTCCCAAATTACTTTGTCATTCATTCAAGTGGCATCTTCATTCAGCAATATGATTCAGTAGCCTGCAAATATACCTTTACAGCAGTGGTGTCCAAAGTATTCCAGAACTCATCCCATCTGCTCAAAGTGCTCAGTGTTTCTAAAGAAAATAATCCCTCCATGTGTTTTTCCATGATGATTTTCTTTGTCTCTAAGACTAAATACAGAAAGAAAGAAAAAAAAATAGTGTGTTCAGGTTGATAGAACCATTCTTTTAGAGTTTATAAGCCTTCTTACTGGTTTCTTTTGAGTGAAGATCTGCCACAGATAGATACTGTAGCCAGATTACAGCCTCTCACAGGGACAGAAAGGAGACAGACCCATGTGTCATTCTCCTGCCTCCACAACTGGCTGTGAATCAATGACCATCTACAGGAGATATCCATTTTACAGATGAGAATTTGTAGTTTTTGGAATTGATCGAATGACATCTCTGTGACGTTCTGTTGCTGATCTAATATAATTAAGGCAAATCCTTGGGCTGAACACTGATGTAGCTTGAAGACCACTCAGGATGTAAGTTTCAACAAAATTTTGAAATGGGGAGGGGGGGGGGGGGTGTTCCAGCAATCACAACTTGATAGCAACAAAAGTTAAATAAATTTGATTCAGAGAAATAAATTGGCAGGAAACATGACATAGAATAAAATGTTCTTAACTCTGTATGTTATTTTCACACTTATGTGAATATTCTGCCTCAGATTTAAAGAATATTGCAGATTCTCAATCAGTTTTGATGTTGTCGCAGACAACAGCCAACACTTAGAGTGGTGCGCTAAGTGGCCAATTTCGGCACTACGCACTACTTACTTTGAAATCCGAGATGTGTTTTCGGTCTATTGACTTGGTCACACATCCAGACCTTCTGTCTGTGAGGTATTAGAGCTGGCTGGGTGGATTGTTTAAGTAGCAGACAGTTTAATTAGGTTTTTTTTTTTTTTTTTTTTACATTTAGCCACTGTTTTTGTTTTTTAAAATGCCTGGGAAATGCGAGAGAGTGGGTTGCACCAACAAAGCAAGAAAGAAAATTAAAATCCATCACGAAATCCATCACATAACAAAACATAGAATGCAAAATTTGGGCAGCATGGCCCTCCTTGGCACAAGCCAGTATTTCATAAAGAATAATGATGACACAGCAAGAGGTTTATGCATCACATCAGTCAGTATCATATGTTACTTTGGGGGGGAATAATCAGCAGCATGGCCCCTCCTTGAGCAGACCATCAATTCATAATGCATCATCTTCTTGTTTTGGCTGCACCCATTAGGTGTCGCCACAGCAGATCAATCTTTTCCATCTCGCCATGTCCTATGTAACATCTTCTGTCACACCAACCACCTGCATGTCCTCCCTCAGCACATCCGTAAACCTCTTCTTTGGCCTCCTTCTTCTCCTCCTGCCTGGTGGCTCCATCCTCAGCATCCTTCTCCCTATATACTCTGGGACCCTCCTCTGCACATGTCCAAACCATCTCAATCTCACCTCTTTGACACTGTCTCCAAACCATCCCACCACAGCTGTTCCTCTGATATGTTCATTCATAATCCTGTCCATTCTGGTCACTCCCAAAGAGAATTGCAGCATCTTCAGCTCTGCCACCTCCAGCTCTGCCTCCTTTTCCCGTTCACTCTTACTGATGTTCTTCAGTCACAAATCACTCTTACTACCTTTCTACACCCACTCCACCCTGCCTGCACTCTCTTCTCTACCACACTCTCTATTACATTGGACAGTTAACTCCAAGTATTTAAACTCATCTATTTCACCACTGTTACTCCTTGTAACTCCACTATTCCACTGGGCTCCCTCTCATGCACACACATGTACTCAGTCTTGTTCCTACTGACTTTCATTCCCCTTCTCTCCAGAGCATATCTCCAACTCTCCAACTTAGACTCAACCTGCTCTCTACTCTCACTACAGATCACAATGTCATCTGCAAACATCATAGTCCATGGGGACTCCTGTCTGATCTCATCAGTCAATCTGTCCATCACCATTGCAAACAAAAAAGGACTCAGAGCTGATCCTTGGTGTAATCCTACCTCCACCTTGAATGAGTCTGTCATTCCTACCGTGCATCTCATCGCTGTAACACTATCCTTATACATGTCCTGCACTACTCTCACATACTTCTCTGCCACTCCCAACTTCCTCATACAATACCACAACTCTTCTCTTGGCACCGTGTCATATGCTTTCTCTAAATCCACAAACAAACAGTGTAGTTCTATGTAATGTAACGTAATTTCTAACCAGATTTTATAAAACAAATCTGGTTAGAAACTCCACTGTCATCTCTCCAAGACATTTCCATACCTCAACTGGAATGTCATCTGGGCCAACTGCCTTTCCACTCTTTATCCTCTTCATAGCTGCCTTCACTTCATCCTTGCTAATCTCTTGTTCTTCATGATTCACACTCGCCACATCATCTAGCCTTTTCTCTCGCTTATTTTCTTCATACATCAGCTCTCACAATATTTCTTCCACTTTCTCAACACACACTCCTCGCTTGTCAGCACATTACCATCTGCATCTTTTATCACCCTAATCTGCTGCACATCCATTCAAGCTCTGTCCCTTTTTCTGGCCAATCAGTACAAGTCCTTTTCTCCTTCCTTACTATTCAACTTCTTGTACAGCTCTTTTGCCACTTCTCTTTTTGCCTTACTCTGCATCTCCTTATACTCCTGTGTACTTTCTACATTTCTCTGACTATCCCAAAACTTTTTCGCCAACCTCTTTCTCCTCATGTTTTCGTGGACCTCTTCATTCCACCACCAAGTCTCCTTGTCTTCCTTCCACTGTCCAGATGTCACTCCCAATCCCGCCCTAGCTGTCTTGTTCAAAATTGCTTTTCCTCCATCTAGTGCCTCTCTCACCTACTCACCGACTTTCACACAACAGTCTTCCTCCTTCAGCTTCCACCATCTGATCCTTTGTTGAGCCCACTCTCCTCTTCTTCATTACCTCAAAAAAATGAGGTGGGCTTCATAGATAATTGGCAAAGCTTCTGGGGAAAACCTGGTCTTGTTAGGAGAGACGGCATCCATCCCACTTTGGATGGAGCAGCTCTCATTTCTAGAAATCTGGCCAATTTTCTTAAATCCTCCAAACCGTGACTATCCAGGGTTGGGACCAGGAAGCAGAGTTGTAGTCTTACACAACTCTCTGCAGCTTCTCTCCCCCTGCCATCCCCTCATTACCCCATCCCCGTAGAGACGGTGCCTGCTCCCAGACTACCAATAACCAGCAAAAATCTATTTAAGCATAAAAATTCAAAAAGAAAAAATAATATAGCACCTTCAACTGCACCACAGACTAAAACAGTTAAATGTGGTCTGTTAAACATTAGGTCTCTCTCTTCTAAGTCCCTGTTAGTAAATGATATAATAATTGATCAACATATTGATTTATTCTGCCTTACAGAAACCTGGTTACAGCAGGATGAATATGTTAGTTAGTCTACTGGTGGTTGGCTCTCACTGCGGTATTGTATCACTTCCTGTTCCGGAGCACAGCGGTGTTTTTCTGTATCTGTTAGCTGTTTAATCTGCGCAGTTAGATTGATCTAGTTATCTAGATTACGATTTGTTTCCCAGTGTAATCTTTACGTGCCTTAACTAAAGCACTCCTTCTGCTGAATCACCTCTAAATCATTTACACATTATTCACTTTGCGTGTTTTTAGGAATCCGCTAGCTTAGCGTAGCTACTAGCTCTTAGCCGATTTAGCATGGTGGCTTCTCCTGTCTCTCCCGCACTTTTCTGCTCTGGGTGTGAAATGTTTAGTTATTCCTCGGCCTCCTTTAGCAGTAACAGTACTTGTAATAAGTGTAGCTTATTCGTAGCTTTGGAGGCCAGGCTGGGCGAATTGGAGACTCGGCTCCGCACCGTGGAAAATTCTACAGCTAGCCAGGCCCCTGTAGTCGGTGCGGACCAAGGTAGCTTAGCCGCCGTTAGTTACCCCCTGGCAGATCCCGAGCAGCCGGGAAAGCAGGCTGACTGGGTGACTGTGAGGAGGAAGCGTAGCCCTAAACAGAAGCCCCGTGTACACCGCCAACCCGTTCACATCTCTAACCGTTTTTCCACACTCGACGACACACCCGCCGAGGATCAAACTCTGGTTATTGGCGACTCTGTTTTGCGAAATGTGAAGTTAGCGACACCAGCAACCATAGTCAATTGTCTTCCGGGGGCCAGAGCAGGCGACATTGAAGGAAATTTGAAACTGCTGGCTAAGGCTAAGCGTAAATTTGGTAAGATTGTAATTCACGTCGGCAGTAATGACACCCGGTTACGCCAATCGGAGGTCACTAAATTAACATTAAATCGGTGTGTAACTTTGCAAAAACAATGTCGGACTCTGTAGTTTTCTCTGGGCCCCTCCCCAATCGGACCGGGAGTGACATGTTTAGCTGCATGTTCTCCTTGAATTGCTGGCTGTCTGAGTGGTGTCCAAAAAATGAGGTGGGCTTCATAGATAATTGGCAAAGCTTCTGGGGAAAACCTGGTCTTGTTAGGAGAGACGGCATCCATCCCACTTTGGATGGAGCAGCTCTCATTTCTAGAAATCTGGCCAATTTTCTTAAATCCTCCAAACCGTGACTATCCAGGGTTGGGACCAGGAAGCAGAGTTGTAGTCTTACACACCTCTCTGCAGCTTCTCTCTCCCTGCCATCCCCTCATTACCCCATCCCCGTAGAGACGGTGCCTGCTCCCAGACTACCAATAACCAGCAAAAATCTATTTAAGCATAAAAATTCAAAAAGAAAAAATAATATAGCACCTTCAACTGCACCACAGACTAAAACAGTTAAATGTGGTCTATTAAACATTAGGTCTCTCTCTTCTAAGTCCCTGTTGGTAAATGATATAATAATTGATCAACATATTGATTTATTCTGCCTTACAGAAACCTGGTTACAGCAGGATGAATATGTTAGTTTAAATGAGTCAACACCCCCGAGTCACACTAACTGTCAGAATGCTCGTAGCACGGGCCGGGGCGGAGGATTAGCAGCAATCTTCCATTCCAGCTTATTAATTAATCAAAAACCCAGACAGAGCTTTAATTCATTTGAAAGCTTGTCTCTTAGTCTTGTCCATCCAAATTGGAAGTCCCAAAAAACAGTTTTATTTGTTATTATCTATCGTCCACCTGGTCGTTACTGTGAGTTTCTCTGTGAATTTTCAGACCTTTTGTCTGACTTAGTGCTTAGCTCAGATAAGATAATTATAGTGGGCGATTTTAACATCCACACAGATGCTGAGAATGACAGCCTCAACACTGCATTTAATCTATTATTAGACTCTATTGGCTTTGCTCAAAAAGTAAATGAGTCCACCCACCACTTTAATCATATCTTAGATCTTGTTCTGACTTATGGTATGGAAATAGAAGACTTAACAGTATTCCCTGAAAACTCCCTTCTGTCTGATCATTTCTTAATAACATTTACATTTACTCTGATGGACTACCCAGCAGTGGGGAATAAGTTTCATTACACTAGAAGTCTTTCAGAAAGCGCTGTAACTAGGTTTAAGGATATGATTCCTTCTTTATGTTCTCTAATGCCATATACCAACACAGTGCAGAGTAGCTACCTAAACTCTGTAAGGGAGATAGAGTATCTCGTCAATAGTTTTACATCCTCATTGAAGACAACTTTGGATGCTGTAGCTCCTCTGAAAAAGAGAGCTTTAAATCAGAAGTGACTCCGTGGTATAACTCACAAACTCGTAGCTTAAAGCAGATAACCCGTAAGTTGGAAAGGAAATGGCGTCTCACTAATTTAGAAGATCTTCACTTAGCCTGGAAAAAGAGTCTGTTGCTCTATAAAAAAGCCCTCCGTAAAGCTAGGACATCTTTCTACTCATCACTAATTGAAGAAAATAAGAATAACCCCAGGTTTCTTTTCAGCACTGTAGCCAGGCTGACAAAGAGTCAGAGCTCTATTGAGCTGAGTATTCCATTAACTTTAACTAATAATGACTTCATGACTTTCTTTGCTAACAAAATTTTAACTATTAGAGAAAAAATTACTCATAACCATCCCAAAGACGTATCGTTATCTTTGGCTGCTTTCAGTGATGCCGGTATTTGGTTAGACTCTTTCTCTCCGATTGTTCTGTCTGAGTTATTTTCATTAGTTACTTCATCCAAACCATCAACATGTTTATTAGACCCCATTCCTACCAGGCTGCTCAAGGAAGCCCTACCATTATTTAATGCTTCGATCTTAAATATGATCAATCTATCTTTGTTAGTTGGCTATGTACCACAGGCTTTTAAGGTGGCAGTAATTAAACCATTACTTAAAAAGCCATCACTTGACCCAGCTATCTTAGCTAATTATAGGCCAATCTCCAACCTTCCTTTTCTCTCAAAAATTCTTGAAAGGGTAGTTGTAAAACAGCTAACTGATCATCTGCAGAGGAATGGTGTATTTGAAGAGTTTCAGTCAGGTTTTAGAATTCATCATAGTACAGAAACAGCATTAGTGAAGGTTACAAATTATCTTCTTATGGCCTCGGACAGTGGACTCATCTCTGTGCTTGTTCTGTTAGACCTCAGTGCTGCTTTTGATACTGTTGACCATAACATTTTATTACAGAGATTAGAGCATGCCATAGGTATTAAAGGCACTGCACTGCGGTGGTTTGAATCATATTTGTCTAATAGATTACAATTTGTTCATGTAAATGGGGAATCTTCTTCACAGACTAAAGTTAATTATGGAGTTCCACAAGGTTCTGTGCTAGGACCAATTTTATTCACTTTATACATGCTTCCCTTAGGCAGTATTATTAGACGGTATTGCTTAAATTTCATTGTTACGCAGATGATACCCAGCTTTATCTATCCATGAAGCCAGAGGACACACACCAATTAGCTAAACTGCAGGATTGTCTTACAGACATAAAGACATAGATGACCTCTAATTTCCTGCTTTTAAACTCAGATAAAACTGAAGTTATTGTACTTGGCCCCACAAATCTTAGAAACATGGTGTCTAACCAGATCCTTACTCTGGATGGCATTACACTGACCTCTAGTAATACTGTGAGAAATCTTGGAGTCATTTTTGATCAGGATATGTCATTCAAAGCTCATATTAAACAAATATGTAGGACTGCTTTTTTGCATTTACGCAATATCTCTAAAATCAGAAAGGTCTTGTCTCAGAGTGATGCTGAAAAACTAATTCATGCATTTATTTCCTCTAGGCTGGACTATTGTAATTCATTATTATCAGGTTGTCCTAAAAGTTCCCTAAAAAGCCTTCAGTTAATTCAAAATGCTGCAGCTAGAGTACTGACGGGGACTAGAAGGAGAGAGCATATCTCACCCATATTGGCCTCTCTTCATTGGCTTCCTGTTAATTCTAGAATAGAATTTAAAATTCTTCTTCTTACTTATAAGGTTTTGAATAATCAGGTCCCATCTTATCTTAGGGACCTCGTAGTACCATATCACCCCAATAGAGCGCTTCGCTCTCAGACTGCAGGCTTACTTGTAGTTCCTAGGGTTTGTAAGAGTAGAATGGGAGGCAGAGCCTTCAGCTTTCAGGCTCCTCTCCTGTGGAACCAGCTCCCAATTCAGATCAGGAGACAGACACCCTCTCTACTTTTAAGATTAGGCTTAAAACTTTCCTTTTGCTAAAGCTTATAGTTAGGGCTGGATCAGGTGACCCTGAACCATCCCTTAGTTATGCTGCTATAGACGTAGACTGCTGGGGGGTTCCCATGATGCACTATTTCTTTCTCTTTTTGCTCTGTATGCACCACTCTGCATTTAATCATTAGTGATCGATCTCTGCTCCCCTCCACAGCATGTCTTTTTCCTGGTTCTCTCCCTCAGCCCCAACCAGTCCCAGCAGAAGACTGCCCCTCCCTGAGCCTGGTTCTGCTGGAGGTTTCTTCCTGTTAAAAGGGAGTTTTTCCTTCCCACTGTAGCCAAGTGCTTGCTCACAGGGGGTCGTTTTGACCTTTGGGGTTTTACATAATTATTGTATGGCCTTGCCTTACAATATAAAGCGCCTTGGGGCAACTGTTTGTTGTGATTTGGCGCTATATAAAAAAATTGATTGATTGATTGATTGATCCTACAAATCACTATCCTATGTTGTCTTTACACTCTCTCCTGCCACCACCTTACAGTCTCCAATTTCTTTTTGCTTGCATCTCCTACAAAGAATGTAGTCCACATGTGTGCACCTTCCTTGATTCTTTTTTGTCACCCTGTGCTCCTCCCTTTTCTTAAAGTAGATATTCACCACAGCATTTCCATCCATTTCCAATGCATACATGAAATAAATAACATAAAATACAAATTACTTTCATAAATACTTGGTGTGTCTATGAGGTAAATATCAGGATATTGAACATATGGCCATTGTGTAAGATCATGTTCCCATCATCCAGCTTCAAGTCAGTATGGACAAGTTGCCTGTCCTGCTGCTGCGAATTCGGTTTTATATTGCTCCCGGGCGATATTATCTAAGCCCTCTGAATAGTTGAAGGCCACACTAAGGTCCCAACAACAGAAATGTAACTAAAGTCACACAAATAATTATTTAAATTTGGAATTCAAGAGCAAATACCACTCCCGAATACACAATGTATCTCTATTGTATAAAACACATTAAAAGCCACATATTGTCATGCTTGCGACTGATCTGACGCAGAAGCAAACCGGAAGTGATGTTGCCATGACCAATTTATTTATTTCTTTGCCTTTCAGCCATGACCAAACAATTCTTCCCCCATGCTATTTTAGATCACATCATCTGGTGGTACTGTTCGATTCTTGAGGTCCTCATGGCGGCCGCCTCATTCAAAGTGGTGTAGTCATTTGGTTCTAGGAGTCCTCATGATGGATGAGTCAGATGGCCTTGGAAGATTAAATTTTTTTTTGTTTTTGTCATCACCAGAATATAAATTTTTTTTTGTTTTTGTCATCACCAGAATATCCTTCGCCCTCACTCAATGTTCAGTATTAATAGAAACATGATGAAAAGTACACTTAGACAGTTAAATAATAGATGACATAGTCTTGTCTAATTTCATTTAAAGACTAGATGAAATCAGAGAATCTTGGCAACTAAACATGTCCAGGTAAGGACACATTAGCTAAGAAGGACCAATGATCAAAGTTTAAATATTAGTGTGGCTACATTGAAGTCTGTAGGAAGTTACTAGTGTGACCACTTGAACCCTGATGTTCTGGAGACCCAAATAGATTTCCATTGTAGCATACCACTGCCTAAAGTCAATGGAAGCCTCTGTTGAATGGCAAAGCAGTGAATTTAGGACCTTTGCTGTTTGTAACGGGTTGTTATCAGTATGTAAGGCAGCATACTGCAGGTCGGGTTATCACCAGCACCACAGATTGTGTCTGCAACTGACAGACAACGCTGAGCAGCGTCTGAGATAAGGACGCATCCTGCAGCTCGTGTATCTCAGATGCGCCCTGCAGTCCAAACGCAGTCTTCCCATCTCATCTTATTGCATATGCATATCAGCGTCACAGACAAACAGATGCATTGCCTGCAGAGCTGATGGTGTTTTTGGTGTCTCTTCAGTGAGAATGCAGCTTCACCCGCTCGCAGCGCTCTAATACAATGCTCCCTCAACAGGAATAATTTAATTTGCTGCGATTTCCCACACAGAACATTATCTATAAGCAATCACTCAATCATTTTGTTCAGGCCGCTCACACACATTCAGGAAACGTGACAAGTACGAGGCTGCACAGTGTGCGGTTTCTCAAAGCACTGTACCTAATTTGTGTCACTCCAAAAGTTGGCGGTGATTTTTGCTTGTCTGCCTGTCTCTTGCCTCAAGAGGTGACTGATAATCACTGCAATTAACGTCCTAATTAAGGCTTTGCTAGGGAGTGTCTTAATGGGCTGCACAATACTGACAGATTAATCCATCCTCACATAATAAATCTGATTTGACAAACCACAAAATCATTAACCCCGTAACCCTGTGACAAAAATCCAGCAAAGTGTAGATGCTGCAATTGGTCGCAGCTGGAAAACAGCTTCTGTTTTTATCCATCGTTACTTCATTGAGCAGAACTGTCTCCAAAGAATTCACAATTTCTCATTCATGCATTTCTCATTTTTGTTAAAGTTTTGCTCGATATACTTCTGGTGCTGGTACTCGAAAGCTAACAGAGCACTCAGACCAGAGTTAAAACTTGTTACGCTTAGGACACTCAAATTCTTGGCCCATATTGTCCTTTTATCAAGTTACTGTTGCATTGTTACATGAGTTCAGTAACACTACTGTCGAGAGTTTGGTGTATTGAATATTGTTCAGGACATTTTAGTACGTTATAGTCTGTGCTATGATTGGTAAAAACTCTGTGGCCACACAAAGACGTTGACATGGATGTGACCCTTTCAAAGTTTTCCGTCGTGTTGGTGGGGGTCGTAATGCTATTTACCACCAGAATAGTGGGGGGGAGCGACATGAAGAACAAGGCAGGACTTTCTTTCCGCCTGCACTGCCACGGCTCCTGGTATATATACTCAACAAAAATATAAACGCAACACTTTTGGTTTTGCTCCCATTTTGTATGAGATTAACTCAACGATCTAAAACTTTTTCCACATACACAATATCACCATTTCCCTCAAATACTGTGCACAAACCAGTCTAAATCTGTGATATTGAGCACTTCTCCTTTGCTGAGATAATCCATCCCACCTCACAGGTGTGCCATATCAAGATGCTGATTAGACACCATGATTAGTGCACAGGTGTGCCTTAGACTGCCCACAATAAAAGGCCACTCTGAAAGGTGCAGTTTTGTTTTATTGGGGGGGATACCAGTCAGTATCTGGTGTGACCACCATTTGCCTCATGCAGTGCAACACATCTCCTTCGCATCATCCGTGAAGAGAACACCTCTCCAACGTGCCAAACGGCAGCAAATGTGAGCATTTGCCCACTCAAATCGGTTACAACGACGAACTGGAGTCAGGTCGAGACCCCGATGAGGACGACGAGCATGCAGATGAGCTTCCCTGAGACAGTTTCTGACAGTTTGTGCAGAAATTCTTTGGTTATGCAAACCGATTGTTCCAGTAGCTGTCCGAGTGGATGGTCTAAGATGATCTTGGAGGTGAACATGCTGGATGTGGAGGTCCTGGGCTGGTGTAGTTACACGTGGTCTGCGGTTGTGAGGCTGGTTGGATGTACTGCCAAATTCTCTGAAACGCCTTTGGAGACGGCTTATGGTAGAGAAATGAACATTCAATACACGAGCAACAGTTCTGGTTGACATTCCTGCTGTCAGCATGCCAATTGCACGCTCCCTCAAATCTTGCGACATCTGTGGCATTGTGCTGTGTGATAAAACTGCACCTTTCAGAGTGGCCTTTTATTGTGGGCAGTCTAAGGCACACCTGTGCACTACTCATGGTGTCTAATCAGCATCTTGATATGGCACACCTGTGAGGTGGGATGGATTATCTCAGCAAAGGAGAAGTGCTCACTATCACAGATTCAGACTGGTTTGTGAACAATATTTGAGGGAAATGGTGATATTGTGTATGTGGAAAAAGTTTTAGATCTTTGAGTTCATCTCATACAAAATGGGAGCAAAACCAAAAGTGTTGCGTTTATATTTTTGTTGAGATACACAGTCTTTGATTCCTGGTCATTTTTTCTTTCCCTTTTTCTGGACCAATTTGTCCGTTGCCAAGTTCCACTTCTTTATACAATCATCAACCTCCAAACCAACGTTGTGTGTAATTTCCCTCCATAAATTGCAGGTCATTTGAGCATCTTCGTAGTTTTTTTGACTCTGTGTTATAAAGTTGGTCATATTTACGGTCTTTTCTGACAAACATTCCTCTATTTGATCCATGACTGAAATGTAATCAGCATGCACACTGCAAAAACGTTTAAAATATGACAGGAGAGGGAGGAGTGAAACACTGACACTGTCAGCCGCGGTGCACCTAATATCTTTTTACTTCATTGTGCGCATGCAGCTCAGTTCAGCATTTACAGACACAGACTTATGTATTTAACTTCCGTTTTACATGACAGCAAGCTGAGAGAACAGTGATCTAATCACAACTTTCAATGTTTTTACATGGTTTCTGAAAGTAATTTTTACACACAACATGCAGACGTTTGTACACTCTACACTTACGGTGCCATCAGCATGACACAACCAAACTATTTGAATACATTTTAATATTTAGATAGAGGCGTGGCCAGGGAGGAGTTTGGTGCATGTGCACGTGTGCTTGATTCCACGTTCAGTGGGATGTACAAACCAAACGTGCATGGATTCATGCCTACGCACACTTTGACACATCTGAATATATTTGTACTTATGCCTGATTCAGGGTTTTGGTGTACGCCAACTTTTAGTAAAAAATCAATGTAAGTGTTTGTACATGAGGCCACTGGGCATTTAATCAAGGAAATATGGTATTTTTTCTGATAAGAGTTAGTTTGGGCACAAAAGGGACAAAATGGTTGCAGTTATTTTTATTATTATTTTTTACAAATCACAGGTAGATTTTTTTTTTTAAGTTTTTGCTGTAAGTCTAATTTTTCTGCAGTTAGAATTTACATATTTGGCTACATGGCAAGATTAAATCCAAGGAGCTGACTTGTTGTATTTCTGAAATAACCAAATGGTTATTTCAGAATGTTTTAAAAAAAAAAATCTTCTGTTTGCTTAAGTAATTCAGTGATCATTTTACATTAAATCCGAAAGTTCTCCATTGAAATCCCTGCAGTTCCTTAATGAGCTATTATCAAGCTTTGCACTATTTTTGCACATGTACACAGCGAGGAATAAAGCAGTGAAGTATGGCACAATAAAACAGTACACAAATCAACCAATCAGTGGCCAGTCCTGTGAGTTCTCCTCCAGTGGAGGTAGTGAAACACACCAACATGGCTGTGCCCAGTGAAGACTTGAAAGAAAGTGATATAGAAGAAAATCAAAAGAAATCTTAATGTAACAAACTGACAGTTTGAAATGACAGAAAACTCTTTGCCAGACTCTTGGTTGTAACTCAAACCTGACAAATTGATCTCTGTAATGTTCTCTCATATTCTCTAGGCTCTGTATCTTTTCCACTTGCTACCAGTGATTCCTCCCTTGCCAAAACAACAAAAGCCTCAGTGCTGCATCACACTGAATCTATTTCTGGAGACTGTCATGTTGATTTGGAACATGTACTTGTTAATGCTGCTTTGATAGTTGATGGGATGGCACTCATCCAGTCACTGTCCAATATCCCAGGAAGTTTTGGGGAGTTGGCTGATCTCATTCTGATGCAGTTGATTGGTCTGGCCAACCACTATAAGTGCCAGACAGTAGACTTTGTTGTTGACAGATAACCATCTATCAGCATCAAGCATACACAACAGTCTAGGCAAGCATTGGGGGGACACTCATTTGGTCCGTATCTACGGAGTGGAGCAGAAAACGCCAAATCAGTGGAAGAATTTCCTTTCAGATGGAAAAAAAAACAAGGAGTGTCTCACTGAGTTTTTGTTCAACTTCTGTAAGAGTGCCGACCTAACTGCAGCAAAATATGACCTGGATGTCTTCTTCACCTATGGTGAAATGTGTCATCATTTACAGTACAAAGATGGTGTGACCACCCTTTCTGATGCTGAGAAACTGCAGTATGACCAATAAGAAGCAGACACCCAGGTCCTGCTCCACACCAGACATGCGGCACAAACTTGCAACCCTGTAATCATCAGCAATACTGATACAGATGTTGCCATCATTGCCATTTGCCTGCAAGATAAAGTGCCTGCAGACCTATACTTTCTCACTGAAAAGAAAACAACCCAGAAAGTGATCAACATCCAGAAGGTGGTATCAGCCCTTGGCCAAAATGTATGTTCCTCTTTAATTGGACTCCATGTGTTCACCGGCAGTGATTCCACAAGTGCCTTTTATGCCAAGGGGAAAAAAAAAAAAGCTTTCAATGTTATGTGAAAGGATGTCAACTTCCAGACTACCTTCACTGAACTTGATTCCAGTTTTGAGATAGAGGAATCTACATGCTTAGTTCTGGAAACCTTTGTCTGCCAACTATATAGTCAGGAGTCCAGCAATGTCAATGAGGTCCACTACAAACCTTACTGTGTCTCATTTGATTCTGAACAGGCTTTGCCACCCCTAAAAGATGCACTGTGAAAGGTGTGCATTGTGTAAAGATGCTCGATTCTTGGCCCTTTATTATTTTCATTGTACATGTTGCCACTGGGATCTATTGTAGCCAGGCACAATCTTGCTTTTCACTGTTATGCAGACGATCTACAGATTTATTTGCCTGTGATCCCAAACACAGCAGGTGCTCTTCAAGCCCTCATCAACTGTATTGCAGACATAAAGTTATGGCTAGGTCAAAATTTTCTCCATTTAAATGAGGAGAAGACAGAATGTATTTTATTTGGTGACTGCGCCTTTGATTTTAATCACCTTCCTGCTAAACTGAAAGCCACTGTAAAAAACCTTGGGGTCACCTTTGACAGTGGCACTGGCTTCAGATTTGATAAGCAGATTGATACTGTGGTCAGGGCAAAAGGTTAAACTTTTTCTAAACTGTGCAGACCTGGAGAAAACCATTCACGCTTTTATCAGTTCGAGGATTGATTATTGCAATGCACTCTATGTTGGGATTTCCCGGTCATCTCTCAAACGACTTCCATTAGTTCAAAATGCAGCTCCCCGTCACCAACATATCACTCCAGTCCTTTATTCTCTTCATTGGCTCCCCGTTTCTTTTAGAATTGATTTTAAAATTTTGCTCTTTGTTTTTAAAGCTCCTTACCTCTCCGAACTGTTGTGTATTTGTAACACAACCAGGGCCTTAAGGTCTACAGACCAGCTTTTACTGGAAGTCCCAAGAACCAGGTATAAGCACTGGGGTGATTGAGCTTTT